>NC_059128.1:122239430-122572430 GCF_020740605.2 Lemur catta | reverse complement strand
AGAGTTCAGAAATTACAACCAAATCAAGTTTTGAAAAGTTAACAGATACAACAAACATGAAACAATCTAGAAAGATAACATTTTTATTACGTTAATTACCTGTCACAGTTATTTAATTATAATATTTCCTGTAGAGAAAACAAAGAAAATTCAGTCTTTCTGCTTTTACTTTTTAATTTTGCATTTTTAAAAAAATTTTTGATAATTGGGTTGAATAGAACATACAACTTGGCGTACAGATGCGCTTGCTCTCCGGAGCCCCAGAGTCTACACAGTTGGTCGCCCACGAAAGGAAAACTACGGAGAGTGCGTGCAAAACCGTGCGGCTGTCTGTGACGTGTTACCGAGAGTAACCCTCACTTTCCAACGCTCTGTCGCGTCGTGTCGTGTTCACAGAATTCTGTTTGGGGGGCGCCGACGAGAACCTGACCCCTGCTCAGTGCTGTCTGGTCGGAACTTCACGGCCGCATGCGACAAACCTGTGCCGCCTCCTCGCTCACCTGCCACCTGCTCCGGGCGCAAAAACTTCGTCTGACAACAAAATCCCTGTGAGTCCCAGACGTATATTTCAGTAAACTTCTATAAATATGTCCTCAGCAACAACCCCTTTGCCGGACCTCAAAAATGTCCTTGGCCATTCCAACGCTGGGGACATCAGAGGAGAAAGACAGCAGTTTAACTAATCACAGTTTTTTTTAAAAAAAAAATCTCACGTTTGCAAATTTTACCAAAATACATGACCACATAAGTATATTTATTTACAGGGTCTCTCCCAGAGCACCGGAAGGGCCCACAGAAGTGGGGGGCACTGATGTTTGAGCTTGTTCGCTTCATGGCAGACCTGCCTCTGCTTTTTCTTTCTATTATAATCATTTTTGTACTCCTCTACTAAGTCCCTGCACCTGCTGTGTTTGGGAGTGTTTTTTGCGTTGCCGGCTCCTGTAGAGCTCTTTTCTCACGGAAGCTGCTCCGCAAAGTCTGTGCGTTAACTAGGACAGTCATGTGCAAGAAGGGGCAGGTCGGAGTGACCTGACCTCTCCCCGCTGGCCTGTGCAGCCTCGAGGCCGCCGCCCCCCCCAGGGGAATGACAACTGCGCTGCGTCCTAGCGAGGGCGCCGGTCAGCAGCTTCCGTCTGAAATTTCCCTGGAACCCCAGGGTTTCCCCCGATCTCGAGACGGTCAGAGACTTCTTGGTTGAGGATTTCTGTAAGGATCATAATTTATTAATTTGAATAAGACTAATAGTATTATGCCACTATGTCTTAAGATAATAATTACAATAAGAAATTGGTTAAATTATGATGCAGCTATAAAATGGGATACTGTACTAAAATAATGAAAGGGAATACGTCTTGTGAAATGGAAAACATCCATGGTGTTCCATCAAGTGGATGACAATGCACCACTCCAAAGCCATCACCAGTTCAAACCTCTCAGTGTTTTGTCTCCAACCTGCTTGCTCGAGAGCCTGTCTGGCACTCACTCCCCTGCAGCCTCAGTGGAACTTTCTGTCTACCCCCTGTCCACTCTCCCCTCCCTTTTGCCGCCTCCTTCCTATCTAGCTTGGATTTCACTGCCCATTATTTTAACTCTTCTCTTGCAAATGCCCTGCAGACCTCTTTTCATCTTGCAAAACTGAAACTCTATGCCTACCTAGAGATAGCTCCCCATCACCTCTCCTGCTGGCTCCCACAAACCACTAGTCTTCATTCTGTGTTTACGAGTGTGATGGCTCTTGATACCTCTTATAAGTGAAATTACACAGTATTGGTTTTTTTGTGACTGGCTTATTTCACTTAGCATTAGTATCTTCAAGATTCACCCATGTTGTAGCATACAGCAGAACTTTCTTCCTTTTTAAGGCTCCATAATAATCCATTGTGTGTATATATATACCACTTTTACTTATTTATTCATTTGTCAGTGGACTCTTGGCTCACTCCCATGTTTCAGCTATTGTAAATAGTGTTGCAGGGAACATGGTGTACAGATATCCCTTTGAGATATGCTTTCAGTTCTTTTGGGTATATACCGAGAGGTGGAATTGCTGGATCATATGGTAATTCTATTTTCAGTTTTTATTAGGAACCACCATACTTTTCCTGCCATGGCTGTATATTCCCATCGATGGCGCACAAGCATTCCAATTCCTCCCCATTCTTATCAGTGCTTAATATTTTCTAGGTTTTACTAGCAGCCATCCAAATGGGTGTGAAGTGGTACCTCACTGTGGTCTTGATTTGCATGTCCCTGATGGTTAGTATGTGGAGCATCTTTGCATATGTGCTTATTGGCCACTTGTATGTCTTCATTAAGGAATTGCCTATTTAAGCCCTTTTGTTGACTCAGGTTGTTTGTTTTTTGGTGTTGAGTTTCAGGAGTTCTTTATACATTCTGGGTGTTAATCTCTCATCAGATACATGATGTGCAAATATTTTCCCCTCATTCCCTGTGCTGCCTTTTCACTCTGCTGATAGTGTCTTTTGATGCAGAAAAGTTTTTAGTTTTTACAAAGTTCCATTTGTTTTCCCTTTGTTGCCTTGCCTTTTATGTCATTCATATTCAAGAAATCCTTGCCAAATCCTACATCATGAAGTTTTTAACCCTGTGTTTTCTCCTAAGAGTTCTATAGTTTTAGCTCTTAGGTTTATGTCTTTGATCCATTTTGAGTTAATTTTTGTATATAAAGTATAAGATAATGGCCCAACTTCATTCCTTTGCATGTACAGATCCAATTTTCCCCCATGTAATTTGTTGAAAATAAACTTTGTTTCTGCATTGAATGGACTTGGTATCCTTGTGGAAAATCATTTGACCATATAAGCAAGAGTGTATTTCTGAGCTATCCATTCTGTTCCACTGGTTTCCATGTCTGTTTTTATGCCAGTGCCATGCTGTTTTGATTAGTATGGCTTTGTAGTAAGTT
The DNA here is from genome assembly GCF_020740605.2 of Lemur catta. Classification (NCBI taxonomy): domain Eukaryota; kingdom Metazoa; phylum Chordata; class Mammalia; order Primates; family Lemuridae; genus Lemur; species Lemur catta. The sequence goes on along the minus strand of NC_059128.1, from coordinate 122,569,504 downwards.
TTGAAATCAGAAAATGTGAGTCCTCCAGGTTTGTTTTTTCTTTCTCAAGATTGTTTGGCTATTTGGGATACCTTGAGATTCCATATGAAATTTAGGATGGATTTTTCTACTTCTGTCAAAAAACATCACTGGAATTTTTATAGAGATTGCATTGAATCTGTAGATCACTTTGGGTAATATCAACATTTAAATAATATTAAGTCTTCCAATCCATGAACATGGGATATGTTCCCATTTAAGTCTTTTTAAATCTTTTAGCAATGTTTTATAGTTTTCATTGTACAAGTCTTCCACTTCCTTCATTAAGCTAATTCCTAAGTATTTTATTGTTTTTGATGCTATTACAAATGGATTTATTTTCATAATTTCCCTTTCAGATTGTTCATTGTTAGTGTATAGAAATGCAACTTGTTTTGTGTGTTGACTTTGTATTCTACTTTGTATTCAGGTACTTTGCTGAATTCCTTTATTAGTTCCAACAGATTGTCTTTTTTCTGGTGTGGAATCTTTGGGGTTTTCTATGTATAAGATCATATCATCTGCAATTGGAGATAATGTTACTTTTTCCTTTCCAATTTGAATGCCTTTTATTTCTTTTTCTTGCCTAATTGCTTTGGCTTGGGATTCCAGCACTATACTGAATTATTGAATATAAGTGGTGAAAGCAAGCATCCTTGTCTTGTTCCTGACTTTAGAGGAAAAGCTTTCAGTCTTTCACCATTGAGTATAATATTTTCAGTGAGTTTTTTCATATATGGCTTTTATTATGTTTAGGTAATTTTCTTCTATTCCTAATTTCTTGAGTTTTTCCATAATGAAAAGGGTGTAGAGTCTTGTTAAATGTTTTTCTTGCATCAATTAAGATGATCATGTGTTTTTTTCCCTTTCTTTCTGTTAATGTGGTATATTACATTGATTGATTTCCATATGCTGAATCATCCTTGCAGTTCAGAAATAATAAATTCCACTTAGTCATGATATATAATCCTTTTAATATGCTGTTGAATTCAGTTTGCTAGAATTTTTTTCAGGATTTTTGCATCAATGTTCATAAGGGATATTGGTCTGTAGTTTTCTTTTCTTGTAATGTCTTTGTCTGGCATTGGTATCAGGGCAAAGCTGGCCTCAGAATGAGTTAAGAAGTGTTTCTTCCTCTTCAATTTTTTGGAACAGTTTGAGAAGGATCAGTGTTAGTTCTTTAAATGTTTGGTAGAATTTGCCAGAAAAGCCACCAAGTCAAGGGCTTTTCTTTGTTAGGAGATTTTTGATTACTGATTCAATCTGCTTACTAGCTATAAGTCTCTTCAGATTATCTATTTCTTTGTGATTCAGTTTTGGTAAGTTTGATATTTCTAGGAATTTAACCATTTCATATAAGTTATCTAATTTGTTGGCATATAATTTCTCATAGAACTCTCTTATAATCTTTTTTTCTTGTAGAGTCAGTAATAATGTACCTATTTTCTTTTTGATTTTAGCGGTTTGAGCCTTCTCTCTTTTTTCTTAGTTTATCTAAAAGTTTGTCAATTTTGCTGATCTTTTTGAAGAACCAATTTTTGGTTTCATTGATTTTTCTCAATTGTTTCTATTCTCTATTTAATTTATTTCTGCTCTAATCTTTATTTCCTTCCTTCTGCTAGCTTTAGGTTTCATTTGTTCTTTTTTTTTTTTTTTTTCTAGTTTCTTAAGTTGCCAAGTTAGGTTGTTGAGATCTTTCTTGCTTTTTAACACAAGCATTTATAGTTATAAATTTCTTCCTTAGCACTGCTTTTTCTACCTCCCATAAATCTGGAATGTTGTATTTTTGTTTTCATTTATATTTAAGTATTTTCTGATTTTCCTTGTGATTTCTTCTTTGATCCATTAGTTGTTTAATTTCCATAAATTTGTGGATTTTCCAGGGTTTTTCTTTTTCTGATATTGATTCTAACTTCATCCTGTTGTGGTTGGAGAAGATACTTTGTGTGATATCTATTTTTAAAAAATTTATTAAGACTTAATTTGTGGCCTAACAGATGATCTATCCTGGAGAATGTCCCATGTGTACTTCAGAACAATGTGTATTCTGTTCTTATTGGGTAGATTGTTCTATATATGTATCCTATAACTCTTTGGTTTATTGTGTTGTTCAAGTCTTCCATTTCTTTACTTTATCTTCTGTTTGGTTGTTCTATCCATTATTGACAATGAGGTACTAAAGTCTCCAGCTATTATTGTGGAACTGTCTATTATTCCCTTTATTTCTGTCAATTTTGCTTCAGATAATTTGACGGTTTGTTGTCAGGTACATAAATGTTTATAATTGTTATATCTTCTTGCTGTACTAAAACTTTTATCAACACATAATGCCCTTTTTGTCTCTTATAATTTTTTTATTTAAAGTTTATTTTGTCTGATACTAATTTAGCCACCCCTACTCTCTTTTGATTAATATTTGCATGGAGGCTGGGCGCGGTGGCTCACGCTTGTAATCCTAGCACTCTGGGAGGCCGAGGCTGGTGGATCGCTCGAGGTCAGGAGTTCAAGACCAGCCTGAGCAAGACCCCGTCTCTACTAAAAATAGAAAGAAATTATCTGGACAACTAAAAATATGTATAGAAAAAATTAGCTGGGCATGGTGGCCCATGCCTGTAGTCCCAGCTACTCGGGAGGCTGAGGCAGGAGGATCGCTTGAGCCCAGGAGTTTGAGGTTGCTGTGAGCTAGGCTGATGCCACGGCACTCGCTCTAGCCCAGGCAATAGAGTGAGACTCTGTCTCAAAAAAAAAAAAAAAAAAATTTGCATGGAATATCTGTTTCCATCCTTTTACTTTCAACTATTTGTGTCTGGATTTAAAATGAGTTTCTTGTACATAGCATAGAGTTGGATCATGTTTTTTTTTAATCCATTCCTCCAATCTCTGTATTTTGATTCCAGAGTTTAATCCATTTATTTTTAAAGTAATGACTGACAAGGAGAGACTTCTGTTAATTGCTATTTATTTTCCATGTGCCTTATAGCTTTTTGTCCCTTATTCCTTGCATTACTGTCTTCACTTGTGTTTATCTGATTTTTGTAATGAAATTTTTTCATTCCCTTCTCATGTCCTTTTGTGTATGTTCTATAATTATTGTCTTTGTGGTTACTATCAGGATTATATTTAACTTCCTAAAGTTATAACACTCTAATTTGAATTTATATCAGCTTAACTTCAATAACATACAAAAACTGTGCTCCTATACATCTCCTTTCCCCTTTCACTTATTGATGTAACAAAATTACATCTTTATATTTTGTGTATCCAAGAACATTAATAATTGTCTTTTTAAAATGCATTAGTTTCTTAAATTATTTAGAACAAAATGTGGAATTACAAACGAAAGTCACAATAATATTAGCTTTTATACTAATTGTTATTTTTAATTTACTAGTCTCTTAAGTCATGTAGAAAACAAAAAGTGAAGTTACAAGCCATTTTTACAATATTAGCTTTTATAATTGCCCATTTATTTTCTTTACTGAGATCTTTATTTATTCATACAGATTCAAATTACTATCTAGTGTCCTTTCATTTCAATATGAAGGACTCCCTTTAACATTTCTTAGTGGTAATGAACTCCTTTAGTTTTTGTTTATCTAGAACGTCTTAATTTCTCCCTCACTTTTGAAGGACAGTTTCAGCAGTTATAGGATACTTGGTTGACAGGTTTTTTTTCTTTTTTCTTTTAGCACTTTGAATATATCATCTCACTGCCTTCTGACCTCCAAAGTTTCTGATGAGAAATCTACTGATAATCTTATTAAGGATAACTTGTATGCGACAAGAGCAAGTTTCTTCTCTGTTGCTGATTTTAAGGTTCTCCCTTTGTCTTGGTTTTTTGACAATTTGAGTTTAGTAAGTGTTGTTGTGAGTTTCTTTCAGTTCATCATAGTTGGAGATCATTGAGCTTCTAGGATATTTATACTCATGTATTTCATCCAACTTGGGAAGTTTTAGACAATTATTTCTTCAAGTAATCTCTTTGTCCCACTCTCTCTTTTTCTTCTTCTGGGGCTCCCAGATCCATTAGACTCTATTCACTTTTCTTTAATCTTTTTTCTTTCTGTTCCTCAAATTCAATAATTTCACTTGTCCTGTCTTCAAGTTTGCTGATTCTTTCTTCTGCTTGCTCAAATCTGCCAATAAATTCGTGTAGTGAATTTTTCAGTTCAGTTATTGTACATTTTAGCTCTAGAATTTTTCTTTTTCTTTACATTTTCTATCTCTTTATTGATGTTTCCATTCATTCATACTACATTTTCTTGACTCTCTCCACATCTTCCTTTTTGAGCATCTTTTAGACAGTTGCTTTAAAGTCTTTCTAATAGGTCTTCCATCTTTTTTTTCTGGGATGGTTTCTGTTGGCTTATTTTTTTTTCTTTGAATGGGCTATACTTTCCTGTTTCTGTGTATGATTTTTTTTTTCAAGAACTGGATATTTTAATCTAATGAAGAGGCAATCTGGAAATCAGATCCCCGCTTCTTCCCCAGAGTTTGCTGGGTTTTTTTAATGTTTGTTTTGCCTTTTTTTTTTTTTTTTGCTTTATTTATTTTCTTGTACTTTATTTTGTTTTGTGTTTTTTTATTTTTGTAGAATGTCTCCATGCTGAAGATCAGTCTGAGTTGTAAACTAAAGGTCATCTGGCATCTTTTCTTAGCCTGTGTCTTTCCCTAGGCAAGTATGGTAACTTTCTAATTTCTCCCATAGATGTAATTGCTTTTGGACACACTAGTTTTAATGTCTGGCTCTGTAAATGGGACAAAGAGAGGAATAAAGGTGAGGGATGGAGGAGGCACCAGGCCTTTAAACACTCTGGAAGTTGCTTGGCTGGAAGGAAAGGGTCTTACATCAATGGGAGATGGATGCAACCAAAATGGCTGCCCACCTCTGTGTCTATACCTCCATGGTCAGAAGCAGTGATCAGTGATAAGAACACACATCCTCAGTATTTGGATGACAGAGTCCTTATTGCTCATCCTCGTTCCTTAAAGCCATATGCAAGCTGCTGCAGGAACAAGTGCATGGCTGCTGGCCATGGAGCTGGAGGCTGGGTAGCTACTGCCATGCTACCAGCTAAAATTGACCAAAATTAACCACAATTTACCATCCATGCCTTCCTCTGAAGCCTTCAATAGACTCCAGAGCTCCAAAGTAGTTACATAAGACAGATTGTGCCAGTGCAATTGTTGTCTAGATGGGGAAACAAATTCTTGGTGCTTTCTACTCCACCATCTTCCCAGATTTCTCTGCACTTTTGCTTTTTAGTTGTACTTCCTTACACAGCAAAACCTTAAGTTTGGACCAGTTCAGTCACTCTTCTCCTTGCTTGCAGTTAGGCAGTGGAATACACTAGAGAAAATAATTTTACTTGACAGATCACTAGCCACCATAAATTGATGGTCACCAAGCACAGCTGGAACCTGCATATTTCCAACTGGTCTTTCCCAAAAAAAGTTGTATTCAATTCTTCATCTTTTCTTTTATTCTTTGTTACCTTTTCAAAATATAGGAAGTATTTTAAACACCGATTATAATATAAGCTCTGTGAGGCTGCAGATTTTTGTCTTATTTTGTTCAGTGCTCTATTTTTAGTTCTTAAAACAATATTTGGCACATACTATTATAGATACTCATTTTGAATGAATGGACACATAAAAGTACAAAACTAATTTAGAAAACATACTCGAATCCCCATATTTTATCAAATTTTGAGATATTACCGTATTTGCTCCAGAGTTTTCTTTTAAAAAGTTAAATATTACAAATGAAGTTGAAGCCTCCTTACATGCACTTCCTGGACCCTATTCACTTCTCTCCATCCCCAGTAATAGTTGCTTTCAATGATTTGGTGTTTACCAAGTAAGTTTTTGTACTTTGCTATATATTTAGGGATCACCCTAATAATATATACCATTGTTTTGAAGAATCATAGACTTTGTATGAATGACACTGTATTCTACATATTATTCCATAAATTTTTTACTTCTATATTATGTTTTATGAGATTAATCCATGTTAATACATGTGCCTCCAGCTTATTCATTTTTAACTTGTATAGTGACCTTTTTTGTTTCCTGGTATCACAATTTGTTTATCTAGTCTCCTAATGATGTACACTCAAGCAGTTTCCAGATTTTTACCATTACGAGTACTGCTACAATGAACATTCCTGTAAAAGTGTCCTTGCACAACAATCTGCAAAGTTCCTCTAGGATTATCTTTGTCTAGGGCTGGAAAGCTGGTGCACAAGGTATCAGAGTTTCATCTCTACTAGGTAATGTCAAATTATTCTCCAAATACTTTGTGCAAACATTCCAAACAGAAATACTTTAGAGTTCTTGCTGCATATCCAAGGCACCATTTGGTATTGTCAGGCTTTAAATTATTTTCTAACTTCGTGACATGAAATGACAACTTATTTTTACTTTGCATTTCTCCAATTACTAGAAAAGTTGAATAATATTTATATGTTTATTGGTCATTAGGCAATCTTCTTCTATAAAGTACATCTAATATAACTTTGGCTATTTTATTGAGCTATTTCTTTCTCTTTAATTTGTAGGCAATCATTATATATATTGACATCTAATCCTTTTTCAGCTATGTGCATTGTAAATATCTTCTTTCAGTTTGTGTTTTATCTTAACATCATTTATAGTGTCTTTTTTATAAAGGAGTTTCACATTTTAATGGAGCCAAATTTATCAATTCTTTCCTTAATTGCCTTTGTATGTTGCTTAAGAACTATCTTTCCACCTCAGGTCTTAAAGTTATTCTCCTATGCTATTTTCTAAATATGTTAAATGCTACTCTACACATTTATTTTTTAATCCAGCTTGGGGAATGAGGCAGAGAATTAAATTTTATCTTTTTCCATATAGATAACTAATTGCTCCACCACCATTTTATTACCCCACTGGTCTGTAATGGAACTCTTGACAGATATCAAATTTCCCTGTATGCGTGGAACTGAGTTCTGTATTCTATTTGACTTGTCATCTTGTCTATCTTTGTGCCAAAATCATATTATATTAATAACTATAATTTTATAGTAAGAATTATTAATCTCTTCTTCACCTTGTTCTTCTTCAAAGATTTTTTGGCTATTTTTGTCCTTTACTATATGAATATTAAGACACATGTTAAGTTCTATATAAAATTCTGATGGAATTTTAAAATGGAATTGCATTGAATTTAAACTAATTTGAAGAAAATTGCTATCTTTATTATAGTGGACCTTCCCATACAAAAACATTGTTTTTATTCAAGACCTTTCCATTTATCTGGGACTTCCTTTACTTCAGTAATTCTTTGTTTTCTTTTTAACTATCTTGTATATCTTTATTGGATTTACTCTTAGGTAAAGTACAGTTTTGTTGTAATTTTGAAAAGTATGTGTTTTTGTATTGCTTTTCTGATTGTCAGGAGTGTTGGTGATCATGCTGGGCTTTATATGCAAAAATTGAGATCAATTCTCCAGTTGGTTTTAGAATTTTATATTGGTTTATTATTAGACATAATATTATTTCTTAGGTTTTATATGTATATAAATATCCATCATATTTCCAATTCTTATACCATTTATGTTTTTATTGGCATTATTGGATTGTCTAGAACCTCTGGTACCTTGTTGAATAGAAGTGGGTGACATAAAACATCTTCATCTTGTCTCTGACTTTAATGCTAATGCTTCTGAAGTCTCACCAGTAGGCATTATTACTGTGGGTTGTGCATATTAGGCAAAGAAACATCTCTTTTATTCCTAATTTAGTAAGATGTTTTAGAAATCATGGTGAATGTTGATTTTTTTTACCAAATACTTTTTCCTGGACCTACTGAGATAATCATAAGGCTTTTCTTAATCTCTTAATATGGTATATTACATCAAAAGATTTTGGAATCACTTCGGAAACCATCCTTCTATTCCTGACATGAACCCAGCTTGAACATAAACACTGCTGAATTTGATTTTTCTACTATTTTATTCAGAACGTTCTACCTTTGTGCTCATAAATGAAATGAGTCTATAGTTTTCTTATTTTTTTAAATCGCAAGACTACACTAGGTTTGCAAATGAGCTAGGTGGCGTTTCCTCTTTTCCAGTTCCCTGAAACAACGTGCATAAGTTAGAGATTATTTCTCCCTTAAAGATACAACACCCAGTTGTAAAATCATCTGTACCTGGTGACTTTTTTGGTGGGCAAGAGTTTTGGTTACCGATTAAATTTCTTTAATGACTATTAAACTACTCACATTGTCAAATTTTTCATTATATTATTTTTTATGATACATTTTAAAGAAATTATTTTATTTACATTTTTTAAAATTTTGGCACAAATATGTTTATAGTAATCTTTTGTGGTTAAAAAAAAAAATCTCTATCTGGGGAATGCAACAGTGGTTCCCACAGGTGGAGGGAGGGAATGAGGAGATGGCGGTCAAAAGATGCAAAGCAACAGATGCGAAGGATGAACAAGTCCAGAGACCTAAGGTCCAACGTGAGGCCTCCTGTTAATAAAATTGTATGCATCGGAAATGGTTGTTAAGTAAGTATATTTCAGCTGCTCTTGTCACACACAAAAATTAACTATGTGAGATGACAGTCACTACTGCAACCACCTTACTATCTGCATGTATCCCAAACATCATGTTGCAAACCTCCAATACACACCATAACATTTACTTTTATAAAAATCTCTTATCTGTAGGAAAGCCTCTGATTTGGATGCTAATATCACACCTTTGTGCCTTTTGTCCTTTTCTCAATTGTCCCCTTGTATTAGTTTTTTCAAATAACCAGCCCTTGGTTTCGTTTATCCTTCTGCTGCTCATTTGTTTTTAAATTACTTTCTATTCTTTATTATTATGTTTGTTTATAAAAAAAATGTTTTGTAGAGACTGGGATGGTGAGTCTCACTTATGTTGCTCTGGCTAGTCTCGAACTCCTGGCCTCAAGTGATCCTCCTGCCTCGGCCTCCCAAAGTTCTGGGATCACAGGTGTGAGCCACTGCGCCTGGTCTATTACTTCTTTCCTTCTACATTTCTTGTATTTATTTTGCTGTTCTTTTTCTAACTTCTTAATCCAGTCACTAACTTATTTTTAATATATTTTGTCTTAATAAACACATTTGGTGCTATAAATTCACCCCTAAGAACCATAACTTTAGCTGTTTGTTAGGTAGTGCGTTCATTGCTGTTTAATACTAAATCCAATTTCTATTGTGGTTTTCTCTTTAACTTATATTAATAGAAGTTTTCAGTTTCTAAGCATATTTTCCTATCTTTTTATTGTCGATTTCTAACTTAATTTCATTCTTATCAGAGAAATTTTCTATATGTTAACAATTCATTAACATGTATGAAGTTTTCCTTTGTTATTTAGTACATGATCAATATTTGGAAATAGTCTACGGTTCTTGAAAAGAAAATGTGTTTTCTATGGGAGGGGGCATAGCATTCTATACATAAGTATTAGATCAAGCTTATTTTTTTTTGTTGTTTTATAGTAGAAAAATGACTGGCCCACTGCATGTGTAAGCAAGGGCACAGTGTACAGTGTCACAGGAGAGAACAGCAGGGAGTTAGTTAATAGATACGCAAGCTTCCTTGCTGCCCGGGTGGAGGACTCTGAGACGTGCTCCACCCTGTCTCCCAGTGCTCCTCAGGGGGACTAAGTGCCAGTTGCCTGCTGTGGCAACTGGCTTGATGACACATCTTTTATTGGCTTCCTTCTCTTCCCTCCATCATAGCTCCCCCTCCTACTGGTGTTTCCTGGGCTCCCCTCCCAGATAATCTGCCTGCACTTGCATCCCTGCCCCAGGTCTGCTTTTGGGAAACCCAAACCGAGACAACTAGCTTTCTTGGGTTAACATATTCATTGTTTATTGCATCTCACCCTTTTTTATAATTCTTTTACGTATTTTCTTCAAGTTCTCTTGTGAGAAGTAGTACACAGCTGACATTTTGAAAAATACTATCTGAACATTTTTATGCATTAAAAATTCAATCCAGAGGTTAATCAACTACTCCCATAGGCCAAATCTATCCTGAAACCTGCTTTTGTGTGACTTGCAAGCTAAGAGTGGTTTTTTTGTTTTTTTGGTTTTTTTTACATTTTTAGAGGGTTGCGGAAACTGTATGTGATCTAAAAATGCCTAAAATATTTAGAATCTGGTCCTTTACAGAAAAGGACCAACTAGAGTTCGTCTTTTGCCAACTCCTGGTTTAATCCACTGATATTCATTATGATTGCTGACATATTGCATGGATTGCTAACATTTGTGATTTTAGTATCATTTCCCTTGCAATTTTCTCCTTTGCTGTCTTCTGCCAGATTCGATAAAGTTTTTGATCTTCTGTTTCTCCCTTCTGCTTGTTTGAAAGCTATAGGTTGTATTCTTTTGGTGGTTACCATTGAAATTGTAAGATACATTCCCACCTATGAGGTTTTTAAGCAAAATCTAAAGTTGTTCAGCATTTTAAACTTTTCCCATTGAACATTTCAAAGTGTTGTTTAGAGCTTCAGTTTCATCTTTTATCACACCAAAAATTAGGTAACAGTCAGTAGTTAATAAAATATCTTTTATTTCTGTCAATGTCTGTGCTTACTGTTGCCTTGTAGTCCATGCCTTCCTTCTGGTTTTTTTTTTTTTTTTGGTAAAGTATATTCTATAATAAGAGACTATGATTGGTTAATTGTCTAATAAATCTTTGTCATTATAAAAATGTCTTTATTTGATGTATTTTAATAGTTTTGCTGAGTATAAAATTCTAGATTGAAGTTAGTCTCCCTCACCTCAGGAGGACACTACTGCTTTCCAGCACCTCCTGTAGCAATGACAAGCACTTTCAGTCCGTGCAGCGCGTTTTTGCACCGAGTCGTCCTCTATTGCTGAGAGCTGTTAAGATTTTTCTCTTATTCGTGATGTTCTTCAGTTTTACTACATTGTGCATTTATTTTTATTCATCCTGCTTGCTACTAATGTACTTGTAATTTGCCATCTTACAATTTTGGAAAAATCTCAGCTCTTATTTTTTAAAATATTGATTCCTCTGTCTGCTTTGTTGTCACTACTATTAGGCATTTATTAGAGAACTTGTGTCCTACCTACCTAACTCCCTGCTATTGCCCACAAGGTTGTGCCAATAATGTTACTCCTTCTTTGCAAATGAAAAATTAAAATAAAATATAAATAGTGAAGTTGTTCTTAATGCAAAGTGCTATTCAGAAATGCACTGAGCCACGTTACAGCTGACTCCTGAACAACAGGGATTTTCCCCTGAGACAGCAAGGTCAACCCTCCTCTCTCCTCCTCCTCAGCCTACTCAGCGAGAAGACGGCAAGGAGGAAAGCCTTTATGATGATTCGCTTCCACTTAGTGAATAGTAAATATATTTTGTCTTCCTTATGATTTTCATAAGAACACTTTCTTTTCTCTAGCTTACTTTATTATAATACAGTAAACTAATTCTATGGATTCTCTAATTGCTGAATCTTGAAGTCATTAAGAAACTTGCTGATATATACTTAGAATATATTCTACTTGTGTTTGTGTGTGTATACATGTATGTATGCATGTGTATATATGAAAATATATATCAATCCTACATAAAATACCCTCCAGCAGCCCTTACTTGCTTAAGTTTTCTTTGTAAAAATAATTGTCTCATAAAAAATTTCTTCATAATTATCACCATCTGATATATTTTTTATTTGACTGTTTTTGTCCTCTAAAATGTAAACTTCAAGAGGATGGGCACTTAGTCTTTTTTGGTCATTAGGGTATTGCCTGGAACATTTCCTAGCATGTAGTAGTAGTTCCTTAAATACTTGTTGAGTGAATGTTAAGCTTATATATTTTTATATGTTCCAGACCTTAATTCAAGTTAAAATTGAGCAGGAGAGATATTTACATGAAAATATGTAAAACAGGAGAGTTGTAGGTCTGCTGCAGGCCTAGATGATCACAGAGATTGAGGAGCCAATGTGTCCCCACAGTACCACTTCTATGTAGCATTTACTGTACAGTTTTGAAACTACCACTTTTTATGGCTGTCTTCCCAACCAGGCAGTGGATCCTCAAAGACAGGGATTGCGTTATGTTCTAGCACGTGGCACCACTACTGACACATAGGGCCCCTCAGTAAGCAGCTGTTGAATAAATGATGAGTAAAGGAGTGAGGAATGAATGAACACAGACAGGTCCAAGAAGGCAGTTGGATCCCAGGCAGCCCAAAGAGGCGGTTATGCTGTTCGTTAAGCCTTGAACTCACCAAAGGAGGACATGAATTTGGTTTGGAAGTCAAGGGAGCTTTGGGGAAGACTGGAAGGCCTTGGTATCACGGTGGAGTGGGCTTGAGCAAGGCCGAGTCAGTTGCAGGCCCAGGCTGTGGCAGGGTAAAGCCAACAACAGTTGGTCTGTCTTTGGAAATGGCAGCCTTTCTTTCTGGTGCTTTCTTTAAGCCCTGCCGTGGCAGTCCCATATTCACAGTGACTGCAGATACCAAATTTCCCCTTCCTCTTTCTCCTTTCTACAACGCCAGCTCTCTCGACATCTCATCTGTGAAACTTGAGGCACTTATTGGGGCCAAAGGAGTCATGGGTGTTTGAACTGCACGGTGTTCTCAGGGGGTCTGGCATTCCGGCCCCCAAGAAGCTACCCACTCTGCCTCTAGCCCGGTGGGCATACGCTTCCTCAGTCACACAGGGAAGAATCAGGGAGCCTCCCAGGGGGACACAAAATCGGCCTGCGAGAGGCGCTGAGGTGCTAAAGAGAGAAGTGGCTGCTATAATTTCAGTGGGTTGATCTGATCTTTAACGATGCACAAATCACAGGTATACATTTTCCAACAGTTGGAATCTACTGGGCTTTGTGCCCTATCATAGAAGGGATACCTTGAGATTGTATCTTTTTAGTTCTACATCCTTGGAAATCTAAACTGATAGGAATAAAGGGGCCCGTTTCTCCTACAAGAGCCCCTCTGGGACAAAGTCTGCTTGGCTATTGCCTGGTGCACTCATAATAAATATACACAGCCGCAAAGCAGAGCAAGGGCCCTGGAGCCTGTTATTTGCAGTAATTGTAGATTGTGAGTGGACATTTTAAAGACAAGCTTACAAGTTAGTTGTACTTTCTGGTAGTAATTACCTCCCACAAACATGACTCACGTCGGGGTTTGAATGCAAGAGTTGGGTGTCCCCAAATCAACAGTTTTATAAATGAATCATGAGCTGAATGCATAAATGTTTAAATATTTCTCCTTGATCTCAAAGAAAGGTTTAGATTTAAGATTTTATGCATTAAAATACCTTAGGGGACAATAAAAACAAAAAATTGGAAAAGGTGATGAAGTCTGGAAGTCTCTGTGCAGCTGCTCAGGCTTTCTTCAGGTCAGAGGTCGCCACCCTCTTGGGAGGACTGAAAGTCCAGCAACCGGAGTGTTCCATGTATGTTTTCTTCCATCCAGGAGGGGAGGCTGCTATTTGTTCTAACGCAGCCCATTTATTTTGTTTTCTCGAGTAGGACTCATGGGGCAGACTTTTATGGTAATGTAACAACACGAATGCGTTTGGGTGGGACCGTCTGGAAGTCTCATGCGTAATAGAACATGTAACAGAAGAAATGTGGCTGTGTCAGCTGGGAATGCTGAAGAAAGAACAATCCATGCCAGAAGGAGACATTCGGTTTTCTGGAATGTTCACTCGAAGACATTGTGTATCTCAGTGAGCTTCGGCCTTCCAATCAGTGAGACTTATTTTTCAAGCCTGAAAAAAAAAGCACACTTTCAAATTACTAACAGAAACTTTGGTGCTGACATCATCCACCCAGCTAGATTCATTTTTTTTTTTTTATAAAGTCCTAAAATTTTACTTGTATCTGGGGGGGAAAAAAGGAACTGTATTAGAATCTGTTCTATTCTCATTATATCCATACATTTCAGATTTTAATATTAACCCTCCACATGGATCTGAGAGTAAAATCTAAAGTCATAACTGTATCATCTGTGTTTAAAATATAAAACCACATGTCGATTTACTCGTGGTTTTCATTCTATTCGAAATAGCCAACTTATCGCTGAATCCTACAGAAAGTTCAGAGTCAAAAGAAAATTGCTTCTGCTGAAAAGTCTTTTTCAGTACTTTTCTGAATTTGATGTTTACTTCGATCCCAGTTACTTTCACATCCTCAGCTGCTGCTCTTGCATTCCCATCTCTTGGAACGATCCAGAGAAACACAGGGTTCCTCTGTGGCCAAGGGAAAAATGCCTGCCAAGAATGTGAACTTCTGGTGAAGGTCACTACATACTACAAAACGGACTAAGTGCAGTAAATATAACGTTGGTGCACACAAATGAACAGCCAATTACAACGGCATTTTGTGGAGAAATCTGAGGTCATATAATAACACTGGAGCATCCAGGCCTGAGGAACAGGGTAAGATGCCCCCGAAGGGCACACAGCAATCCTGTGGTTAGACAAGGACCAATCCACAGCTCAGAGCCTCCCAGTATAATCATCATGACAAATAACTGGTATCTTTGGCTGCATATATTATACTCCTCAGCATCACAGGCCAGAAACTTTCTGCCTGGCTCTCATTAAAAGTCCTTTGAACAGGAGGGAAAAACCAGGCCTGCAGAGAACATTCTCTTGAGCGCAAAACGACCACCTAGAACTGACTATCAGACTCACAGCACGTCAGAAGACGGGGCAAATTCCCTCCGTGTATCTCACTGGGGATGCCTATAGTGCTCAGGACATAATTTCTGGTCCAGGAAGAGTTTGAGTTAGGGGGGCGGGAGCGGGAGGGAGGGGTGTTGCCTGGCGATGTCTGCACTCTTGCCACTTTTGAAGAAGAGTAACTTACAGGGAGGAGCCCTAACGATCCTCTGGGGAGGATATAGGCTGCCTTAGGGTAGATCAGCTGCAACCTGGTAGAGCCCAGGGGAGCTAAGTGATCCTCCAGTCGCTTTGCCAGGGAACAAGCGCCATCTCGCTCCCGGAGGCAGGAGGCAGCGGCAAATCCCTTGGACTTTAAAAACAGTAACAGATTGTCTGCTCTTTGTCCTTAACTAAGCTGGGTTATCCTCGTAAGGGTGGCGGTTAGATCAGAAGACAGCGTATCTTCACTAAGTTAAGTTTTCCCACCCTCTTCCCTTTATAACATACAGATTCTTGTTCATTTGATCCTAATGGGAGCACATCAAAGACCACGTAAGGAACAAGCCTTTGGGAGTGAATGGGATGACTCCCTTTGCCAGCATCGCTGCTGTGCTCCGGGACGGGGAACCGGCAACAGCAAGACGTCCACTCACTCCAAATTCACATTCTCAGGATCCCCCGTTGCTCTCGGCCTTGCTGTCCGGTGCCAGCTGCAGCTCCCGCTCTGCCGGCTGCCCTGCGTCAGCGCTGCCGGCCTCTGTCCCCGGCCTCTGTCCCCGGCCCTGCCCGACACCCGGGCGCGACACCTCGTGGGGTGTTGGGAGCCAGCTTAGCCTTATGCAAAACGCCATCTTATACAAAGTGCCATCTTAAGCTTACATACTTCTTCTTCCTCCCTCTTGCACAAAGAAAGCGCGCGCAAAGCCTGTAACACCCCTCCCACTCCCTCGTCTCATATCACACCACCACCCTTCCTCCTATCAGCAGCTGCCACGAGTCCTTATTCCCACCCTCCCCCGTTACAGTGCATATAAGCAGCCACCCAGCAATAAAATTTTGGGGCTTGATCAGAATCTTGTCTTGCCCCCATTTTGTGTGTCTCTTGTCTCTTTTCTTTCACCAGCAGCAGGTAGTCCTCCTCGCACCCCTGCGTTGTATGCCCCGCTGGTCGGGACATAAACTGGCGCCCAACGTGGGGCCCGAGGCACGGAACGGCGCTGTTGGCACCTACTCGGAAGACGCCCCGGCCGGGCACCCCTTGAGCCCAAGAGCTCGCTTGGAGCCCGTGAGCCATCAGCCCACGGGATAAGACTCCGCGTTGATCGTCGCTGGATTGGCCGCCCCAGCAGACATCGGAACGGTGAGTAGGTGATCATAATGGGACAAGAATTGAGCTCGCATGAGCTCTTCCTTAATGGTCTTAAGGATTCCCTCAAGGCACGCAGAATTAAGGCTAAAAAGAAAGATTTACGTAGTTTTTTTAGTTTCCTGGCTGATGTCTGTCCCTGGTTCCCTCAAGAGGGCACCATTGATCAAAAGTGCTGGAGACGGGTTGGTGACTGCCTCAATGACTATTATCGCACCTTTGGCCCTAGCAAGGTCCCTGTGTCTACCTTTTCCTACTGGAACTTAATTAATGATATTTTACAAATTCATTCTCAAGATTCGGACATTAAACATATAATCCAGACGGGCGAAGCGGCTCTTAAAGCCAGCTCTCGCCGCCCCTCGGCTTGCCACTCGGTTACCATAAGTATGCCGGAAGAGCCTAACAACTCCAATATTGAACCCCTCAAAGAAACTCTCAAAAAGGTCCCAAAATTATACCCTCCCCTCACTTCCTCCCCTCCTCACAATGATCAGCTCCCTCCTGAGGACCAGGAAGTCTTAGACGACCAGGCGGCTCATTACCATGATGAGGAGGACCCCTGGCGGCTTACTGCGCCAGTTCTTCATCCGTTACCCTCCGCTCCCCACAACCCCCCCCCTTATCACTTCCCTCAACCACTTCCGCCGTTTGAAAACCTTTTACGCCCTGCGCCCGAGGCACGTCCTCCAAATGACCCCCCGCCACAAATAAATTCTTCTCTAACCCAACAAATTTCCTCCCTTAGGGAAACACTCCGACAAAAACGGGAACACATTAGCTTAGTTAAAGAGCTTAGAGCCCTCGAGAGTGAGCTCGGCTCACTTCTTCTCAACAACTCTAGTACATCATCCAAGAAACAAAAAATTCCCGATCGGCCGTTACTGGCCTTTCCAGTTACACGAAGTCGCGCCCCCAGACCCCCTGATCAAGACAACATAAATGAGGAAGAGAGAGAGGAACAAGAAAACCCTGACTCCCAGGACTGCCCTCTGCGGAGGAGGCCTCTGACACAGAGGAGCCTGAGGGTGACTCTTCCCATAATTCAGGACAAAAATATCGCAGACTCAATCTTAAACATCTTAAAGATCTAAAGAGTGCGGTCAGTTTATACGGGCCTACTGCGCCCTACACTTTGGCACTTCTTGAGGGCCTTAGCGACCGATGGCTAACACCAAATGATTGGCTCATGCTAGCTCGTGCCACCCTTTCCGGGGGTGATTTTGTCCTCTGGCGTACCGACTTTGTAGAAAATTGCCGAGAAACAGCACAGCGCAATGCAGAAAATAGAACTTCTAGGACCTGGACCAGAGACAAACTTTTAGGAAGACCCCCTTACCAGAATAATGAAATACAAGCCGCCTTCCCTCCGGGGTTACTAGCCCAAATTCAAAATGCTGGCTTGAAGGCCTGGCGCCGTCTCCCGCCTAAGGGGTCCGCCACCACATCCCTAGCCAAAATCCGCCAGGGCCCAGATGAACCATACTGTGACTTTATCAGTAAACTTACAGATGCAGCAGAACGACTGGTTGGGGAAGGCGAAAACGAAAGTGTTTTTCTTAAACATCTAGCTTACGAAAACGCCAACCCCGCCTGTCAAGAAGCAATTCGCCCACATCGTAACGGCTCTCTTGCTGATTATATCAAATTATGCTCAGGAGTTGGGGCCTCCCACTCCATCGGTGTAGCCATCGGGGCAGCCCTAAAACCTCTTGTCGCCTCCGCACCTATAATTTCTTATCCAATGCCAACCCGATATTCTCAATAAGACTTTAGAAGTATATGTAAATGTCTGTTTTTCATAATTGCTCTTTATATTATGTGTTGTCAGACAAGATAGTTATTTAAGAAACATGGAAAATGCAGAAATGACTATAGACAATGTTTTCACAAAAGTAACTATATAATGGTACAATAGATGAAGGCAATGCATGGCCTTCCAATAAAAAATATTTAAAGATTATATTATATTATATTACATCATGTTATAGTGTGATATAATATGTGACTATAAAATTAATTATATAATTGATATATAATGATATAATGTTTGATAATATTTGATAATGTAATTGATAATTGATGTAATATCATGATCCTGATTGTAATTGTGATATTATATTATATTGTGTTATATTATGAAATAATTATTAAAATAATTATTAATAATAATATAAATAATAAATAATTATTAAAAAGAATTATTTAACATAATTCAGCCAATCCAGGGACAAGTCCCTGAGAAAACTTGTTTCCTTCCTTGCAGGCAATGAAGCTCTGCCTCTTTATCCTCCTCATATGCTCCTCCTGTATATACGCCGGCTTCGGACCCCTGCCAAATCCGCAAGAACTCATAAGACTCCTCTATGGGAACCCCTGTGACTGCGGTGGAGGTACGACCACGATTACCCCCTCCTCTTATACTAAAACAATTGACTGCTCCTCAAAAATAGCCTACCTAGCCTATAGTCAAACATACTCAGGGATTTCAGAACAACAATGGACCTGTGTGTCCAAGCCCACAATTATTCCCTCCACACAGGGCCGTCCTGGGCCTTGTCCTAGCAGCTGTTCGAGCGGAGTCTACACAGCAATCCATTCAAGCTGCTACACCTCTGTCCAGTCTTGCACCCTTAATAACAAGACTTATTATACGGCCATTTTACAGAGGTCCTCCCCTGTTCCCTCTGGGAGTGCCCAGCCCGAAGACACAAGAAAATATGCTCAGGCATCTTGCTTGGGTACTGTTGGAAAGGATGTATGCTGGCACACCGTTGCCCCTATTCATATATCGGACGGTGGGGGCCCCAGCGACATTCGAAAACAATCCCAAGTCGCTCACCGCCTAGAGGAACTTGCCCAACGCCTAAATCCTCTCTTAGATTACCATCCACTTGCTCTCCCTAAACCCAGAGACATTGCTCTAGACCCACAGACACAAAATATTCTCAAAACCACATTCTCTCTATTAAATACCACTAATCCCTCCCTTGCACAAGATTGCTGGCTATGCATGACCTCTGGTACGCCCTTGCCTACCGCGATCCCCACCTATAACGTTTCCTACATGCCCCTTGACGATAAGACCAATTGTTCATTCTCACCCCCTTTCAGAGTACAACCTTCAGGCTTTAATTCCTCCGGTTGCCTCCAAGGACCATTTCAAAATAACTCTTACGATGTTGAGGTTGGATTTATTACCTTCTCTAACTGCCATACCATAACCAACATCTCCACCCCTGTTTGCTCTCCTCAGGGTCAGGTATTTGTCTGTGGGGGCAACCTCGCCTACACTGTACTCCCCACCAATTGGACAGGCCTCTGCATTTTAGCGAGCCTCCTCCCTGACATCTCCATCATCCCCGGGGAAGAACCTGTCCCCCTCCCTAGTTTTGACCTGGCGGTGGGGCGTCACCGACGCGCACTCCAGGCCATTCCCTTACTTATAGGTTTGGGTATAACAACTGCTATGGCCACTGGAGGTGCAGGGGTCGGGGTTGCCACCCACACCTATAATAAGTTATCCCTCCAGTTAATCAATGATGTTCAAACTCTTTCTGGGACCATCAATGACTTACAAGACCAAATTGATTCACTGGCTGAGGTTGTCTTACAAAATCGCAGAGGATTAGACTTACTAACTGCGGAACAGGGAGGCATTTGTTTAGCCTTACAGGAACGGTGCTGTTTCTATGCCAACAAGTCTGGCATCGTCCGAAACAAGATCAGGAAATTACAAGAAGATCTCATCAAACGAAGAAAAGAATTATTTGAAAACCCACTCTGGACTGGACTTAACGGACTCCTCCCCTACCTTCTCCCTATCTTGGGCCCCCTCCTTTGCCTCCTTCTGCTTATAACCTTTGGACCCTGGGCATTTCGCCATTTTACAGATCTCATAAAAAGACAAATTGATGCTATCCTTGCTAAACCTATCCAAATTCATTACCAACGACTGGCAGTAGAAGATGGTTTTGGTGAAGATTGCTACGGCTCCCTCCCTACGGGGACGACATGCTAACCAGAGACATGTCTACCCCCTCCCTTCACAGGAGAGGGGTATGAGTACCGGGATGAGTGCAAAACAAAGTATTGCAAGGGAAGGTCACAAAAATTTCGACTTTCTCTGGGTATCCCTGAGAGCATGCCTGGCTTGCATAGAGGTTGGTATCTACTATTCTCTAAAATAAGTTCGGCTCTGCCTCTCCTCCCCAAAAGATACCAAGAGCCATCACTGGTGGGCACAAATGACCCGCGGGAGGAGCCAGGCCCCTGCTCCCTCACCCGGTTAACGCTCACCTTCCTTCTTGTTTTAAAACAGAAAGGGAGGAGATGTTGGGAGCCAGCTTAGCCTTATGCAAAACGCCATCTTATACAAAGCGCCATCTTAAGCTTACATACTTCTTCTTCCTCCCTCTTGCACAAAGAAAGCGCGCGCAAAGCCTGTAACACCCCTCCCACTCCCTCGTCTCATATCACACCACCACCCTTCCTCCTATCAGCAGCTGCCACGAGTCCTTATTCCCACCCTCCCCCGTTACAGTGCATATAAGCAGCCACCCAGCAATAAAATTTTGGGGCTTGATCAGAATCTTGTCTTGCCCCCATTTTGTGTGTCTCTTGTCTCTTTTCTTTCACCAGCAGCAGGTAGTCCTCCTCGCACCCCTGCGTTGTATGCCCCGCTGGTCGGGACAGTGGGGCCTGCTAGGCTCTGAGTCACGTTCACGCTGAAGTGTGTGCGGTGGGCTCCCAGGGGGTGATGCTTAAACCGGGAGATACGGGCCGGTGGGTAAACTCTTCCCTCTCCTTCCCCCGACTGTTGGCCTGAGACGCTGGTCGCCAGGCTCTGCGGGCACAGTCCCGGAGGGCAGAGCAATCCGGTGCACTGAGAAGCAGCCAGCTGGTCACCACCATCTTGCTTGGCTGTCCCCTTCCCGGCTTCCGCCTCCCTGCCCCTCGCGGGGTCCCCCGGGGCTGCTGTCCCTGAGAACCGTGAGTCCTTCGTCTTGGCCTCTGCTGTCTGAGAAACCAGGCTAAAACATGCTGTCACAGGGAGGAAAAAGTTACACTGTCGTTCACCTGGAAGAATAAGGCATCCCAAGAGTGTTTCATTTTTTCAGTGACAGACGACTGGGTAGTGTCGGGTCAAGTGGATGGTGACCACGCATCGCTGCGGTGGCAGATGCTGATCAGGGCCGCCGTGTGGATGCGGGGCGGGATGGGAAGTCTCTGGCTCCGCCGCTCAATTTTCCTGTGAACCTCAAACTGCTCTAAAAAGATAAGGCCTATTAGACCAACCACAAAAAAGAAGACCACTAAATGGCTAGCCCAACCAAACATTGAAATATATTATAAAACTGCAGTGATTAAACCATCTGCTCTTCATGCAGGAACTAGGCAGAAAATTCGATGTGCCTACTGTGTGCCTGGCCTTATATAATGCACTCTCCACGGATAATCTCATTTAATCCTCATAACAGCCCCGTTTAGTAGGTATGAAAACAAACCAAACAAGTAACTTGAAGCCTGGAAACCTTCCCAAATTCTCCTGACTAGTATATTGCAGAGATGGGATTTGAACTTTTTAATAATAGAAGAATGTAGCCACAATGAAATATATTCACTGACCATTTCCCTCTCATCCTGGGCACACGAGAAAGCTGCGTTTCCCCGTGTCCCTCCAGGTGCAGTCCTGTCACCCACTCTGGCCACTGGAATGTGGGGCAAGTAGTGTGTGTGCCACTTCTAGGCCTGGCCCCTAAATCTCCTGAGAGACCTTCTGTTGCCCCCTCCCCATCACCAGCTGTCTGCAGATCTAGCAGATGATTCCAAGATCCCAGAGGACCCCAAGCCCTTAGAAGGCAGTTGAGCCACTAGATGAAAGACGCTGAATCTGTAACTGCTGCTTAAAGACAGCAACCCAACCAACTACCCAGAAGGACTGTGACATAAATGAAAAATAAAGCTTTTATTGTGTTTATTTCTCTGTTAAGCTACTGAGCTTCAGGGTTATTTTGTAACAGTCATTGTAAATTATCTTAATTCATACATGTTCTTGCCAATTAAAAAAAGTACTCTAAATGAAATAAAGCAATGTAAGTTCTTTGGCTCAAGAATTTCAACTTTAACCAATGATTTTTTTTAGCCTCCTTGAAATCTGTGAACCCCATGCAAGGAAATAACAACAGCAATAGCAATAACAACTAACTCACTGTAGGTTTAGAGCCTGATGAATTTGATAATCCTGCACTGTGTGTAACCACGAGACCCAGAACATTTCCATCACCCCCGAAAAAGTTTCCCTTTGCCTTTTTGCAGTTGATCACCTCCTGGCCCAGGCAACCCCTGACCTGCTATACTATGGTTCTGCCCTGCTCAGAGTTTTGTACATACAGAATCACACAGGATATAACCTTTTGTGATTGACTTCTTTTGCTTAGCATAATGTTTTCGAGATTCATCCATGTTACCATGTGTATTAATATTTTGATTTCTTTAATTGCTGAGTTCTGCTTCTTTTCATTAACAGAATCCCCTAAGTTCTGGCTGGGTACTTGACTACCCAGTCAGAGATTACCTTCCCCAGGTGACTGTGGGACTAAAGGAATTACAATGACATGTGGGCAGAATTGATACATGTGATTTCCGGGTCATTTCCTTAATGGCAAGTTGCATGTCCTGAATTTCTCCTTCCTGCTGGCCAGGAAATGTGATGACCTAGAAGCCACATGACCAGGGTCACAGAACACTCCCATTGGCCTGGACAGACAAACCTAGGGATTGCTACCAGGGAAAGAGATACTTTTTTACTTTATTTAAGCCACTGCGTTTCAGATCTCTTTGTCACAGCAGCAAAGTAATTAACCTGATTTACTGCATCTTTGTAGCCCCACCATGACTTAGCTCAGTGGTTTATATTCAATACGCTTTCAGTGGTTGTTTACTGGGATGAATATTAAATAAATTAATGAAAGAATTTCACATATGTGCAATGTTAGCCTTGAGAGAAATATTTTAAAACTTAAAATCCCATAGAACTTTCATTTTTTAAATGGCATCAAACGAAATATGTTCTACTGGGTTTGGTGCTAACATAAGATGATATACTTAAAATTAAAGTTTTTAATGTAAAAAGCGCAGAAAATTAAATGACTTATAAAGATGGCACTTATATAATAAATAATGATTTTTTTAAGTTTTTAAAAGTATTAAGTATTATAGAATTGTAAAATTCTAAAATCAAGGATGAATTATAGATTAACCATTTAAACTAATTTGACATCCAAATTTATACTTTTTTCTTTCTAAAAAAAATGTTATCAACTTCCAAATCAGCTAAAACATACCTACAGTAATTAACTGGAAACGTGTTTTATAAAAGGTAAGCAATACGAAAGAAAGAGCACAGCTTGATCCCCCACTGAAACAAACCTTGCTGACAAAATCTGGTCAAAACAATTTATAAATCCATCCTGCATTCCTTGGAAAGATTAGCTATGTGAAGAAATATAATTTCCTTTAAAATGTTATTTAACTCACCATCTAGTCACTGCAATTAACTTAAAGACCTAGGTCAAATTTTTTAGAGCAGAAAAATCAACAAAACTTCATGTTGTTTCACAAATATGATTTTTAAAAGATTATGCTGCTGCTCATGGCTAATCTATTTCTACTTTAATGTTATTCCTTCTGATTAAAGCTTCAGTGAAAAGTCTTTCTTTTTTGAAACACCAAAGAAATATAATACATGAGTGGATTAGTAAAATGTGGTACCATGGAGTACTACTCAGCCATAAAAAATAGTGAACTAGCACCTCTTGTATTATCCTGGGTGGAACTGGCGACCATTCTTCTAAGTGAAGCATCACAAGAATGGAAAAACAAACACCACATGTGCTCACCATTAAACTGGAACTAATCGATCAACACTTACGTGCACATATAGAAATAACACTCATTGGAAATCCAGCATGTGGGAGGCCGGAGGAGGGGGATGGGTAAATTCACACCTAACAGGTACAATGCACACTATCTGGGGTATGGGCACACTTATAACTTTGACTCAAACAGTACAAAAAATTTATGTAACCAAAACATTTGTACCCACATAATATTCTGAAATTTTTAAAAAAGTGATTAGCAAAACAAAACAAAACAAAACAAACAAAACAACAACAACAACAAAAAGGAATATAGTGTAGAGAGTGTGGAGTCTAGATGTCAATGTATGAACTTTGTGTTCCAGGCCTTACGTATGCCAGAGCATCACCGTCTTGTTCATGCCACAGGAGTTAAGCAATTGTCAGTCCATCCACCAGGAACTCCTACGGAGAGCTCCCAGCAGCTCTCAGCAATAAGGGTGCACCTATTTCTTGAAGTCAAACTCATCATTAGTAACTATGATTGTGTATTCTCACCAATACTTTACTTATTTTTTAACTCTAAGAAATAATTTTTTTAATCTCAGCAAGTCAATTTCTTTCCCCAATGGGTGTTGTTTTAAATATTAATATGATGATTCATTAGCATCCTTTAGTTTAATAAACTATGACTGGGATGCCTGCATTTCACTTACATGGATATCTCAAACTACTTGCCATTTAGGATGATGAAAACTCTCGGCCATTTATATAGCTGGCATGCAGATTTAAAGTAGCTATCCATCACTAAAATATTATATGAAATTATTTAAATGGCATTTCATTGTACTTAAAATAGTTGTGCTAGTGTGAATTTTAAGTAGAGTGGGTTAAATACATTCCCCAAATAATTTCTCCTAAAAACCCTTAATTTACAGGTCATCTTGTCAGGTCCATACCACCTGCACCTGACAAGAAGGATTAAGAGCAACTAAGGGTGGCCCCAGCTCTCAGAATGTCCTCTGTGCGCCTTTGTCAAACCAGCTGCTTTCTTGGGTTGACCAGATTAATTCCAGGCCCATGGAGCAAAAGAAACACAAGGCAGAGTCCCAGGACGTGAGAAGTGGCAGGAGCGTGGATGTCACTGCCCCAAGCTTTGGAAGCCCACACATTTTGCAGGACTTGCTTGTGTCTCCTGGAGATCAGGTGGTGGAGCTGCGCGCCCACGTCTGATGCCGCAGTCCGTATTCCCGCGTGCGACACGACGTGCGACCGACAGGCTGTGGCCTGTCCCGGGCCTGTCTTGCAGCCCTGCTCGCGGCTATAATCCAGGTGCTGCAATCCGAGCACCCTGGGAGGCTGAGGTGAGAGGATTGCTGGAGGTCAGGAGCTCGAGACCAGCCTGAGCAAGAAGATCCCACCTCTAAAAGAGAAAGAATCAATTTATTTTTTTTTAAAAGTAAACAGTAAATATTTTTTTAAAAGATGCTGTGTAAAGATTACAGCCACTAAATGGCTTCAGAACTATTCACCTGGGGTGCAATGTTATAATTAAATACATAAAATTAAGTCAGGGGCATTTCGTTCAAAATTTTCTTCTGGTTAGAAGGGTAAAATCTCACACCATGGCTACGGCAGGTCCTGACAAATGTGGCACTACGGGAATCCTTTCTTCTGTTGTGTTTGTTTTGTTCCCACAACTCTCACTGCAGTGTGCTATCTTGTTCAGTCCTGCGCTGGGTTTCTACCACCAAGTCTGCCCACATTGATCAGTCTGCACATTATTTGAATGGCATGTCTTTCCTTATTAATGAAAGTACATGGTAACCAGTCACATTACAATGAGACTGTCTCCTGCCAATCTGCGTTCCAATGACCACTCTCCTGAGTCCCCCACTGTCCCTCTCCCGCCATGTGGGATTTTTAGAAATGATGTTTGTTTATTGAATGCTTCCTCTGAGAAGGAGTTTAAAATATTTTTCTCATAAAATTCATTTGTACCTTGCAATAACTTTATGGGTTAAGCTCTGAGATTATTCCATTTTACAGAGGAGGAAGCTGAGTCAGGGAGGGTAAGTGCAGTCGTTTGTTCACTGCCACATACCAAGTAACTAACAGAGCCAGGACCTGAACAAGGGCAGCCTGGCTCTTTGCCTGCTTCCTACTAACCGCATTACTCTGGCTCTCTAAGCTCCGTCAGTCTGCAGGAGCTGTGTATGTGCGTGTGTGCCCATATGTGTAAATGCGTGTGTGTGTGTGTGTGTGTGTGTGTGTGTGTGTAATAGGGTATAGTGAGAGCATAGATTTTGAAGTCAACACAAGACCGGATTTCATTCTAACTCCCCTTCTATATGCTGTGTAGCCTTGGGCAAGTTCTAAATGACCTGGTTTCCTCACCAATAAAATGGGAACAGAAATGACTACTTTAACGAGTCTGAGGAATTAAATAGGAAATGTATGGGAAGGATCTAGGTGTGCATGACTCACAGTAGGTGCCCAATCTGAGGCAGGACCTTCTCTTCCCTCTTCCCTCTGACCTAGTATGTGATCTAGCTGATCTGGTCAGTTCATCCTCATGTATGGAAACCTTAAAAGGCCAGAGGAGTTACAATACACCATGGAAATGACATACTTCCTTTGGCCTGATTCTTTGGCTTCCAGATCAGCTGTTTCACTGGTATGGAAAACACAAAAGCAGGGTGGGCATGTTGGCTCACGCCTGTAATCCCAGCACTTTGGGAGGCCCAGGCAGGAGGCCAGCAGTTCAAGACCAGGCTGAGCAACATAGCAAGACTCTGTCTCTACTCCGAACCCATGAAAGAAAGAAAGAAAGAAAGAAAGAAAGAAAGAAAGAAAGAAAGAAAGAAAGAGAGAGAGAGAGAGAGAGAGAGAGAGAGAGAGAGAGAGGGAGGGAGGGAGGGAAGGAAGGAAGGAAGGAAGGAAGGAACAAAGGAAGGAAGGAAGGAAGGAAGGAAGAAAGAAAGAAAGAAAGAAAGAAAGAAAGAAAGAAAGAAAGAAAGAAAGAAAGAAAGAAGGAAAGAAAGAAAGAAAGAAAGAAAGGAGAGAAAGAAAGAAAGAAAGAAAGAAAGAAAGAAAGAAAGAAAGAAAGAAAGAAAGAAAGAAAGAAAGAAAGAAAGAAAGAAAGAAAAGAAAAGAAAAGAAAAGAAAAGAAAAGACAAACTAGCCAGGCATGGTGATGCACACCTGCAGTCTCAGTAACTGTCGAGGCTGAGGCAGGAGGATCACTTGAGCTCAGGAGCTTGAGTGAGGTTGCAGTGAGCTATGACGACACCACTGCATTCTAGCCTCAGCAACAGAGGGAGACTTTGTCTCCAGAAACAAAAACCAAACCAAAAACAAAACACAAAAAACCCCCAAAACATAAAAGCAGTGCTAACGAACTGAATTGCCAATGAGAAAGGGATGATATAGGATAAGGAAACAGACTGCCCAGCATGGAAAATTTTGTTGTCTGTTTTTGTTTCCATAGTCTCAAAATCTTAAAGTGTTTGTCTTGGGTGATTTCCTTTCTACGACGTAGGCTCAGGGCCACAAGGATAACGCAGCCCACCACCTCCTTCAGTGCCGGTTCTTTTCTCCAGTTATCAAAAATTTTAAGAGATTTTGAATGGTGAGACAGGCAATGATCCTTTTCTACTCGACCTAATTTATGTTATTGTTTCTAGTTCAACATTTGTCCAGTGCAATGGACCTGTCCAAAAGTGTGTCCAAGTTTGTCAAATAAAAGAACATTTTCCAGTTGCAAAATTAGAGGAGAAATCTATTGTACTCTGCATTCCACACCAGGCGGCAGAGGGAGGAGCTGCTCCGCGCGGGCGAGGTCTGAGGACCTGGAAGGTGTGCCGCCCTCACAGCTCTGGCCGCAGTGTGGGCATATTGCAGGACAGCTGCAAAGAACCGCACTGTGCGGCTGGGTGGAAAATGTCTTTACCGCCTGCACAATAACAAATAAAACCTTTTCTTCAGGGAAAGTGTGCTAATGAACACAGACAGTAAATCTGTGAACTTTTCCTGGACGGAACAACACACCTTGCTTGTTTGAAATCACGCTGCGTGCATCAGTTAGCGGTGTCCTTAATGCGCCACTAACTGAAAATCACTGCAGCTTAATGTAGACAAGCCCTAGTCTTCCCACGATGTCATGGAGTCTTCGACGTGGAAGTGCGTTGCTCCAGTCCCTGCCTTCACACAGCGAGTGTTCCGCCTCTCAGGGCAGAGCGTTTTCTATGTGCTTCTGGGGTGTCTTCCAGGAAGTCCACAGTCTCTAGTGTTTGGTGATCCAACATCGCCCTTGCACAGCACTGCGCTTCAGAATGGACAGGCAGTTGCATTTACGGGCAGAAAAATAAAGAGACACGGAAGGAAAGACAGGAACGCCTTCACGCCTTCTGTGGCAGGACAGAGAGGGCATGGACTTACGCCACACAAAGCTGTGCAGCTCTGTCGCTTATTGCTAGGTGTGTCACTGTGTGGGAGTCATTTAACCTCTTTGAGCTTCTGTTTCCCCACATGTAAAATCAGGATAATACAGGTCTTACATAGTTGGATCATAAATAGGGATATGATAAAAATAGCTATTATTTATTGAGTGCTTATTCTGAGTGCTTACAGCAAATAAGTGCTGTAATTTGTTAGTGGTCACAGCACTAACAGAGAGGTTCTGTTGTGATCTCCATTCTGCAAGGAAGAACCTGAGCTACAATAACAGCCGTAAGGGGAGACATCACTGTTATTAATTACAATGTAGTTAACAATGTTGTGATTTAAAAACATTAAGAGCTAACAATGAAAGGAAGTAAAACCAAAAGGAATTTCTTCGCTTAAAACATATTATAAAAGCAAGATTCATATGGAAAAAACTGAGTCTGGGTAAGATAAATCATCCTGTAGATTTGCACTTGATTTCTTCCCTCATGCCTCTTTCTCCAGAATGAAAGGGGCACAATGAACAAGAAAAGGTCCCCCCAAGTCACATCATCAATGAAATTTAGATACCCCCAAAAGAAGGGAAAATCCTAAGATCTCCCCAAAAGAGACAAACACAGAAAAACTGCTTATATACAAACTGCTTACAAATAGCATCAAACTTCCCAATAGCAATATAGGAAACTAGAGGAAAATGGGGAAATGTCTTTGAAATTTTGAGGAAAGATTATTTCCAACCTAAAATATTATACCCAAATTATCAATTAATCCTGATCTCATATTGCCTCCTATGCATGCTCTAACTCAGGAAACTACTGGAGAATGTGCCCCACACAAAAAGATGGAGTAAAAGAAGAAACAGGAAGGTGTGAGATACAGGAAACAGAACACACAGGAGACTAAGAAAAGTCCCAGGAGTTAGTGAACAAATGTTCCAGAATGACAGCTGTGCAGCGGCCCTGGATAGCAAGTCCATATTTGAGCAAGACGACCAAAAGCCACAGGAGAGAAGTCTCCACAGAGGGAAAATGGAATTGATTGGTTTGCTGAGTTTAGCTTTTGGGAAAGTTAGTTTTAGTTGTTTGATAGATACATTACAACATTAGAAAAAATATATATAGTGATAGCTACACAGAAACTAAACAAATAAAAATATAAATTCTAGGAAAAATAAAAATTGTACAAAAAAGGAAACAAAATATACTAACTGAATGAGCAATAAAAAAGATTTGCTTAGTCTTAGTAACATAATTTAGTCAAAAATTGACATCTTACTCTGTTGGGCAGATAGGATGGGGGTGGCTGGGGGGGTAAGACAGTGGCAGCCTTACCTGCCATAATGCTAAGCTGACGTCATCAAAAATGCACAAAGCAAGAAACCACATTGTGAGTGTTACTTCAAATGTGGAGAAACAGCTGAAATTACTGAACTTGGCTGCCTCCGGGCAGTCAGCTTGGGGAGTGAAGAGAGACAGGAAGGGGAGTGCTGGTTTTCAACAATAAGATTTTAGGCTTTTTCTTTTCAAAATATGCAAACATGTTCATGTACTACTTTATAAAACAAAAATAAATAGCGCTAAAGAAGGCTCATCTTGAGTAGGCAACTTCATCGGAGATGCTAACTTTAAGAAGTTACTTTTAGAATCTTATTGATTCCCATCTGATGGTTCAAGATTACAATTTGCTCTTTAAAAAAATAAAACCTGAATTTAGGAAGTTAAATCTGATGATCCAAACCAGTAGAAACTAAGCAGAAAGATTAAAGGTGAGAGATATTCATTAAGGAGAAGAGATGCAGACAGGAGAAATGAAAGAAGAGCCAGTTTGATTAGAAAAAAGAACCTGGAAAAGAAGCAAACGTCGAAAGCCAAGGAGTTGCAGGAAGGTTCGTTTGTGCCATAGGAACCGGGACAGGAGACAGACTCGCAGAGACCTTTGCTGCTCCTCCCCGTGCACAGACAAAAGGCAACAAGAAGGGACAGATGTAAAGCAGGCAAATAACAAATCAGTTTTTTAATTACTGGTAATTGATCTGAAAGGAGTCACTAAAAGGATTTTGTTCTTTCTGAGTCTTAGAAAGGAAACCCATGAAAACATATGCCTAAAAGAAAGAATAGAACTAATACATTTTGAAGTGGAAAAAGATTTCCGAAGAGGCTGAAAGCTCTTCCTGGGTGTGTGCATGCGTGTGTGTGTGTGTGTGTGTGTGTGTGTGTGTCCCAGGCATTCACAGGCTGTCTTCTTCTTTGGGACAGAGGAACACACAGGGCAAATGGCTGGGCGGGAAAGGCTACTTGAAAATGGAGGGTTCCTTTTTTCCTAATTGGAAACAGATTTTGCTTCTGAATTTATACTCCTTTCCTTCCTCTATACTTTAATACCTATTTGTGGTACATGGATTTCCAAGTGTCCTGAGTTTCTGGGTAAAATAATATTTAAAGCCTAGTTTCCATTTGTGCAATGAATTGTGACACTTGAAAGCTTGTGCACCATTAGCAAAACTGTAGATCACAGATAGATTGCTCTGAAGCAAAAGTTGCATTTTGATACCACCAATGGTTATGGTACCAGAAGCCTGAAGTCCCTTAAACTTGAGAAAAGAAGAAGAAAAATGCACTAGCTTTTCTGTAAGGCAAGTATAGTCATGGACTGCTTATTCCACAATTTATATGGCAATTTACTTTTTAATAATTTCTAATTAAATTCACATGAATTCTAGGAATAAATATTTTATTTGTAGGTTCTCCTAGCACAGAAAGTAGCGCTGGTGTAGAGTATTCTTTTCCCTTAAGTTCTGGGCCTGGGTTATAGTTTCTGTCCTCTGAAGAGGAGGAGCAAGGCAAGTCTTTCCTAGAGCTCCTATGGCTGTCCTCACCCGCTTTCGTCTCACCATCACTTCCCCCCACCGGCCGGCTCAGCTGGCCCGTCTCTGCCCACACCCTGCTGGGGCTGGTTATTGCAAAAGGTACCATGTACATTAACTGATTTTAGTTTAATAGCTGGGGTCCCCAACCTATGGTGAGTTGTATAATTACTTCATTATATATTGCAATGTAATAATAATAGAAAAAAGTGCACAATAATGTAATGTGTTTGAATCATCCCGAAACCATCCCCACCCCCTGCCCCAGTCTGTGGAAAAACTGTCTTCCACAAAAATGGTTCCTGGTGCCAAAAAGGTTGGGAACCACTGTAATAGGATTGAAAATAAACATGCACATTGAACATGTATAAAAATGCATTTCCCTTAGACACACACTCAGACATACACATTCTCCATGGAATACACATCTGCATTAGAAAACCTTTCATTCCAAGACAAGAAGCTTGCATTAAATTTTGTCAGCTGAGTTTAGCATGTAATCTACGTGGTTGAGTCATGACTAGGAGGCAGGCCGTGTTCTTGCTGCGAGTAGTTTTTACTAAAATAGCCAATGGTTTGCACTTGTCATACAGGATGCTCAGGAAATTCAGTCCACTTTATCCTGCCCTGCCCCCCGCCCCCACCATAGGATGACCTCACTAATAAAATGATAGAAAAAGTACATTTGTTCAACATATATTTGTTGAGCACCATCTTTTAGGTGCTGAGGATTCAGTAGAAGGCCAAAATATACAGAAACCCCTACCCTCATGAAATCTGCCCTGGGAGGAAGATGCCAAGGGAAGGGGAGTCCATGTAAAAGTCGATTTTTTTTTCTGTAGAAATGTGCTGGTGAGACAATTTTGTAAGATGTTTTTCATACAACATGAGAAATTTATACAGATATTTGCTAAGCAAAGTATTTCTTGGTTTAGAAAACTACAGGTTGGAGATTAGTTAATTTTATGGCTAAAATTTCACTAATGGGTAATGAAATTCAGTTATTCAGCAACCCAAATACACTATAAGTTTGATTCTGGTGCAAACACATGCAGGGTTTGCATCTAACATTCTATACTATGAGAACCTACAAATAAAGTGTTATACCCTGATTACTATAAAATAACATGTTTAGACTCAGATGTAGCAAGATCTCTATTTCTGTAACATGGTTTTTATATAATTTCAGTGCTAACGTTTGGGATACCATCAGCCTTAGGAAGTATCACACTTACTACATGAAAATTCTCTACTTATTCCCATGTAGCAGCAGCAACAATAACAACAAAAAGAACAACAAACCCACAGTTGGGACAATCATTCAGATTTTATAAAGCAGGTAGAGAGGTAGGAAGGGATGGGCAAAAATCACCCGAGCAATCCTGCTGGGACAAGATGGTCAAGAGTGGACGGCCAAGGAGACACAGGCAACATAGGGGAGCCTCGGCAGGGCAAATTTAGGGATCCGTGTTCCTTCTGAGTTGTTCATTAACTGAGGATTAACACAGCTAGTGGAATGAGGTGAGGTAGTTTTTTGTTTTTTTATGTTTTTAATCCAGATAGAGTGTAGAGGATGTGACTTCTGGCATATAACTTACAGCACCGTTCCCCGTTCCCCAGGCGAGGCAGCACGCCTTCCACTGCGTTGTCTTCAGAGTCCCCCAGAGGCTGGTAAACACAGACTGTCAGCCTCCAGAGTTTCTAATGCGGTAGATTTGGGCTGGAACCTTGCTAGGAATTTGCACTTCTAACAATGCTCAGGTGAGGCTGATGCACTTTGACAACTGTTAGGGTGAGATATACAAAGAAAGGTGCAGAAAGGGAGGACTGAGAGGCAGAATTCTGAGATGGTTCCTGTTACCTTTGTGCCTTCCCCTTGGGCACAGGTGTGCCCTGGAAACAGGATGGAGACCACACCGGGATTAGGTTAATAATGAATTGGCTTCCTGTTGTCAAAAGAAAGATTACCTTCCCTAACAGGTGAGCCTTTAAAGGGAGGTGAAGTGTCAGAGAGACACACCCTGGCTGGCCTGGAAGGAAACAAATGCCCATGTTGTGAACCGCCTACAGGAGCCACAGGCTGCCTATATTTAATTGAACAAGTACTTATTAACTGACCAGTATTTGCAAGACTCTGTTGGGCCCGGCTGTGGAGTTAAAAATTCACAGTTCTGTTCCTGAAAGAACTGTCTAGAAGAGGGATAATACAAGAACACAGATAATTTTTCTTCAAGGAGGATTGTCCTGAAAGTCCTAAGAGACCCATGAGCGAAGTGTGACAGCAGTTTACAGGAGGAGCAGGTCACACCTGGCTGGGAATGGAAGTATTTTAAAGAGAGGCGTGGGAGAAAGTACTAGAGAATAAGTGAGATTACCATAGACAGAAAAAAGCAGAGCAAAAGGGGTGGATAAAATGGAAGCATATATTCCCAAGAAGAGAAAGCAAACGGACAAAGGCTTGGAGGTGTGAGAACACGAGCACACCTGCAGGACGGCAGGGAGCCTCGCGCGGCTGCACACGCGCCAGTGGGGAGCAGGCGGGACAGGCAGAAGTGACAAGGCAGGATGAGGCACGTGGTACAGGCGGGACAGGCGCGCGGGACAGGCCGGAGCAGGGACGAGGCGGGAGCGTGAACCGGGCCGGCTGCTCAGTGCGGAAGAAGCAGCCGGGACTGAGAGCAGTGAGCGGCGTCAAGGACCGGGCCTGTCTCTAGGACTCAGCGGGACTGAATTCACTGAGTGGACATCAGGTTGATCATTTGCCAACCTCAAATCCCTCCTTTTCTGCTAGCAGGTGCAGGATGCTCCAGAGTCTTATTATCACATTGACTTAAATATAAATGCGAATTTCGGGATCGGGGAGTAAGAGCGACAGGAGGCCCGTGACACCGTGACGCGCGGATGAGCTTCATGGCCGGTTGGAAACCGCCCACCTCTCTGGCTGTTTACTCGAAACGGCTTTTCCTGACCTTATTGTTTACTCTTAAATCTAACGGGGTATCTACATCCCAGTAGCTTATCTTCGTTGCCACTTCGGTCTTCTTTTAGAAGGATTTTTATTTCCTTGGTTTTCCTTCTCCAAGGGCAGCAAATTCTCACATTGCTTTTCCCACAGTGGCCCCTGGAAGTGTGGCTGTCCCCGGTGAGTCAGCAGGATCCCTTATCTGTCCACAGCCGGTCAGACGCTTCCCTGCTCCGAGGCCGAGGAAGCCTCACGTGGAAGAAAGGAGATAACATGTTTTCTGTATGTTGAGTGGCATCTCCTTCCTGCAACATGAAGAGATTTCCTTACATTACGGATAATTTCAGAAACATTTCTTTAGAGGCCTTGCTTGAATTGCAAACATTAAGACTATTCTAATCTTTCCTTTAAGGAAGAATTACTTCTAGGCTTCTTCCAAATCACATATAACTTGTCTGACATAAAGTGCTCGGTATTTAATAGTGTTAACTGACCTCACTCAGTAACACATAGAAAATGGGGCTCTCTTAAAGCACCATTCAATTACAAAGTTTAATGTAAAAAAATGCACTTCCATTTTAGGATATGATGGAGTAACTTGGAGTACACCAGTGTACCCCCTGAGAAAAGGCAGAAAAATCTCTGTGAGACACACAAGACGTTTATTCAAAGGCATGGATGATCTGCTCAAGCAACCAGGAGGACGGGAGGCCAAGAGTCTGGAGATTCTGGAGGAGAGACAGCCAGGGAGAGGCTCGCCGAGGAGCCGCAGTTGCGTTTCCCACGGGCAATCTGCCAGTCCTGGGTTCTAGAATCTGAGAATTGCCTGCACAGAGGCTACTGGGGAAGAGAGACACCAGCAGAGTGCTGGGTGGTGTAGTGTTGGAGGTAGAAACGAGATTTATAGGGCTAGTATTTGATTGAAAAGGGAAGGGTGAAGCACTAGAGTTGGCACATGGTAGGTTTCCCCGAGGATATTTACTGAATTCTGAAACTACATGAGGTGGAAAATTAAGAAACTAAGAACAAAGCCTCCCAAAATGAAGATCTGAGTTTCTGATTGAGGAGAAAAATAATGATAAAGTTAAGAACTGGCCTGAAGGAGAGACTCCAGTGAACACAACAGGCCTCCATGTGGGAGCCCTGGAGGCTACATCCTGCAGAGGCAAGTGGAGCCCCACCCAGGGTGCACTGAGCGTCCTCCCTGCTTGCGTTTATGTTATCAGTCTTCATTCCATCTGCCCAGTGAGGAAAAGGTAGAACTTCTCTGGAAAAAGAGTATATGATATGGAACCTCTATGATTTTTTAAGGTGTAATGTCCAAAATTCACTTAAAAAAAATTATTTATCATGCCAAGGAAAAGACCACCCAATCAAAACTCAAGAGATATAAAAGATCTCTATATGATTTAGTGATTGGACTTAGCAAAGACTGAAATAATTATGGTTAAAATGGTCAATGAAATAGAAGGAAAGAAGGACAAAATATACAAAAATACTAAAGAAGGCAAGAATTGAAATTAAGAACTCAACATACAGATTTAACAACAGATTATATACGTGAGATTAAAAGCATCAGGAAACCCAAAGACAGGTCAATGTGAAATATTAATACTGAAAAAGAGAGGAAAAAAGAGTGGAAGACACAGAAAACAGTATGAAACACATGTGGAGCTCAGTGAAAATGTCCAGGAAACGTGCAACTGGAATCTCAGAAGAAGCAAGGAGAGAATGAAACTGTAGCAATATTTGAAGAGATTAAAATGACTACTGCAACAGATAAAAGACACCGAAACACAGAACATTAAGCTCTGAAAACCTCAAGAAGAAAAAGTACAAAGCAGGATAAATATTCCTGTCACCTCAGAATAAAATTGTTTTAAAAAAAGACAAAAAGAAAATCTTAAAAGCAACCAGAGGAAAATTTTACCTTCAAAAGATCAATATATTGGTTAGTAACTTCTCAACAGAAATAATGGAAAATGAAAAACAATAGTATGACATGGCAAAGAGTGCTGAAAGATCATAACCACTAATCTAGAACTGTACCCTCAAAAGTCCTTAAAAAATAAAATGATATATGGCCGGGCGTGGTGGCTCATGCCTGTAATCCCTGCACTCTGAGAGCCAAGGCAGCAGGATCGCTTGATGTCAGGAGTTCGAGACCAGTCTGAGCAAGAGCGAGACCCCCCCCCCACTCCCCCCCCCCCCCCCCCCCCCGTCTCTACTAAAAATAGAAAAATTAGCTGAGCGTGGTGGTACGCACCTGTAGTCCCAGCTACTCGGGAGGCTGAGGCAGGAGGATCCCTTGAGCCCAGAAGTTTGAGGTTGCTGTGAGCTATGATGACGTCACTGCACTCTAGCCAGGGGGACAGAGACTCTGCCTCAAAAATAAATAAATAAAATGATATAAATACTTTTTAGGAAAACAAAAACTGACACTGAGATAATTTGTTGCAGTAGACCAGCAGTTCAAGAAACACGTAAGAGGCGGAGCTGAGGTGGGGACGCGGGTGACGGGGAGCTGCGGCAGCAGCTGTAACAACAGATGAAACTTCACTTGCTCACCTGCTGCTCGCCTCTTGCTGTGCCCTGGTTTCCAAGTTTCAGGGAAGACAATTTTTCCACCAAGGGGTGTCAGAGGTGGGGTCAGGGAGGTGGAGCTCAGGCAGTGACGTGAGGCTGGGTTCCCAACAGGCACAGACTGGAATTGGGCTGTGGCCCTGGGGCTGGGGACTGCAGTCTTAGTGGATGTGTCCAGTAGTCAATTGAGTATACAGATGTGAAGGTCAGGAGAGAAATTAAATAGACTTTTGGGTAATCAGCATGTAGGTGGAATCAAAACTGTCAATATGTAAGATCACTGAGATGGAAAGTTAGGTAGCATGTAGAAAAGCTGGCCATACACAGAACCCAGAAAGATAGAAAAATTTAATAAACCAAAAGTTTATAAAAAGGAGCCCAGACTGAGGGAGTCAGTAGGAAAAATGGGAAGCTACGGTGTCTCATTTTCCAGGAGGAGTAAGCAGATCACTGATGTCAAATGTGATAATGTTTCAGCATCTCCTACGGCAGTGCTTTGCTAAATGTGGTTCCATGCCAGCAACATCAGCATCATCTGGAAACTAGTTAGAAATGCAAACTCTTGGGCTCCAGCCCAGCCCCACTGAGTCAGAAATTCTAGGTGTGGAGCACAGCAATCTGAATTTTAACAAGTCTTCCAGGTGATTCTGAGATGCGTGCTGAAGTCTGAGAACCATTGCTCTGCGGAACAGCTCTCCCAGGTAAGAAGCTGGGCAGGGGCTGTGGTCGGGGGACATATTCAGGCCTCACCTCTAGAAATTCTGACTCATTTGGCCTGGAGAGGGGTCCAGGCATCAGTATTAAAAACAAAACAAAACAAAACAAAAACCTCTAAATGTGCAGCCAAAATTAAGAACCATTGTTTGGTGGCAACATTCCATCACTGGGTACTGCCACTGAAATGACAAGACTTAAATCAAAAGAAAAAATAAAGACAAGTTTAGAGATCTACCTGCTATGGTCTGAACATGTCCCTTCAAAGTTCCCGTTGAAACTTAACTGCCACTGTGGTGGTATGAAGAGGTGGGGCCTTATAGGAAGTATTAAGTAATGAAGGTCCCGCCCTCACGAATGAGATCAGCACCCTTATAGAAGAGGTTGAAGGGAGCTTCCTGGCCCTTCTGCCATGTGAGAACACAGCAAGGGACACCATCTATGAGGCAGAGAGTAAGCCTTTACCAGACACTGAATCTCCGGTGCCTTGATCTTGAACTTCATAGGCCCCAGAACTGTGAGAAATAAATTTCCATTATTTATATAATACCCAGTACTTTAGTTTAGGGGTCCGAATGCACTAAGACATTATCTAAGTTTTGTGAGACTATGTTCTCTCTCACCACACTCCAATGTGTAAAAAGCTTGGAACTTGGAACGTGTCACCTCCCTTCCTCAAAAGAAAAAAGCTAAACAAACTGAAAATCAACAACTCTTCTTAGATTCACTGGAAAATGGAAGTCACAGTGCAAACCACTGCCTCAAAAACTGGAGAGACAGTTAAGTACAAAGAATCACAGCTTCACAGCAGCAGAAGTTATTGGAATAAATAACTAGTAGGAGCACTGAAATGGTAACTGACAAATTTCCAGAGGCTGAGTGTGGACCAGCTTGAGAGTTCAAACCTCCGCAAGCCCGGTCCCAGGCGGGGCTTCCCACCACATCCCTGAGTTTTACCTCCAGAATCCTCAGCCTGTTCTAACTGTGAAGATCGAGAAAATTCTCTCCTGCTTCAGGAAGGGGGAGGGGACAAGTAAGAATTTTTCAATATACCCAGTGGACAAGTAAGCATTTTAAAATACATTCAGAGTGTTCCGTGCTCTTCAACAGAGGCCTGCCCTCAGGGGAAACCACTTTGCCAGAGCCTTACCTGACCCAGGTCAGGGCAGTTAGCTTGAGCCCCCCCCCTCCAGCCTTCTGACATAAGGGGAGCAGGCAAGCAAGGCCAACGAATGCGCCTGAGGATCACACCTCAGAGACGCAGGCCCACCCAAACATCCCTGAGATTTAGTCATAGGATTGTGGCACACCTGCCCTCCCCAGCACCCTCCCTCCATGTCCATGGGACTTAGCTGTAACAGCACGGATGACAGCTGACAGAGCTGTAAGTCAGACCCTATTTAAGAAGGAGTTCTTAGGGAAACCCAAAGACAACAGAGGAGGGAAAAAAACCACAAAACCAAAAAAAACAAAACCTAGAGGAAAGGGATGCCCCTGGCATGCCCACAGCAGACGTTAAACACAGCCCAGTTCCCAGCCAGACTGGCACAATGCCCCACACTGAAGGCCTGATTACCTTAGTTCCTATCACCAGATACATCACATCTGGCTTTCAGCAAAAAATGACAAAGCATGCTAACCGGCATGACAAGGTCACGACACCTGACTTACCAATGAGACACACATAGAGACGTCTGCCCCTGCCCAGCTCTTCTTCCTGGTGGCAGGGGGAATCCTATGACCCACTGAAACTCTGTGCCCCAAAGTCAGCCTGGGGGACTTCACAGATTGGAACCAAATGAAGCTTTAGCTGCAGGGAAATGGTCGAGGGTGGGCGCTCCACAGCCAGACCGCCTGGCTGTGAACACTCGCTCTGCCCTGCCAGCCGTCGGGCCAGCTGAGCGTTTCTGCACGTCCTGTCCCAGTCTGTAAGGGGTGCTTATTTTCCATCCACTGCACAGTGGTGATAAAGAAGTGAAATAATACAAATTAGGCACTTGTGAATATACCAAGCATATAACAAGCATTCAAATGTTAGCTGTTATTATCCACGAAGGCTAAGAGTCCTTCAGCCACCCAGATTTCCACTGTCTAGCTCCTGCTCTCTTACTGCTAACAATCTTGTGCCAAGGGAAGATTTTATCCTGGTGCATGAAGGAGGTAAAGGACAAGGAGCCAGAGTACTAATTTGCTGGCTGTAAAGAAGAAACTGTATTTGTTCCTGTCCAAATTCAACTATCTTTAGAGCACACGAATACATATAATGTCCACTGCTTTCTTTCTAAGAGGTTCTGATGCCTTCATATCCTGGTGTTAAACTAAAAACCACTATCAGCAGTAGGTGCAGACTTAAACCATCAGCAATTCTCCATTAGAAGAAAAACTCCATCCTTAGAACAGCACGATTCAAGGATGATGGCTTGTCAGAGTAAATGTGGCCTAATCCTGGGAAGACAATGTCTAATTTTAAGGAATCTAAGTAAAATATTTTACTTGACTATTAGTATTATAAACTGATGGTTTAATAATATTTTATTAACAATTTCTATCTGTGACTACTGGCTGTCATTTTAAGTTGTCCATCCATTCTATATTTGACGTTAGTTTTTATTAACTACTGAGAGGACAATGGGTCCCCTGGCTGTGGACTTGGGGCAAGGGTAAATTATCTCCATATGTGGTCCTTTCCACTGAAATCCCACCATTACCATTTAACATATTCTACCTGCCTTAAAGGACTCATTGGTTCTCACTTTGGTGCTTCACTGTAATTCTTGATGATACCATTTCTCTTGCTGTTATGATGTATCCAATTCTCACAGAAGTAAAGTATGGTTTGAGTTATTTTCAATATCAAAAAAGATACCCTTGACTCAGCAGTTTCTATATATATATGTGTGTGTGTGTGTGTGTGTATATATATATATATATATATATATATATATACACTCTCTCAAATACATAAAGACACACACAAAGATGTTTGTGGTAACATTTTTGTAAAGGAAAAAGACTGGAAACAATCTAATCTCTCTCTCTCTCTCTCTCTATACATATATATATACACACACGCAGGAGAAAGGCTAAATAAATTATGAAAATTCCTTATGTTGGAACCATTGAAAAGAATGAAGTAGATATTCTCTAGATTTAAAAGGCTGATGTAGAATGATGTAGATATTTATGTACTTATATGTAAATATGCTGAAACTATATTTATGAAAAAAGAGAGTTGCAGAAGAAGAGTATGATCTCAAACTTTGTGAAAAACAAACAAAAGCCCACATTGGCATACACACAGAAAATTTATGAAAGGATCCCAAAACAATGTTTACATGCTTAATTCTGGGGCTTAGGAATGGGAGGGCAGAAATAAAGGGGAATTTACGTCCCACTCTATAATTTTATGTGTTTGAATATGTTAACATTTACTTTATAAAAATAAATTAAATAGATATTTGGTTTTTTTAAAACATGACTAGAATGATTTCAAACATATATTTTAGGTGTAAAATAAATCACAAGATAATATATAAGATATGATCACATTTCACTTTTTAAAAATTATATATATTTTACATGTATTGAAAAATGCAGGCATAGATTAATATCTGGGACACAGAAGGATGTATTCATTTGGAATTACAATATTATTTTAAAAAATAATGACTTGATAAAGTGCCTCTGAAAACTTTGTTTTCCCACGCTTTCTCACCCAAAATATCCAGTAAGTTTTAGGGCCAAAAGTATGATTTCCTGAGGTTCTAGTATATTTATTAGTGCGCATAATGCCTTTTTAACAATTGTAGCACATGGTAACAGAAATAAATCGATTGAGAAAAGAGGTAGAAATGGCACCTAATAAGTAACAGTTGCTATAATGCAATAGGGATTTTAAAAAACCTTTCAAAAAGTTATTGCAGTAGAATAGATATATGTTAGAGTGTAAATCATACGTGTTACCTCAGTGAATTATCACAAAGTGAACTCCTTTATAACCACCACCCAGGTCAAGAAATAGAGCACCACTAGCATCTCCAAAGTCTTCCGTTGGTCCCTATCTATATCCAAACCGGCTTCCCTTCTGAAAGGTACCAACATTCTGATTTTTATCACCATAGATTTGTTTTGGGTGTTTTTGAAATTTATATGAATGGAATAAAAATCATTCATTTTCATTGTCTGAATGGACATTTTACACTGCTATTTACATACATGCTGCTATGGACATTTGTGTACGTGTCTTTTGGTGCATGTGCACACATGTAAGCATTTGTACCTAGGAGTGGAATTACCTGGACTTGCTCATATTCAGCAGGTGTGAGTCTGTTCAGCTGCAGTGGATAATACAAAAGAGTTTTCCAAACCGCGAGCACAAGTGAGCGTCCCTGCAGCGACACAGGAGTGCCCAGTGCGCCGCCTCCTCTCCACACAGCGCTGTAGGGCTTTCTGCTTTATTTGTTCTGGTAGATTTGAAGTGATATCTCTTTATGGTTTTAATTTCCATCCCCCTGGAGGGTAGTGATGCTACCTTTCCGTATCTTTATTGGCCATTTGGATATTCTGCTTTGTGGTGTCTGTTCGAGTCTTCTGCCTGCTGTTCTGGTTGGTCATCTACCCACTTCTTACTGATGTGTAGTTCTTCCCTAGTCTGAGTACGAGCTCTTTGTTGATTAAACAGGTTGCAACAATCATCTTTTACTCTGTGGCTTTTGATTTTACTTGCTTGATGTCTTTGAGAGGTGGAAGTTCTTAATTTTAAAGTAGTCTAATTTGTCAATCTTATTCTTTTTAGATAGTGCTTTTATGTTTTCTAAGAAAACTTTGCCTATCCTAAGACCCTGAAGATAGGATAATCTTGAATTTTATTTTCTGGGAGATTTAGTATTTTACATTTCATATTTATATGAAATCACCACAATCTGTTTGTAAATGATTTTCGTACATGGTGTGAAGTAAGGGTCGAGTTTGATTTTTTACCATATGGATGGCAATAGACTCAATACCATTCATGAAAATATGCCACCTGCCATAAATTGAGTCCAAAAATGTATATAAATTAATTTTGAACTCTCTTTTCTGGTTCATTAACCTTTTTTTCAAACCAAACACTTAATTACTTTGTTTTGTAATTCCTCTACACTTCCTTTTCTTCTTCAAGACTCTTAGCCACTCTTAGCCCTTTGCATCTCCATATAAGTTTTACATCAGTTTGTCAGTTTTCAT
The DNA here is from genome assembly GCF_020740605.2 of Lemur catta. Taxonomy (NCBI): domain Eukaryota; kingdom Metazoa; phylum Chordata; class Mammalia; order Primates; family Lemuridae; genus Lemur; species Lemur catta. The sequence goes on along the minus strand of NC_059128.1, from coordinate 122,526,804 downwards.
AAAAACCTGCTGGAAATTTTATTGCATTTGTCTGAATATATTTATTACATTAACCCCACTGCATTTAGGGAGAACTAACATCTTTACAGTACCGAATCTTCCAATGCATACATATTTATTAAGGTCTTCTATGCTTTTGAAAATGCTTTATGGTTTTCTGTATAGAGGTATACATCTACTATTAGGTTTGCTTCTAAGCATTTGGTACTTTGAATAACTATTTTATATGATGTCTTTAATGTTTTTTTCTTTTTCTAAATGATGTTTATTTCTGGTGTGGAAAAATACACTAATTTTTGTATATTGATTATGTACTCAGCATTTTTGCTGAATGCTCTTACTCATTCTAAAAATTTATGTAATGATCCTCTTGGATTTTCTTTGACCTAATCATACCACCTCTGAATGATCAATTTAATTTACTGTCTCTGATCCTTACACATTTCATGTCTTTTTCTTGCCTTATTGCACTGGCTAGGACATCCAGTATAATACTGATTGTTCATCATAATCTCACTTGGATCTTAGTGAGAGACGTGATGTTTGATGTAAGTTTTTTTAGGCACCCTTTGTCAGATTAAGTATATTTTCTTCTATTTCTAGTTTTCTTTAAGTTGTAAATGATGATGAATTTTATCAAATGTGTTTTCTGAGTCTATTGAGATAATCGTAATTTTTCTTCATTTTGTTAATATGATAAATTCATTAATTGATATTATGATGTTGAATAAGACTTATCTTCCCAGATTTATTTAACAGTCATACGTTATATTCCCTTTTGGATAAAGGCGCCTTATAGTCCCTTTTGCAAAATCACTTGGCCTCCTCCAGTTTGTCTTTCTCCTTCTCTCTTTCCACATACACACACGCACACACACACACACACACACACACACATATGTCTTTTATCACTGTATCCCTCTAATATGGGGCCTGACACCTATGGGGTTATGGTAGATGCTAACACTTAATATTAACAGATACTAAATAAACATTTGCTGACAACATTTAGATGCTTTTGGCTGAATTACTCATAAGTAGTCTATACATATCAGACAATAAAGAACTCTGTTAGATCTTTTTCTTTTTAGTCCCATAATTATTTATATCAGCTTTTAAGAAATAGCCCAGTAATGTGAAGTACTACTGTGTTTCGAATTCCTTTTAATAAGGGCATTTAGAAATCAGTATATGATTAAGGTGCTATGTTTCATGAGAATATTCTCATTGGGATTTCTGGAAAGTCTCTATTAAGTTATTTAGATTTAGGAATAGGCTTTGGAATCTAGAAGACTTTTGTTCTAGCCCCTCCTCTAAGGCAAGAAAAGCCTGGCATGTTCAGGGAACGTTGAGCAGGCCGAAGTGGCTAGAACAGAGTGAAGGATGGAGACTATAGGAGGCTAGGTCAGAGACTTGGGGTGAGGCAGATCATGTAGACCTTAAAGACCACTGTAAGAACTTTTGACATAATTTATTGAGGGGGGAATCCATTGGGGGATTTTGAGCAAAGACCATGATCTGACTAGTGTTTTAATAGGATAACTCTGGCTGCTCTATTGAAACAAGCTGAAGGGTGATGAAGGCAGAAATGGGAAACGTGGGGAGAGTGTAACATACGGGTTGGTAATGATGGTGGCGGGGCCCAAAGTGGCAGGGAACTGATGGAAAGTAGCTAAATTCTGGATTTATTCTGAAAGTGAACATACGAATTTTCTAAAAAAACTAAACACGGTGTTTAAGAAAAAGAGGAGTCAAGGTTAACCCCAAGGTTTTAGCCCAAGCCTTTAGAAGGATGGAGTTAACTATTATATGAAATAAGAGACTGAGATTGTAGAAGGAGCAGATTTGGGGAGGGGAGCTGATGTCAGAGGGTCAATTTGGGGTAGTTTAAGTTTAAGTTTGCAGTGTCCATTAGCCATCCCAACGGACAGGCCAAATACGCCTAGAGTTAATGGATTGAGTTCAGGGTGGAGATATTTACTTGGGAGCCATTGGCTTATAGATGATTGGCATAAAGCCAACAAAATTAATAAGATCACTTAGAGAAGGCATGTGGACAGAGAAGGAAACACATCCAAGGACTGAGTCCTGGCACTGTAATCTTTAGAGCTTGGGAGAGCAGTACCAATAAGTGAGGAAGACAAAGGTGTAGCTGGAAAAGCATCAGGGCAACCAGGCATGCACAGTGGCGTCCTAAAGGCCAGCTGCAGGAAGTGTGAGAAGGAAGACAGAGGACTGACTGTGAGGATTTGCTCTCACAAGGAGTTTGAGCACTGAGAACTGAGCACTGGATTTAACACTATTGCAGCACGTCGTACTGCTGAAGGGGATGCTGATGGAGAAGAAAGGAGGTAATTTCAGGATCAAAGTCCTTGAGTGGATGAGAGGCTGTGGGATTCCCTATTCAAGCAGAGGGCTCACCTTGCCTTATTTCCAGTTAAGAAGAAAACCAGGTAGAAAATCCCCAAATCCAAACGTCGTAAGCCATTTGACCAATAAGGAAGAAGATCCTAAAAAGCTTGTAAAAACATGAAATGAGGCTGTAAGTTCCCTAGCCTAGGGAGTTACTTCAATCTTTAGAGACACTCCAGAAATAGGACGCATTTCACTGAGGAGTAGGGTGGGGCACTCTGTTGGATAACGCTGAATTTCATCTCATTATTCAAATATGCAATTAAACACGTTTACCAAAGTGCACGTGCGCACACACAAATCCAAAAAGAAAACTTTTGAACTGCAAGGAAAAACCCTTTAGATTTCAAGAATAGTAATTTTTTATTATTGCTGTTTCATGAAACAAAATGTGATAGGTTATTCTTTTGCAAGTCTAGTTAATGAAGGCCGATGGCAGTAAATGTTGGAGAAACTCATTAATTTACAGAGAAAGACTAAAACAATCCAGTGTTTAGAAATTCTAGTTTTGTAATAATGAGTATCGAGACTGGAACATTTCAGAAATTTGAACTCCAAAATTTTGGGCTTCTTTCATAAATTACATACAGAGTATTAATAGTAAAAAAAACTGGACTTGAAATATTTTTATAATAACCAGTTTCATTGAGATTTTTTCAGTCTTAAAAATTCATGAATTATTAAGAACTATTATACAGGAGATATTGTTTCACTTTTTAAAAAATTGACAGTTCATAACACGAAGTGAGCATAACATTAAAAATAAGCCATCTCAAACTCTTGTGCATACTTGGCTGTTTCCCTTCGTAGAGATGGCAACAGTTCTGCTCCTACTCCCCTGAGATGAAAAAGAAAGGTGAGGCGAGGTGAGCTGAGCTGCTGTCTGGGGCAGGAAACAGGAACAGCGGAGCACAGGAAAGATGCTCAGTCCTTAAATGGCAAGACGGGCACTTATCTAGACAATACAAAACCTAGATTTGGGAAGCCCTGCTAACTACTTTTCCAAGTTTTAAAACAAAACCAAGTCACTTAAACAGAAATAACTTAGATGTTTGTTTGTTAAAATAATTGTTGCAGTGGAGTATTCCTCTTGGCCCAGCAGACTGTGCCCTTTACCTCTTGCCTTGCTAGGTTAGTGACCTATGTAAAGTAGCCCCTTCGAGGCTTCAGTTTCGGAAGAAACTTCCTGACATCATAATGTTGTTATGAGGATCAAGTGCAAGTTTAACTGGCAAAGAGCACAAAACTCTTTAAACTATTATTATTGTATTAATACTTTAATAATAACAATACATTAGTTTCCTAATTCTAATGATCTTTCAAGGGTTGAGGAAAGGAGGCAGAGGTTCCCGTATCTATATGGTCTTGAACTTAACTGTCATGAACAATGACCCTTGGGGACTATTACTGCAGTGACATAGTTAGATAAAAGTAAAAGAGCTAAGCAAAAAGATAAATGGAGCTAAGGGTCCTCAGCCTACCCCTAAATTAGTAAATCTCTTCATATTCAGCCCCTGCTCAAACAGACGAGCTGTTCATATTTATTTGTGGTAGTTAAATAAATTATTTCTATTTTCTTAAGCATACATAGACAATTATATCATCATTAACACTGATGGAAAAAAGGTAAACGTTTTATGAGTAAAACTGCACATATGTTCAATTACTTTGTTTTAAAACAGTAGTGAAATAGTACTTAAAATGAAAAACAAAAGGTAAATAAAGAGAACAGGTGTTAGGGATTCAATTAATGGGAGACATCGCAGATTTTGTTTATTATCTCATTCATGAAAAACTATGTGTTTCTATTAAGAGAATTCTACAACTTACTTTCTGCTGTGACAACTGCTAATCAAGAATTATCGCGTAGTTAGAAATCAAACACTATTTTATGGGACGCCCCCTGCGTGCCTGGCTCCACTGACATCCTCCTCAATACACAGTGTGCACCCTTCTGAAAATGTGTTCCAGAGAGCTACAGTTTTCATGTTTTCTATTTAAAAGAGAAAACCACAATCCCTCTGCATCTCCAATCGCTCCTACCTTGCTCTATTTTTTCCACAGAATTTAATCCTCTTCTAACATATTATATAATTTACCTATTTGTTGCATTTATCTCATTCCACTAGAACATAAATTCTGCTAGGCAGGGATTTTGTCTATCTGATTCCTTACTGTGTCCCAAGAACTCAGAGCAGTGCCTGGGTACACAGAAGCAGATCAATAAATATTTGCCAAATAAATGAATAAATGAAGTACTTTCAAAAAATACTTCTCTTTAAAAAGAAAAGGTACTCTCCTTCGGATTCAAACTAGGTTTGTAAGGTTAAATGGCATTTTGACATCTTTGGCTTAGTATTTCCTCTCAGTTTTATTTTCTTAGGTACACGGCTCTGTCCAGTTTTCTAAAACCAATCCAGCAATATTTTCTGTAAGGACCTATGCCATTGACCTTCCCCTCTACTGAAAGGACAGTAATTACTGTGCCTGAAACCAATAGTTAGCTCCATTCAGAACCCCTTAAATAATCCTTCTATTTCACTATGATTTCTTTATTCTAAGACCATTGTTTATGAAGTGGATGACTTTTTTAAATTGACAAATAAAAATTGTATATATTTTTATTGTACAACAGGATGTCTTGATAAATGTATACATTGTGGATTGGGTAAATCAAGCTAATTAACCTATGTATTATTATTGTACATACTTTTTTGTGGAGAGAACACTTAAAATCTACTCTCTCAGCAATTTTCAAGTATACACCAAATTGTTACTGACTAAAGGCACCATGGTGTGCAATAGATCTCTTGAACTTATTCCTCTTCTCTAACTAAAATTTTATATTCTTTGGTCAACATCTCCCCAATTCCCCAACCCCACCCACCATTCTACTGCTTCCACGAGCTCAACTTTTTTAGATTGCACAATTGAGTGAGATCGCACAGTAGGTCTCTTTCTTAACACAATGTCCTACAGATTCATCCACATTGTCACAAATGACAGGATTTCCTTTATTAAGGCTGAATAGTATATATTTCATTGTGTGTATATACTACACTGTCTTTATCCATTCATCTGTTGATGGACACTTAGGTTGATTCCATACCTTTTTTGTTTTGTTTTGGGGTTTTTTGTTGTTGTTTGTTTTAGAGACAGAGTCTTGCTCTGTTGCCAGGCTGGAATGCAGTGGCATCACCACAGCTCACCGCAACCTCAAACTCCTGGGCTCAAGCCATTCTCCTGCCTCAGCCTCCCAAGTAGCTGGGACTACAGGTCCGTGCAGCCATGCCTGGCTAATTTTTCTATTTTTTGTACAGAGAGGTCTCGTTAAGTTGCTCAGGCTGCTCCCGAACTCTGCTCTCAAGTGATCTTCCTGCCTCAGGCTCCCAGCGTTTTGGGATTACAGGCGTGAGCCACCGCACTCAGCCTGTTCCACATCTTGGCGATTGTGAATAGTGCTGTGGCGAATGTGGGCGTGCAGATGTCTCTTGACACACTGGTTTCATTTCCTTTGGATACACAGCCAGTGGTGGGACTGCTGGATCACATGGTAGTTCTACTTTTAGTTTTTGAGGAAACTCCGCGCTATTTTCCATAATGACAGTATTATTAACAATTTACCTTCCCAGCAACAGAGTACAAGGGTTCCCTTCCTTTCTACATTCTCGGCAATACTTATCTTTCGTCTTTTTGAGAATAGCCATTTTAATATTAATAGGTGTAAGGTAGTATCTCATTGTGGTTTTAATTTGCATTTTCCTGATGATTAATCATGTTGAGCATTTTTCCATATACCAGTTGGCAATTTGTACGTCATCTTTTTAGAAACATCTATTCAGGTCGTTTGCTAATGTTTTAATTGGGTGGTTTTCTTACTATTGTTTGAGTTCATTATATATATCGGATATTGACCCCTTATCAGACGTATGGTTTGCAGATATTTTCTCCCGTTCTGTAGGCTGTCTCTTGACTCTGTCGACTGTTTCCTCTGCTGTGCAGAAGCCTTTCAGTTTGATGTAATCTCATTTGTCTATTTTTGCTTTTGTTGCCTATGCTTTTGGGGTCATATCCAAAAAATCATTGCTCAGACCAATGTCATGAAAATTTTCCCCTGTTTTCTTCTAGTAATTTTACAGCTTCATGTCTTATGTTTAAGTTTTTAGCCCATTTTGAGTTTATTTTTGTATGTGATGTGAGATGAAGGTCTACTTTCATTCTTCCACATGTGGATATCTAGTTTTCCCAGCATTTGGATGATATTTAAAAGGTATTCGTTCTCTATTGGCATTTCTTTCTGGAAAAATTTTATTACCTGTATTTATATTTACATTCTTTCTAGTTTCTTTTCCCCCCTTGCATAGTGTGACTAGGCCATTACCTTTTTATCATAATCATCACTTTTCTCAGATGTCCACTTAACACACATTTTTATTTTACTCTTTAAATTTAATCACTACATCTTGTGTATATGTGTATGTGTCTCTGTGTAAAACTATCTTTTGTCTTATAGAAACTAATACTGAGCCTGAGACACAATGACTTTATTTTTTTAGAGACAGGGTCTCACTCTGCCACTCAGGCTGGAGTGCAGTGGCATGATCATAGCTCACCGCAGCCTCCAACTCCCCGGCTGCAGCGATCCTCCTGCCTCAGCCAGCTGAGTGGCTAGGACTACAGGTACACAGCACAGTGCCTGGCTAATTTTTCTATTTTTAGTACAGACAGGGTCTTGTTCTTGCTCACGATGGTCTGGAACTCCTGGCTTCAAGTGATCTTCCCACCCTGGCCCCACAGTACTGTGATAAGTGATTACTGGAATGAGCCACTGCGCACAGCCCAGAATGACTTTAAAGTCTCCTAAAACCTTTTTTTTTAAAAAAACCAAAAAACAAAAAACATAGTAATATGGAATTCATTCTTTGTTCCTTTCTTTTCTTCTTTCTTTTACCAAAATTATCTTTTGGTAAGATAATCTAAGCTTCTAGGATTTCTTCCCACTCTAGTCATTTTTCATTAGAGACTGTCCTGTGATACATCTTTTTGAGGTTACCCTGCTTATTAAGTTTCCTTCTGTGACAACTACAATATCTTGTGATACCTTAAAAAACTTTTCCTACCCCCACCTCTATTTCTACCATTTCTTAATTATTCTATTTAACTAATTTAGAATGTGCATATTGAAAGACACAATGCCTTGAGAGTTCTAAAAATTAATTATGTACGTGGTTGGCAATTTATTTTGTTCCAAAAGGAACTACCATCGTTATTACCCCTTGGTTTCATATACTACGTTAAGATTTTTTATATGTTTCAAAAGAATATTTCATTATGGTTGTAGGTTATGCTACCAGCAATGTAATATTAGCTTTTCTCCTAGCTCTTAGTTTTCCCCATTAGAGGCATTCACTGTAGAAGATATATTAACCTTTTCCTGTCTCCGTAATTCCAGAAATGTATTGTCATGTGTCCTCAAATTCATGGGCAATACAGTTCTGTTTCTATTCCAGAGCTACTAAATTCTAACTCAGAATTTAAGTTGATTTGGGCAGTGGACATCTGTCAACTTCTGACTACTATTTCCTTTTTAGAATTTTGCCTAGTCATGGTAAAGATGCTTGCTCCAAAAATCAATCTTTTCTTCCTTGGCTCACAAAACTCAGATATGCAATATACTAATACCATATGCATTGGTACTAAAATGCAATGGTTAATCCCTGCTAGCTCACTTAAAAAGAGCTATCATTTTTTCAGCCTTTTGCTTCCTATCAGGTTAGGTTCAGGTTATTAAGTGCTCCGAGACAAACTGCGATCTCCTTTTACATCAGCTTCCATTTGGGACCCTTTTCCTAAACCAGCCATAGATGGTATATCTCTATCTATTTAAAAAATATATTTTTCAGATATGCTTATCGTTATAGCAGGAGTTAATAGTCACAGTATCTGTAATAAAAGTGTTTATATTATTGCATGAGAGATAAGGCTTGGAGCAGCTGATTATAAATGTGATAAAAACTTGCGCTGGGTAGGCAGAGACCAGGGAAATCAATGAAGAATAAACAGCAGATGAGGAGGGTGAGGGTTGGAAAGGATCTTCCTGTCTTCCTTTACTTTTGTTTTCTAGAGTCCGAACACATGAGATACAGGATTCACCATCTTACTGTGGAAAGAGGCTTTCAGTCTTTATCTGGAACATGGCAGCAATCATGCTCCAGTTCGACCCAAATGATTGAATTGCAAGGTGAACTGTGCTCATGACTAACTCATTTTCCCTCACCTCCAGCACCCTCTTTTCCCAAGATCAAGCAATTTTCTTGTGTAATGAACTGTATCTGCTATGAAGTGCCTGGGAACTGAGAGGTCCAAAGCATCTCCCAAGTCCTTGTTTCTGATTTGGTATCATGATGTCTTTTGCTGCTACATCACTGATCCATGTTTTCCAAGGCTATAAAAGGAGGAATACAAAAATGAAGGACACTACAGAACAATGCCATATGTGGGGGAAAGGCTTCAATCGATTTTGAATTGTTCAGTGAATAGTTTTCTAGCTAATGGGTTGTCAAATTCTTTGTATTAAAAGCTTTTTTCTGGTTGATAGCCTTTAGGTCAGTTCTGCACTGACTTGCAAAGGAAGGGAGACACTCAATGAGGAACATGCTTTCAAACCAACATCCACCTCCCCTCCAAAGTGGATCTTAGTGGTCTGATTTATGCCCATCACATACCCAAAGTCTGGAAAAAGCGAGTTCAAGGGAGGACAGAAATGTAAGTAAACTAGGTAATACGGAATAAAAAAAAAAAAAAAAACAGAATTCAAGCTATACACTTTCTCAATTGACTTGGAAAATAAAAAAGGAAGAACTATGACAAATTTATTTGATCAGTTCAAGAGACTAATTATATTTTTCCCATAGTCAATTTTTTTTTTTTTTTTTTTTTGAGACAGAGTCTCGCTCTATTGCCTGGGCTAGAGTGAGTGCCGTGGCGTCAGCCTAGCTCACAGCAACCTCAGACTCCTGGGTTCAAGCGAACCTCCTGCCTCAGCCTCCCGAATAGCTGGGACTACAGGCATGCACCATCATGCCCGGCTAATTTTTTCTATATACATTTTTAGTTGGCCAGATAATTTCTTTCTATTTTTAGTAGAGACGAGGTCTCGCTCGTGCTCAGGCTGGTGTCAAACTCCTGAGCTCCAACGATCCACCCGCCTCGACCTCCCAGAGTGCTAGGATTACAGGCGTGAGCCACCGCACCCGGCCCATAGTCAATGTTTTTAATCTTTTTCTTTTAGTAGACAATATATGAGTAATTTCTTTTATGAACCATTTCTGCTATTTATAAACTTTATGCTAAACATGTGATGTTTTATATATTCATATATTACTTTTTGACATTTACTAAAAATGTCACCAGTTAGCTAATGGAAATATCTGCCAGACATCTTCCATATTTTTATAACATTATCATTGAAAAAGTAACAGATATTTTATGGGTGACTTTATCAATCAAAAGCAATCAAAAACAATATCAAATGGGTAGATTCAGGAAATAAGTTGCGCTACTAAAGAGAAAAGATACTTATTTAATACCAGTAATTAATTCAATATACAGAAAATGACTAATCGACAACTATTTACAACATTAAAACAATATAAATTGTTAGTTGTAAGTAACAGCAAAATATGTTGATTCCAAATGTGTACGCTTTACAAACTTTAACTAGGAATGACTTTAACTAAAATATAGCAACTGAAGGCAAAACAACATAATTACTTAAACTAATATAGCAACAATGTAAAACAATATCAAAGCTAGGAATAAAATATTTGGCTCCTGTGGGCATTTTCTATGATCTGTAGGAATACCTTATAAAAAAGAAAAATGTGATTAAATTCAATTGCATTTGAAAGTTACTAGAACACCTTGGCCAAAGTCTAGGCAGATAATTTCACAGACAAAACTGGTCATAAAACCAAAGCCAGTCCTTTGTAAAAACCTTGAGAAATAAAAAGCAAGTATTTTTCAAAACTATATCAGGGTGAATTTATCACGGAACAGCTTAACTAGGTGTCAAGATCCAGAGCTAGAAGGATCACTGATTTAATCCAGTGTGGAATTTGTTACATATTTATACATGTTCTAGCTTAGTCCATTTAAGTGTTTTCCTAGATACAAATTCTAAAATGCTGAACAATTCACATTTCTAGTCAGAGTGAATAATCTGCTAATTTTCAAAAATCTTTAATCACGGTGAGACAAAGTCTCATATGCTTCTAAGTGGCATCACATGTTGGTGCAATCTTTTTCAAAAGTAAGCTGACAAAAAATTCCGAGAGACATAACCATGATCATTCCCATTGACTCAGTATTTCCACTTTAGAGAATATTTTCACAGGGATAAATATAAAGGTTTATACAGGAAATGTTTTAAATCATTTTCTATATAGGAAAATGTGTATGATATATAAGTGAAACAGCATAATACTAAATTATATGTAGTTCTCATGTATATGGCAAAAACTAGACATTGTATAGCCATGTAAACAACACGTGAGAAAAGATTGAATAATACACTGTTCATTGAATATACAATTGGGGATGGGGTAGGGAAGCTTGTTTTCACTCTAAGTGTTGTGAATGTTGTTACGGTGGGTGCATGTTTGTCTCCTGGTACCTCTTCTGAGTCCACACCACCATCGTGCACGGCAGTAGGCCCCGGAAGAAAATGAAATGGAAGCACAGAGAGAGAGGTCCTGTTTGCATATCTAAAGGTGCTCTGATTCTTCACTTTTAAGACCTACTGCACACCTACTTCCAGATTCCATGAAAAAAGGAAAATAAAACACAAAAACCTCCCTCTTGTATCCTTTTTATAAATTCCTATCTTTTTGCTTGGACCAGTTTGAATTGGTGTCTGTTACATGCAAACCAAGAAACAAAACTAAGACAGTTTTCATAATCTTTAACTTGTATTTTAAAAAAGAATCTGTATAAGAATAGTTAAGTGCCATATGCTATCTAATTGCATTGCAAATAGTGTTGTTTATCCTGGGGTAGGAAGTTTACTTTTTTTAACTGATACATAATAGATAAACATGGTTTGGGGGTATATGTGGTAATTTAATATATTCATATAATTTGTAAAGATCAATCAGCACACTTGGGATATCAATCACCCTAAATATTTATCTTTTAATGCTAGAACCATTCGAATTGGAAGCTTATTGTGTAAACCATGGGTCCCCAACCTATGGTGAGTTGTATAATTATTTCATGACATATTACAATATAATAATAATAGAAATAAAGTACACAATAAATGTAATGTGCTTGAATCATCCCAAAACTATCCCCCACTTCATGGCCCATGGAAAAACTGCTTCTATGAAAACAGTCCCTGGTGCCAAAAAGGCTGGGGACTGCTGGTGTAGACAGTTCCTTAAATAATATAGCTAATGTAAGCTGACAGTATTTCTAGACATTGTAATATTCCAACTAATGTTAAACAAAGAGCATGTTAATATCTTCTTTTGTCTCTGTAGTTAGAATCATTCCACCTATGCCTGAAGAGACATTTTTAGGGATAAAAGTTATCTTTTGGCTTTGAACAAAAAGGCACTGTGTAGAAATTCTAGTGGAGTATGCCCTTAATATCTGACTCTAATCTTTGCCTGAGAATTTGCTTTTACCTTTCATTTACTATTTACCACGTGACACCACGTAAAACACTTCACATACACTATCCCATTTGCTCTTCCCCAAACCCCTGTGCCAGAATGTTTTTTCTAAACTTTCCCTCTTTTCCATAATTATTGAGTAAGTGTACTTCTCATTAGATAGGCATTTCTTTCAGTATCAGAAATACAAAGATGAAAAGCCCAGACTAGGAGACAGATGTTTGACGCATTAACTGCCATATGAGTTGTATTTAACTCACATTGGTTTTGAGCCTGGGGCCTCATGAAGCATTTGTAACTCACACATCTCTTTGCCTTGGGAGCTGCGTGGTGCTCAGGCAACTCATGCTGCCACGCTGTAGCACACATGTTACGTGAGGGGTGGCCCCCTGGGCAAAACCCTGCAGTTGGTTCCTGAAAATCTTACTTGTTGATGTTCTTATTGTTACAATTAATATTGACAATTTAATTGCATATAACTCACACATAGAAAACAGTAAACAATAACAAATTTTTCACTAAATTAGAAAGGATCATTTTGTTTTCAAAGTTTTTATTCTATTTTCATAATAAAACATGGTGGCACCAGGTAAAAATTTTTTTTCTAGTGTGGCAATCTGTTAAAAATAGTAAAAGTGGTAAATGCTACAATAGTGACATGTACAAAGTGCTCTGAAATACATGAGGGAATTACTAGCTATGTGGGGCTGGTTGTACAACTCCCAAGAATTCTGATACTCCTGGAGAAGTGCTGAGATAATTTGAAATCCAGGAAAACTAATCTGCCACCTTGGAAACATATACGGTAATCTAGAAGACAACATAATCTGAACGGGAGGATGTTAGCTCTTGTGTGTTAGGTTGTAGTAAACGTAATAGTAGAAAAAACAGCAAGATTGATACATTGGGGACTTTTTATATTCATTCATATATCATATGATTTGGAAGGACTGCTATGTACTAAGGCAGTATTAGGAGCTAGAAAGACCACCATAAGAATATATTACCTGGAACAATTTTAATATTGTAAACATGGAAAATATTAATTAGGCTTTATATTGCTTACCTTTTAACAGCTGTACAACACTGCTTGTAAATATGATCTGGAAATGTTATTCTTCATCTGTGTGTGATATGGACAGTCATATAACTGTCTTGGGTTTTCTTGCTGAATTATTCCTTCTTAAATGATTATTCAAATAAAAAAATTTTAAAGTTCTCTTAATGCTTGCTGTCCTGCTCACTTTTACTTTTCCCTCACAGAACACTAATTAATAGCTCATATAATGTGGACACTATTAATCCTTTCATGACCTACAGTTGCTTTCAATATTATATCCCAGATCCCTAGCACCTTCATATATCCTGGCTCCTGCCTACCTACCTACCTCTGCAGACTCATCTGGAACTATGTACCCCTTTTTTATTCAATGCTTTAATTCTACTGGACTTGTACCCCAAAAGCACTACATTTTACTTTGAGATTTTTGCATATGCTGTGAATAATACTCTTTGCCCTCATTCTTCTGACAAATTCTATTGCTTCTCCAAGAAAGACTTCCTTGACTCCAGATTAGTTTAGATGTCTCTCTAAGGTATACCATACCTCCTTGACATTTGTGTAACAGCCTTTTAATATATCTCTTTCTCCTACAAACCTGTAAGCTTCTTGAGGTCAGGGACTGTATTAGGCATTTACAGACCCATGCAGAGATTGTCACATAGACTATCAAGAATATAAATTGAATAAATGAAGCAATGAATCATTATTAAAACTTCTACATGGCATAATGCCAAATGTCATATAAAGAATGGCCAATTAGCATCATGCTATAACACTGCATATAAATTAAAGATGAACAAATTAAATAAAACACATTTCTCATGAAACTTAAAACATATACTGGGGTGGGCAGAATAGAGTGACCCCCAAAGATGTCCATGTCCTAATCCCCAAAACCTGTGAATACGTTAGGTTATACGGCAAAGGGGAATTGAAATTGCAGATGAAATCAAGCTTTCTAATCAGTTGACCTCTAAATGGGGAGGGATCTGGAGTTATCCCGGTGGCTCAACTGAGTTACAAAGGCCCTCCTAGGTGGAAGAGGGAGGCAGGATGGAGAGAAGTGGTGAATGGGCAGTATGAGGAGGACTCTGTCAGATATAGCTGGCTTTGGAGATGGAGCAAAAGGCTCAAGGACCAAGGAACGTGAGCAGCGTCCAGAAGCTGGAAAGGGCTAAGAAGCAGATTCTCCTCAAGAGCCTTCTGAAGGTACCCAATTCTGCCAAAACCGTGATTGTGATTTTAGCCTTGCGAGACCCATTTTGGACTACAGGCCTCAAGAATTCCAAGACAATAAATTTATGTTGTTTTAACCCACTAAGTTTGTGATAATTTTTTACAGCAGCAATAAGAAACTAATACACATGCCCACATTGAACAGGATTAACTTCAGCTGCATATGACAGGAAACTTAAGATAATGGTGGCTAAAATATGATGTAAGTTTATTTCTCTCTATATAAGAGAGATCTGGAGGTAGGAAGTCCAGGGCTGGTATTCCACAGTGTCAAGGGCTTGGGCTCCTTCAGTCTTGGTGCTCTGCCTAAGCTAAGGGGCTCTAGCCATCAGGTACGATTTCAACCAGGGGAAGAAGGGAAAGAATGGTGAAGCATCCCCTTGTGAAGAACTTCCTCAATGCTGCACCCACTACTTCCGCTTCCATCTCATTGGCCAGAACTGAATAGCAAAGTTGCACCTAGGTACATGCAAGGAGAGAAATAGAGTCATTATTTCAAGTGGCCATGTGATTAGACAGTTCTACTATTAAAGAAAGGAAAAAAACATATTACCTAAATACTGTAACATGGTGATTTTTTTTCTCATCATTTTAAGTATTAATATATAAAAGTAGTCACACCTATATTTGAGATCAATTAAGGCAGGAGCCATCATTTCACAAATAGTTATTGAATAATTACTATGTGATAGTATTAGGTCATTAAATATGAAGTGTCTAATTTTGAATCAAAAGTGTAGTTTATTATATCTCAAACAAGAAGCAGTACAATTAATCAAAGTGTGGGCCTAAACTATCAACACAGTTTTGCCATCTTAACGGTAGCTTGTTTATGCCAGCAGTGAAAAAGCCTGAAGAGGGAGTGGCGATGAAATCATGAAAGGCATTTTCCACAGCTTGTTGAGAATTGAATATTTTTCCTTGCAAGAAGTGGTCCAAAGCCTCGAAGGAGTGGTGGTCAGTTGGTGCAAGGTCTGGCGAATATGGTGGATGACAGAGTTTCCAAGTCCAGCTTCTATAGTTTGAGCAATATTGTTTGTGTGACATGTGGTCAAGCATTGTCTTGCAAGAGGACTGGCCTGTGTCTATTGACCAATCTCGGCTGCTTAATCACAAGCATCCTCATCATTTCATCCAATTTGGTTGCAGCAGACATTCACTATAATTAGTTGACCAGGTTGCATGAAGCTGTAGTGGATAATACCAGCGCTGGACCACCAGACAGACACCAATAGCTTTTTTGATGAATATTCGGTTTTGGGCTGTGTTTCGGCACTTCATCTTTACCCAACCATTGTGCCAAACGCTATTGGTTGTCAAAAGGAATCCATTTTTCATCACATGTCACAATATGGTGTAGAAATGATTTGCCTTTATGTCATGACAGCGGAGAAAGGCAAGCTTCAAGACAATTTCTCTTCTGACACATTTAATTCATGTGGTACCCATCTATCCAGCTTCTTTACCTTGCCCATATGTCTCAAATGGCCCAATATTGTTGGAATAGTAACATCCAACCTTGCTGCTAGTTCACATGTAAGTTGAGATGGATTTGCTTCCACTATAGCTTTCAGCTCATCATTATCCACCTGGGTCTCGGGTGCCCATGTGGCTCATTTTAAAGATTGAAATCACCAGAACAGAACTTTTCAAACCATTGATGTACTCTGTGTTCATCAGCCACATCCTTCCCAAACACTTTGCTGATATCTCGAGCTGTCTGTGCTGCATTGGTTCCATGACGGAACTCAAATTTTAAAATAATACAGATTTTTGACTTATCCATGGTTTCACAAAAATTGCTCTAAAAAGAAAAAACTGAAAGATAATCTCAAGCAAAAACATGCATTTGAAAGACTAAGGATGTATCTTCACAATAAACATAAAACAACAAGTGTCACAGTGAAATGTCAGCAATAACACCTGCCAAACTTAGTACTTAAGGAAATTAGACATTTTATACTTAATAACCTAATATTTGCCAGATTTTACACGCACACACATTAGAATATGAGTATGTTCTTGCTCAACAAATGATACAAGACATTTACATCATATTCAAACTTAAGTATTGTAATTAATGGAAATAGCAGAATTCTTGGTTGATTAAGAAATAAGGTTAAAAAACACTTTATTTCTATATATGTATTACTCGGGGGCCTGGCAGGAAGAATATGGCACACTCAAAGGGTAAATTGCAGCAAGTTTAACAGAGACTATTTACAGAGGTGTGGACAGGTTTCAAGGGAAGGAATGATAAAGCATCCAACCAATGCCACCCCCTAGGTGTGAAGACAGAGGGAGGAAGCAGTTTCTGGAACTAGGCAAGGCCTGTGGCCACGGGACAGGGCTGCCTGACAGGAGCCCTGGGCCTTGGGTACAGGAATGAAGTTATAGCCGCAGCCAGAGAGGAGGGAACGCAATAGCCTGACCTCTCTCTCTTTCCTTCCTCTGATCATGTGCCAATGCCTCCAAATTGGCTGAGACCAAATAGAAACCAGAGGGCAAAGGAGCCCAGGTGATGTGGTCCACAGAAGTCACCCCTCCGAGCACAGAAAGGCAGAGAATAACAAGCATAATATGAAACGGCAAAGCATTTCACAGAGTTGGAACAATTCAAAAAATCTTGAACAAAAAGAGAAAGGGAAATGATCCAAACAGAGCTAGGGCAAAGCGAGATAGAGGAAGAGAATGATTAAAAAGTAAAACAGTGGGGTAGGACACAACGTCTGATCTACTTACGTAAGTGGGATAGACAGAGTGAGCAAAGAAACAGAGGCATGAGGTCTGAAGAGAATAAGAAGGGCCTGACCAGGGAATTCAAAGTTGTGGATCTAATTGAACACAGGGCATTTCTGATCGCCAGCTTTTTCACGTGAGTTTAACACAATGGTGGAACATCTAAAACCTGTTACTGACTGCAAATATTTTAAATACATACATTCCAAGGATTTAACAGTGGCAGTGATTGTGACTGAGGATCTGTGGATTACAGAAGGCCAGCATTGTAGGTCAAAGAAACAGCCACACTCTGTAACAGAACCAGTCAGCTGCTAAAAGAAGTCAAGATGCCAGAGGAAAAAAATACATAGAGACAAAAGAGAGAAAAAAGGCAGTAGAAACCAGATATCAGACCCTTAATATCATTGTGAATATTTAAAATTCACTTAAATAAAAAATACACGTTGCTTTCTCTTTAGTGTAAATTACCTACGTATAGTTCTAAGTATGGAAAAAAATTAAATGTTATTCATGTTCACATGTAATATTAATAATAAAAATTATAATCTATCTTATGAGGCAGTCTTTGAAAGCAATCCATTTTAATTACTGTCATTTTATGGAAAAGATTAGTTTTACTCTTTGGATGTTCAATGACATCCTGTAAACATCTCTTTCTACGTATATCTATATCCGTCTATATTAGACATGGTTCTGAAAAATTGCCCTTCAAATAAGAAGTTCCATGTGTTAACATTTAATGAAATGTTATATTAAAGATAAGAGCCTTACTCCTTGGAGAAGGAAAAACCGTTCTGTGATAAAATATGTAATATGGGGAAAACATTTGTCCCTTTGATCACCTCCTGGGAGGCTTTATTAGAAGAGCTGACATGGGTTCTGAGAACAACTGTTGGTTCTGCATCACCCAGTAGTCATGTTTCCTTCCTGACTCAGTGACTGCAGAATTTGGTGAAACTGCAGCAGTGAAATGATCATTGCTCTCTTTTGTAGCACTGTGAACCACAAATCCAGAATCACAATCAAGCCATGGACTGAGGATAAGCTTTAGGGGACCTCTATATTCTGTACTTTGAGGGATAACGTAACAAATTTATTCTTTTCTCTTAAAAAATCTACAATTAAAATTAAGTATTGAATTGAGGAGTAGCATCAACATGCTCTCCTTCGATGAAATTAACCAACTTTTGATTTTGATGAAGATTACAGAAGCATAAATGGCATTTCTTAAGTGTTTTGGAAATGAAAAAAGTGAAGAATGTGGAAATCACATGCTTGATGTGGAACATTACAAAATATCTACATTTTAAACTTAAAATAATTTTATGTCAAATTTTATCCTAATTTATACATGAATCTTACCTGGAGAGCAAATAGCAGGTGCAAAGGGTTTATGAAAAATTAATAGAAAAAACTCAATATTGAAAATATTCTACCATTTACATTTTTCCCTGTAAATTTGGAAAAGATTGTATAGTAATTTATTTTTAGAATCTCTCTCCTTCAGCATATATAGTTCCAGTGCTCAGCAGAAGCACAGTGTTAACATTTCTTTGACATATTAAAAATAGAAGTATACACTGAATTAATATTGTATAACGGCACAATTACTGAAAACCAAGAATGTAGGATACATGTTAAACTCTTATTAGTATCTCCCACACTGTTTAAAAATCTCAATTTTAGTTTGTTTCTTTTATGAATTGATTCTTAACATTTTTTTCCAATTCTTTATATTTCAGAGATAAGCAGCAACCATCACACATGCCTCAGGTTTAAAGCAGCAACTTATTCTGAGATTTACTTTTGTCTGCTTTCTTTGCAGGTAGATTTCACAATTTTTGAGAACCTTACAGTAAATAAAGTATATTAATCAAATATTCAATTTATGATACATATAATTATCAGAGGCTTTTACAAAATTGAAGATTTTACATTAGAAGGTTCAGGCTATCAATATTTCCTGTGCATATTTCAAAAGTAGGAGTGAGCAGAGTTATCATTTAGGAAAAAAGATTATGGAAAAACTAAAATTAAAAGCAATTAGTTTAGATATAAATAACATATCCATGATTTCGACTATTCCTAAGGATGAATGTGATGAATGCAGATTATTTTATTTATTTTACTTATTTCATTGCCAAGAACAGGTTTGGAAAATCTCAAGAATATTAGTTTATTTCAGAAATATTTATTAAGCATCTACTATGTGGCTAGGTACTCTGCAAAGTGCTGAGGACACAGAAATGAACAAGGAAAAAAAAATATTACCTGAAAAGGTACTTGTCTATACAGTTACATGAAATCTGGCCCAAGCTAAGTAAACCAGGGACCGCTAAAGGAAGGAAGAAAATGACTTCTCAGTTTGTCTCTTCACTTTGTCTTTTTATGATTTTGAAGTGAATATGAACACAGAAGGAAGCTTGGGAGGCATATATAATACTTCCTATGTATTAAGTGTAGGTAAAATAAGTGCTAGAGTTAGAAAGTAATTTTTTCCTTTCTGGCAGGAAATCAGAGAAGCTGTAAAAATCTTGGTGGTGGGAGCGAGGAGAAATTGCTGGCAAAAGGTAAAGTCTATGACCTGATTCAGAAAGCAATTGAGGAACATCATACAAATCTTAAAAGAGGAAAAGATCACCATTGAACCAAGCAAAGCAAGGACACAGTTGTGACATGCACAAGTTTCAGTTAACATGGTATTGGGCAAGGACTGCCTGTACTTAAAATGATCATTGAGAATAATGATTCTAGTTTTGGCTCTAAGGATGAATGTAGATATACAGACATAATGCATAGCAAAGAGTATTTACAGTCACATTTCATGCACCAATAAATAATGCATTTACTTCTCAAAATGCCAAAGCAAATGTGGGAGAGAAAATTTTCATCTATATTCAGCATTAAACTTTCTAATTTTAAATTACCAGGCTTGAGCTGTAAATTTACTTCCGTTGACAGGTTTGAAGAGATTATTAATGAATCTTCTAAAATTCTGGAAGGTGTTTAAAAGATTACTTTAACATAATCAAGAATCCTGCCATAGATATGGCAAAAATTATAGGCATAAATTTGTTGAGTACCTACTAAGTGTCAGCACTGTGCTAGATGATTTACTATGTTATTTCTAATACTGTCCACGTGTCAGTGTTCTCAATTTCTCTATCAATAACGTTTACATTGTTAATTTATATCTACATTATTTGAAATACAGCTCAGCTCGTTTATTCCATAAAGTTGGTCCCAAAGACATTTCCTCATTTCAAAGAGGCAGGAAGCAGGAAGAGAAAGCTAAATCCAAATCTCACTGAAAACTGAAGATGACTTTCTCGGTATTATTTGTGTTGTTATCTACATGGTCTTTCAGGAATCCCCAAACTTGTTAAAAGTCAAGGACTTAAGATAAAATCAGCAATATATCAGTTTCAGAGGCCACATTTGTCAGCCAGTTTCTTGCCTTAAGGTCTTACATAGCGATGACCGCTCGTTTAGGTAGGAAACCAGGGCCTGTGAACACCTTAACACCAAGTCTCCACGCCTACGATCGGCGTCTACCCAGAGAAGAGAGCGGGAGGACAGACAGACAGCAAGGGCTGGCTGGGGCGGGGAGAGGCGGAGGCGAGGTGACAGCAGGTGAGAGCCGGTGCGGATGGGGAAGTGAGACAGGCACAGCGTGGCTATTACTCATTTCGCTTTACTGCCGAGGTTGCACACAAGCGGAACTTCTGGCCTCTCTTTCGGTCCAGCCCAAGTGCAACCTAATTGAAGCCACTTCCCATCCTGGTTCGCTTGGGAGAAAACCGTGAGTCCGAACAAGGGAAGGGACCGAGGGCCGAGCGGGTCAGGTACCACTCTCGTGACGCCGCATGTCGTCGCCGTCAAAGGTCGCACTTCCCGATCAGTACCTTGCCGTTCCCCAAACCTGCCCTTCCCCAAGTCGAGGGAACTCCCGGGAGTCCAGAGCACCACCATTCCCTCGGCCCCGGTGCGCCGAGGGGACAGCCGGCGTGGGATCGCAGCGCACCCTTCGGCGAGGGGGCAGCCTGGCCCCCGGAACCCGCGAGGGGCCGCTCCCAGGCCGCGGGGTGCAAAGAGAATCGCCAGCGCCGTCCGCGCCCCAGGCTGCCGTGGCGGGTGCGGTCGCTTCGGAAGCGGAACGCGGCTGAGCTTCCAACTTTACCTTTGCTACTGCGACGGCCTGCCGCCCCTCTGCCCACGTCCCCACAGCTTCCCAAAACCCTCCTTCCCTCATCGTCACACCTGAGGAAAACTTTTCCCTCTCCCTTCAACTCAAACTCAGCAGTATCTACGGTTGCCGCAAACCGCCCTGTCCCTAGCAACAAGGTTCCGGCCGTAGAGCGAGGGCCTCTAGGTGTAAGGAAGGTGATGTCGTAAAGCCCCGAGTGTCGTAAACCAGGTGCGGTGGGGAGGGGGAGGGGTGGAGGCGGAGGGGTGGGGGGAAGGGGGAGGGAGGGGAGGAGGTGACTCGAGCATTTAGACACAAGCAAGAGGATCATGGCGGATGGCCCCAGGTGTAAGCGCAGAAAGCAGGCGAACCCGCGGCGCAATAACGGTGAGTGGCGGCGGGGACCGGGGAGCGGCGGAGTCAGGGGGAGCCGCGCGGCCGGGGCGCCCGGAGCGAGGGGGCGAGCCGGGCCGGGGGCGGCCGGGCAGGGCGGGCAAAGTGGAGTGGGAAAGTAGAAAGTAGTGCTCTCTGCCCCTCCGCCGCCGCCGCGCCGCGGCCGCCCGCTCTCCCTGAACCGTTATGTCTCTTACCTGGTCTCTCCGCCTAGCGGCTTCTGCCGCCCTCGCCGCCCCTGGACCGTTAGCCGCCGCCGCCGCATCCCCGGCGCAGGGCGGGCGGCCGGGACTCGCCGGCCACTTTTCTGGTCCCGGGTGGAGCGGCTGTTGCTTCTTTCTGCACTTTTCCCCACTCTCTCGCCCTCCGGCGCCTCCCTCTCCCCTCCTCCTCAGCCCTCAGCGCTCCTCTCCTCAGCGCCGAGGCCCCGGGAGCCGAGGAGCAAACTTGTGCCCGGCGCTGACCGTGCAAAGTGGCTTCCGCGGCCGCGGCCGGCGCCGTCGTTGTGGCCCCGCGGCTCGGGCGGCGGCGGGACGGGGCGGCCGCGGGCTGCGTGTCGTCCGTGCGCGCGTGTGCGCCGGCGCCGGTGGTGCGCGCCGCGGGCGGACCGGGCTCGGCCGGCGGTAAAGTTGGGACGGCGGGCGAGGCGCGCTCGCGGCGCGGGTCCCTAAGCGCCCTCCTCCCCCGGCCGCCCCGGCCCGAAGCCCGGCCTGGGGGCTCCGGGGCGAGTCCCGTGAGGGAGCCCCGTTTTGGGGGGAGCCGGCGGGCGGCGGGCACCTACTTGCCGCCGCGAGCTCTGGACGGCGGCGTTTGCGGAGTTGTTACCTGGGTTTGGAGACCGGGACACCCCCGACAGGTCCCTCCGGCGCAGACTCGCTCTGCGCGCAGAACAGGGCTGTGTGCGTCCGCCTCTGTCGTCTCTTTCGGTTTGGGGAAGTTGTTACCTGGGCCGGACGCTCGGAGCGCTGAAGCCGGATAATGGAGCGCGGCTGGCGCAGGGGGACGGGGGAGGGTGGGGGAGGGGCGGGCGGACCGACGGTTGCGGGGTGCGCCCGGCTGCCGCGGGCTGTGCGGCTTTGTGCCGTGGGGCCGGCGCAGACCCCCGCTGCCTGGCGTGAGAGTTAGAAAAGAGGGAGGGAGATCGAGACCCGAACATGCGGTGGTGGCTTCACGGTCGCCTTTTCCAGTTCGGAGCGGCGTTGTAAGTTGATTGTGCTTCTGCTTATCGCGAGCGACCCTGTGCCTTCGCCCCCGCGCTCGGCGGCGAAGCGCTGCTGGCCGGTATTGTCTGGACGCCCTGCGGCGACAGGGGCGACTGCCGCGGGGCCCACCCGGTACCTGCTCGCGTGACGACGGGCGCCGGGCCCTGCCGCCGCGGCCCAGGCTATATAAGGAATTACATGGTGGTGTCGGACCAGGGGCTCGCCTGGACTCCTGCGTTATTTTTAAAACGAGTTTTGAGAGTGGGGAAATAAATGCGCCTGTGGTGGGATGGCCGTGGCGTCCAGAAAATGAGGAAATACGTGTTTAAGTGAAAACTCTCCCGTGCTGCCCCGCCCCACCCCCCGCGCCTGGGCTCCCTTTCTCCCTCCCTCCGGGATGCGAAACGCAAGCTTTTGTAACCTTTCCTGGCAATTTTAGATTTTGTGTGGGATTTCCTGTCTAGAAACAGATACGAAGATTTTTAAGCTGTTCCAAGATGTTTCCTTCCAAAACGTAAACATATTTTTAATATATTTGAGGCGACCTTAAAGTCGCTGCTTTCATGAGAGATTTTAATTATTCAAATAAACATTTGCATTTTCAAGACGTCTGTTAGTTATGATTGAAAGGTATGTTGGTGTCCTCATTGTGGAGAGATGACTTCTTATATAGCAAAGAGCGGAGCCTAGGCTACTGCAATTTTAATTTCCTGTTTTAGCGTCAAATGGTGTGTGTTCTATATTGAGCTGTTGCCGCTGTTGCTGATGTGGCTTTATGAAAGGTAAGTTGGTTCGGAAAGGGCCGTTCGCTTTCTACCTTATTTAAAATGTTGATCGCCAGAGAAAGGGGCTTTTCTTGTTGCTGACGACATGTGTGTGACATGTGAGTCTGAACCACCCAGCGTCTGTGCAGCTGCTGTAAACATGTTTACCTGACCAGGAAAGAATGGATTTTTCTCCTAAAGGTTCTGTGCTATGAATATTACACTCGTAAGGCATATCAACAGATGACTTAAGGGGGAAAAAAGC
Source organism: Lemur catta (assembly GCF_020740605.2). NCBI lineage: Eukaryota > Metazoa > Chordata > Mammalia > Primates > Lemuridae > Lemur > Lemur catta. The sequence goes on along the minus strand of NC_059128.1, from coordinate 122,502,864 downwards.
TATCCTGAAAGGTACTTGAAATCAACAGGAAAAAGAGGTTCTTGATCTCTGCAGCAAATGGCAACTTGTGCAGGTAGAAAAAAGATGGTGTTTAGTTTTCTCCTGCATGTATGTCAGCCCCCTCCTGTCTGCTGCTTTCATTCTCAAGGGAGGGATTTATTTACCACGCTTGCTGTCAGTGTTTTTCCTTTGTGTTTGATATTAGAAAAACAGATTTGGGGCTGTTTAGCACAAACGTCTTGTCTGCAGTATGCATTACTTCCAGAAAACAAAAGGTGTTTAAGATAGCACTGTACTACTACAGGTACCTTCCATTTTCATCACTTTCAGCTCTGTCCTTGTATTTCTTTTTGTTCTCAAATCCATTTCATCCATTACTGATGATTACAGCCATGCTCTTTGATTTAGCCTTAAATTTTGCGAATTAAAAATGAAGTTATATCCCATTGTGTTGTGAAACCTTAGGATAGGTGCTGGTTAATATTTCTTAGCAATGCAGTTGTATTTAAGTTGCAGATGTTTATTGCAGAGAATTGCTTGGAAAATGTTAAATCTTTTTAATGAAGAAACGTGATGTATACAGTGGGAGGTAGTCATAGAGATACTTTATATTATGTATATGTAAATAATATTTTTATTCATTTTGAAATAAGGTATGCAGACTGCTAAGCCTTCAGTAAAACATTTTAATTTCCTTTCTGGAATATATCTGAGGGTAGGATATTAATGGGAGTATCAAGTGATGTAACTTGACAGGGGTAAACCAATTGAGCAAGGTTTGGCCAGAGCATCAAACCTTGTGTGGTAACTTTATGGTAATGATGTCAGTCATCTATAAAGGAGTAACATTAGAATTGCTTGAATTGGTTTTTGCCGTTTACAATTTAATGCCTTGCTTGTTGTATTTTAAAAAGGTCTTTTCTCTTTTTCTACTTTCTGTGTGATTTTCTTTGTTTTGTTTTGTTTTTTTCTTTTTTTTGGAGAAATGTACTCTAGCTGCTAATGACCACATGCTGATTAATTCCCTTTAGATGGAATAGCAGGTATATATCTTCCTGTCATTACCACCATTTCCCCTTGCTGTCATTGGAAACCACCAGTAGAGGATGCTAACAAAAATGATTATTGGTACAGTAGTATAAGTCTCTCTGTCTCCTGTGTTGATTGGGACTTTCAGTATAATTCTGAGTCTTTTTGTTGCTTAAAACTAGCCCTTGGTAAATTAGGCTTAAGCATTTTTCTAGTTTGTTGAGATTAGAAAGAAGTAGGAATGTTTTAACTTGAATAATTTTATAAATTTTAGTTATTTAAATTTTAAATTGAGACTGCTGTTCATTCTTACTATAGAGCAGTTGTATTACTCTTTTTTTAAAAAAAAAGATTTTATGTTATTAGATTTGGAGAAGAATATGTAATGGCCAATATTTATTTTGCATATTTACTATACTTTTTAATCTCTTTTAATTCATGGTGGGATCCCTGAAAATATATATTTTTAGATGTTAAAAGATTTAAATGGTTAAATATGTAAGGAAAATTGCAATTAGTTGATTGATAATACTCTTTAATTATTTTTCCATAACTTGTGTAGACTTAGATTGTAGACGGGTTGGCAGACAGCTACTAAAGGAGGTATTAACCAGCAGTCACTCAGATGTTAGTGATTTTTAGGTTTTACCTTTTCCATCCCATTCAAGTCCTTTTCCTACTGGTGGTCCTCCCCCATTCCATCTCTTTAGGTAAGAATCAGGTACTGTATAAATTTTAAATTTACCACTTGTAAATTAAGGAATATGTTTGCTCTGAGGTTTTAAATACAGTGAAAACTCTCTGTAGTTTGTTCATTGTTCTGTGCTTTTATTCAAAGAATTCCTACTTTTGACAAACCATGTAAAATGAAATAACATATAAATAATTGCATGAGATTTGATATATTTAGTTGTGACTATTTGTTTTGTGTCCATACAGTCATGTTAAACTTTAACCCTTTTATTAGGTGGAATGTTAAACGTATTTATTTCCTTAATTATTTTTAATGGTGTTTCAATAAATGTACCAATACCAGTACCATAATGCAATAGTCATGCTGTTTGTCTTGAATTAAGTAGGAATTACCTGAATTATCAGGTAAGCCTGCATGGATTTCTCATTTTATGGTGTCATGGTTCTTCGTGTGTGTGTGTGTGTGTGTGTGTGTGTGTGTGTATGTATGTGTGTGTATATGAATATTTTTTCATATCTTGACAGGTATTTCTTTAATTTGGTATTCTCCTAATTCCTGAGTGCTCGGTAGTGAATAGGTATGATTCACTTACTTTTCTTAATGAACCTGAGGACCCTTACCACAAAGTCATGTGATAATAATTGTACCATAGAGCTAAACATAAAGTACCTTATACATTGAAAGCATCAATCATTTGTTAAGATAACTGATATAAAAGGCATGTATTTGGTTAATGCTTTTTTCTTCCTTTCTCCTGTCTCTGGTATTTTTGAAGTGCCGGACCATCCTATGTTTGTAATTTTAGTAGCTTTGAAGCATGTGGTGAGAAGCTTCTATCAAATTGAGAATGATATTTTTAAAATAACAGCATAATTATTTCTCATAGTTGTATTTTTGTTTTTCCCCCCTTTTTACATTCCTCTGTGTAAATCACTTCTAAGCATGTGATTAGAGCCAGATGTAAACACAGATGTAATATCATGTGGAATTATATTGTTAGCTACTTTTAACTACCTGTATTGAATTTTAGCAGAGGAGGAGAAAAATTATGCAAATATTGGAAGAACATAAGTATTAGTGTGCAAAAGTGCAATGAGAGGTTAGAGAACTTGATAGAATTGTAGAAATAATATTTAGGATTGAAGAAGATTTTCTAATCTTTGCAGCATGATCACTAATATATCGGGAAATTCATATTGTTCGTTTCTAATAGAGATATAAGCTAAAATAAAAGTGTATTATTGATCAAAAACTTAAAAAATTTTAATCTAGAAAAGTGCCCTGATTGGTAATATGGCAAAGTGGTTTTTAAAAATACTTCTGAAAAGGGGAGATGATAAATAATTATTGAACTAGGCATAAGCTAAAAGTAGAAAATAAATTGGTATACATGTAGTAGAAAAAGTTTTGTAGCATCCCTAGTTAAAATTAAATCTGACTTATTATGTAGGCATAGGAAATAATCATTCTTTTGGATGGCACAGTATTTTGAGTATTGTATTTCTCAGGGAAGGATTCTTAGGACATCAATTTTACTAAATAAAATTTTTCAGCGTGGTGTGAGCATGTCTGGATCTTAACTTTGATGTGGGTAGCTAATACTGTTAGCCTGAAATGGGGTTCCTTGAAAATGTGGCAATATAGGATAGTAGTTAAATAACAAAATACTCTCTAATAAGTAAAATTTGCCTTAAGATTGTTTTCAGAGAAACATATTTAATATTTAGAACTTTATTGATTTTTGTTAAAACATAATGCAAAGTATATAATAGGGGTGTAGATAAATTGAAAGATTATGAAAGAAGATCAAAAAAAAAGTTGAGATACTTATAGCTATGAAACTTTCTTGTTCTTATTTTTTCATTAGGAAGCTATTTTTCTGTCATTTATTTCTTCAAGCAGCTTCCTGCTATTTAACACATTTCCTTTATACATAGTGATTGCATTTATCTGTCCATATACACTTTTCTCATAATCAGCATTATGTATATGAGACTTGATACATGGAGTTCGAAGTGTAAACTATGGCTGTTGGTAGAAAACCTTATAGTAAGGCAACCTGGGAAAATCTTCATCTCTTTTGCAGTAACAACTACATCTGTACTGAAATTATTAGTAACAGATGTTTTGTGATCTCTTAATTCCCACTCTGCTCTCTCCTTCTCCTCCCTCATCCATATTTAAAATTAAATGTAAATGGAATATAAGTCTACAAATATGTTAATTTCTCATGTTTATTGTTGTGCATTCTATGTTGAAAGTCCTGTTTTCTCTTTTAAAATAGTCTAATTTTCAAATTTTTTAGATATTTTAAATATTCAGATTTCAGTTTTCTTTTTGTAAAATGTGTCACCATTATTCTTTAGATATCTCAGTTTCTATTCATGGTCGCCAATCTATAGTATATTCTGATTTCCCTTACTGTTAAGGTCTTTATATTCATTTTATTCATAATTCCAACAGGATGCTTGGTTTTGTGAGGTTTTTATTTGTTTAAGTGATGATGCTAAGTGTAACTAGTTCGCTGATTTAAAAAAGCCTCATAATTGTTTTGGAATCATACATTTTTAATGTGGAAGATTATCTTGTCCAAAATCATGTTTTATCTGATACATAGAAGCTGAAATTTAGGGCCTTTTAGAATAAACTCTATGAGAGACTTGAACATGTGTTTTGAGAAGGGGTAATGGAATAGCATATGCTAAAATCCTTCAAGTAGTAGATTTTCTGAACCTGGGCTCACATTAACCTTACTTTGCCTTGGATTCTTGAAAAGACTGGGAAAATCACTGTGTCTCTTTAATGTTTTCTCCTTTCTACCCTAAAACTAAGTTGCTATTCACTCCCATTGCTACACCATTTTTCTGAATTTCTTTTGATACTCTTGTTTTTTTGCATTTTTTTGGGGGGGGAAGGCAGGGAGGGGGGTGTTGGAGTAGAGAGAAAATAATTTCGTATGAATAAATTTTAATTAAGTAAATAAAGTTAGATAACTTTGGAGCAGGAGGAGTTTGGAAGAATAATCCAAAGACATTTTTGCAGAAAAGAAAATATTCAAAGAGATAAAATGACTTTGCCAAGCTTACATTAGTAGTTAGCTTGGACTAGGTCACAGCTTTTTAGGTTCCTAGTTCAGTATTCCTTTCATCAGACCATTTGAGCATATTTATCTATGATGGTAACAGGCAAGAACTAGATGCCATGAATTTTCAAATTTATCATAGTTAAAACCAAAATGTGTAGAATGCTCATTCATCTTAGAAAAAGGTATTTCTAATACTTTTGCATAAATCTATCAAATTTAGTAGTTGATATGATTGTATCATTTAAAACATTTCTGGTGCAGATAGTATTATTAATATTCAGAGACATTCTCTCATTTGGGTCATGTTTTTGGTTATGATTCCCAGTCTCAACCCTCATAACTCTACCCTTCCTACTCTTGACTTGCACACAATCTAATGTATTTTATATAGGTTCTTGGTTAGGTAGCTGTCCTTGTAAAATTTTGTAGTTCTTTGTGTGTTTTGCATTTACATAACTACTACTTTGCTATATAATTTACTTTCTTTACTTAGCATTGTTTGAGGTCTGTTCGTGTTGCTGTATGCACATCTAGTTCATTGCTTCTAACTATGCAGTAAATACAAATTTCTTATCAATTCCCCCAATAATGGATGCTCAGGTTGACTCCAATTCTTAGCTACGAATAATTCTGTAATAAACATTCTTCTATGTATTGCTAATGGCTGTGGAAGTGTGTCTTTGGGGACATACATTCATACGTGGTATTGCTAAGTATAGGACTGTCACATATTTAATATCACTAAATTCTGCCAAATTATTTTAAACAGCAACACCAGTTTTTACACTCACCAACAGTGTAGAAGAAGTCCTATTTTTCCACATTTTTGTCAGCCTTTGGTATTGTACAACATCCTACATTTTCCTAATTTGTCAGTTACATAGAATCTCGTGGTGGTTTTAATTTATGTTTCTCTGTTTACCAGGAAGTTTGATTATTTCTTCATATCCTTGCTAGCCTTTTTTGGGTTTCCCTTTCCTTGTCTGGCCTGTTTCTACCCTTTGCCGATCTTTTTGATTGGGTTTCCACTTCTTGTTGGTTTCTCACAATTTCTTGTGTGTTGAAATAATAATTCCCAGTGTGTCAATCATCTGTTGACTTTGTGGTACAGTCATCCTTAATTTTAATGTATTTAAATCTATCAAATTTTTGAATTTGTAGGTAACAAGTCCTTCTTGATCTACAGATTACAGATATATATTCTTAGATTTTCTTCTATTGGTTTCATAGTTTTACCTTTCATGTTTATGTCTTTAATGCATCTGGAGTTCACCTTTTGAGTATAGCACTTCTTTATTCTTAAGAGGGACAAATATAGCGGTTAAGAGTTTGAGTTGATCCTGTAATTCACTAGCTGTATCACCTTGGCCAGATTACTTAGTCTCCCTGTGCTTGAGTTTGCCTATATGTAAACTGGGTGCGATAATTTGAGAATTGGGAAGATTAAATGAGGCATATGAAGCATTGTGCCTAGTACATCTTTAAAGTGTTAAATACATGTTCGTTTAAAATTTTACTTCTTAAATTAAGTTTATTTATTTTAAATATATCTTGCATCAACTGATAATTTCTTGTCCTCTTGTCCAATATTAACTCTGACAAATGTAACTACTTAGATCTAAAAGGATGTTGCTATAAAATTCATTCATTGTTTCTGTAGCTTTGATCTTTAACATTGCTTAGTTGCTCTGACCTTAGACAAGGCTGTTTGTTAAATCAGCAATAGACTAGTAATACACATGGAAGCTTCAGCTTCACACTGCTTGTGATAATGTCTTTCAGCTTTTAAGAAGGCTTTGTACTCTATTGAAAGAGACCTCACCATATCACTTTTATGTATAATATTGAATGGACTTCAAGGATAATGTCTCATTGTTATTCTGTGGCATAAATCAAAGAAGCCAACCCCAAGAAAGCTAAACTGTATATTTGATATGGGAATAGCCTAAGCAGTATGGATTCTGCAGCTTTTCATACATCCATTTGGCTTGCAATATATTTAAGAAGATGGTTGTCTTACTGTGTTCCTATGGTGTAGATCAGGGCATCCTAAGACAAAAGTTAAAACTGTACCCTGGTGTGTGTTTGTTTTATTAAAAATAAAGCTTATTGAGGCATAATTTACATACAATAGGATATATCACTGTGCATGCATATTTTGATGAGTAACTACCACCATAATCAAGATATAGAACATTTGCATCATTTATGCATGTGTAACTACCACCATAATCAAGATATAGAACATTTCCATCATTCTAAAAAGTTCCTGTGTACTCAATCTCAGCTGGTCATCCCCACCTCTGGCCCCAAGCAATCAGTGATCTGCTTTTAGTCACTAGAGATTAGATTTATTGTTTCTAGAGTTTCATATAAATGGAATCATATGGTATGTACTCTTTTGTCTGTTTTGCTCAGCATAATATTCTTGCATTCATAGTATCAGTAGTTCATTCCTTTTGTATTGCTGAATAGTATTTCATTGTATGAGTATACTTCAATTTGTCTAGCCGTTCACCTCCAATGGACCTATTAATTTGGGTTGTTTCTATTTTTTTGCTATAATGAATAAAGTTGCTGTTAACAGTCACGTAAAAATTTTTATGCAGATATATGCTTACATTTCTCTTGGGTAAATACTTAGGAGTACAATTACTGAGTCATACAGTAAGTATATGTTTAATTTGGTAAGAAACTATGAAACTGTAAAGTGCTTGTAACATTTTTACGTTTACAGCAGCATGTATGAGAGTTCTAGATGCTCCATGAAGACATTTGTCCATGTTTTAAATTTTAGCCATTCTAGTAGGTGTGTGGTAGTATCATTTTGGTTTTAATTTGGATGTTTGAAGATCTTTTGGTGTACTTACTGGCCATTTGTATATTTTCTTTTGTGATATATCTGTTCAAATCATTTGTCCCTTTTTAATTGGGTTGCTTATCTTTTTATTATTGAGTTGTAAGAGTTCTTTGTATATTCTGGACCCCAGTTCTTTTTTGAATATAGCCATTTAACATATTTTCTCCCTTTCTGTGGCTTGTCTCTTAATTTTCTTAATGGTGTCTTTGAAGTGCAGAAATATTAAATTTTGATGAAGTCCAGTTTATAATTTTATTCATTCGGGCTTTGTGCTTTTTGCATCCTTTCTAAGAAATCTTTGTCCACTCCAAGGTGAAGATTTGCTCCCAGTTTTTTTTATTTTTTTTAAATTTTTTTTTTTTATTTCAGCTCATCATGGGGGTACATAAGTTCAGGTCATATACATTGTCCATGTCCCGCCCATCCCCCCGAGTCAGAGTCCCAAGCGCGTCCATTCTCATTCTCCAGACAGTGCGCCTGGCACTCATCATGTAGTCATACCTCCATCCCCTCCCCCCCCACCTCCCTGGGTCTGCACCTTCAAGCATGACCATTCCCCAGAGGGTGTGCAACGCACTCATCATGTAGGCATACACCCATCCTCTCCCCCCACCCCCCATCCCAGTCTGATATCCAATTGGTATCCTTCCCCGATGTGCATTTAGGTGATGATCAGGGAAACCAGTTTTCTGGTGAGTACATGTGATGCTTGTTTTTCCATTCTTTGGATATGTCACTTAATATAATGGGTTCCAACTCTCTCCAGGAGAACCAAAGAGATGTCGTATCATCGTTATTTCTTATAGCTGAGTAGTACTCCATGGTATACACATACCACAGTTTACTAATCCATTCGTGGATTGATGGGCACTTGGGTTGTTTCCACATCTTTGCGATTGTGAATTGTGCTGCTATAAACATTCGGGTACGGGTGTCTTTCTTAAAGAGTGACTTTTGTTCTTCTGGGTATATGCCCAATAATGGGATTGCTGGATCAAATGGTAGGTCTACTTGAATCTGTTTAAGGTATCTCCATAATGCTTTCCACAGGGGTTGCACTAGTTTGCATTCCCACCAGCAGTGTATGAGTGTTCCTGTCTCTCTGCATCCACGCCAACATGTGTTGTTTTGGGATTTTTTGATAAAGGCCATTCTCACCGGAGTTAAGTGGTATCTCATTGTGGTTTTGATTTGCATTCCCTGATGATTAGGGATGTTGAGCATTTTTTGATACGTTTTTTAGCCATTCTTATGTCTTCTTTTGAAAAATTTCTATTCATGTCATTTGCCCATTTTTTGATAGGGTTGTTTGATTTTTTCTTGCTGATTTTCCTGAGTTCTAAATAGATTCTTGTTATCAGTCTTTTATCTGATGTGTAGTATGCGAAAATTTTTTCCCATTCTGTAGGTTGTCTGTTTATTTTCGTGACTGTTTCTTTGGCTGTGCAGAAGCTTTTTAATTTAATCAGGTCTCATTTGTTTATTTTCGTTGTTGCTGTGATTGCCTTAGGGGTTTTCTTCATAAATTCTCTGCTTAGACCAATGTCTGTAAGTGTCTTTCCTACATTTTCTTCTATAATTCTAATCGTTTCCCATTTAAGGTTTAAATCTTTTATCCACCGTGATTTGATTTTTGTGAGAGGTGCAATCTGTGGGTCCTGTTTCAGTCTTCTACATGTGGCTATCCAGTTTTCCCAGCACCATTTATTGAATAGGGATTCTTGTCCCCAGAGTATGTTTTTGTCTATTTTGTCAAAGATTAGATGGTTATATGAGGATGGTTTTATATTTGGGTTTTCTGTTCTGTTCCACTGGTCTGTGTCCCTGCCCTTGTGCCGATACCAGGCAGTTTTAAGAACCACAGCTTTGTAGTATAGTTTGAAGTCTGGCAAATCAATACCTCCCATTTTGTTTTTATTGCTTAAGATTGCTTTTGCTATACGGGGTCTTCTCTGATTCCATACAAAGTGTATAATTATTTTTTCTAAATCTGTGAAAAATGATGTTGGTAATTTAATAGGAATTGCATTGAATCTATAGATTACTTTGGGTAGTATAGACATTTTAACAATGTTAATTCTTCCAATCCATGAGCACGGTATGGATTTCCACTTATTTACGTGTTCTGCAATTTCCTTCCTTAGCGTTTCATCGTTCTCTTTATAGAGGTCCTTTACCTCTTTAGTTAAATATATTCCTAGATATTTTATTTTCTTTGTTGCTATTTTGAAAGGTATTGAGTCCTTAATTTGGTTTTCTGATTGAATGGTATTGGCATATATGAATGCCTCTGATTTGTGTGTATTGATTTTGTAACCTGAGACTTTACTGAATTCATTAATTAATTGCAGGAGTCTCTTGGTTGAGTCCTTGGGGTTCTCCTGATACAACATCATGTCATCAGCAAAGAGTGAGAGTTTGATCTCTTCTGTCCCCATTTGGACACCTTTGATTCTGCTCTCTTGTCTGATAGCTCTCGCAAGGACTTCCAATACTATGTTGAAAAGTAATGGGGACAGTGGGCAGCCTTGTCTGGTTGTAGTTCTGAGTGGGAATGCTTTCAATTTTTCCCCGTTCAGTATGATGTTGGCTGTGGGTTTGTCATATATGGCTTGTATCATTTTTAGGTAGGTCCCATTTATGCCTATTTTGTTAAGTGTTCTTATCATAAAAGGGTGTTGAATTTTGTCAAATGCTTTTTCTGCATCTATTGAGAGGATCATATGGTCTTTATTTTTGCTTCTATTTATGTGGTTAATTACATTTATAGGTTTTCGTATGTTGAACCACCCCTGCATCTCTGGGATGAAGCCTACTTGGTCGTGATGAATTATTTTTTTAATCAGCACTTGGATACGATTTGCTAGGATTTTATTGAGAATTTTTGCATCTACGTTCATGAGAGAAATTGGTCTGTAGTTTTCTTTTTTTTGTTGCATCCTTTCCTGGTTTTGGTATCAATGTTATATTGGCTTGGTAGAATGTGTTGGGGAGAATTCCATCCTTCTCAATATTGAAGAATAGTTTATGTAGGATGGGCACCAGTTCATCTTTGTATGTATGGTAAAATTCAGGAGTGAACCCATCTGGACCAGGGCTTTTCTTTTTGGGAAGGTTTTTTATTGCTGTTTCAATTTCAGTTCTTGATATTGGTCTATTCAGGAATTCTATTTCTTCCTGATTGAACTTGGGAAGGCTGTGTGTTTGTAAAAATTTGTCCATTTCCTCCTCATTTTCCAATTTGTGTGCATAAAGATTTTTGTAATATTCATAGATAATGTCATGTCTCTCTGTGGCTTCGGTTGTGATTTCTCCTTTCATGTTCCTGATGGAAGTTATTAAAGATTTTTCTTTTCTGCTCTTGGTTAGTCTAGCCAGTGGTGTGTCTATTTTATTTATCTTTTCAAAGAACCAACTTTTTGTTTTATTAATTTACAGATCCTCCAAGCAGAAAATAAGCAAAGACATAGTAGACTTAAACAGAATGCTAGAACAAATGGGCCTGACTGACATCTACAGTACATTCTACCCGAAATCCACTGAATATACATTCTTCTCATCAGCTCACGGGACATTCTCTAAGATTGACCATATCCTAGGACATAAAGCATGTCTTAAAAAATTTAAAAAAATAGAAATCATACCATGCATCTTCTCAGATCACAATGGAATAAAAGTAATAATGAACCCTAACAGGAACTCTCATTCCTACTCAAAGTCATGGAAGCTAAACAACCTTCTCCTGAATAACAATTTTGTAAAGGAAGAAATTAAGTCAGAAATCAAAACATTCTTTGAATTAAATGACAAAGATCACACAACTTATCAAAATCTATGGGATGCAGCTAAAGCAGTCCTGAGAAGAAAATGCATTTCCATAAATGCCTATTTCAAAAAGACAGACAACTTACAAATAGACAACTTAATGAATAGACTCAAAGAGCTGGAGAGAGAAGAACAGACTGACCCCAAACTCAGCAGAAGGCAAGAAATTATTAAGATCAAATCAGAATTAAATGAAAAGGACAACCAGTTTTTTTTTTTTTAAGAAGTTTATAGCTTTAACATTTAGGTCTGTGATACATTTCAGGTTAATTTTTGTCCATCCACTGTTTTCTTTTCTTTTCTTTTTTTTTTTTTATCTTCATCTGTAATCCTGCCTGAGGTAGACTTCAGTATCTTCCAAGAGACAAAAGCTTGGTCTTAACTCACCAAAGTTTGACATAATAATTTGTATTTCAGTTTAAAAAAGTTTCTTTTCATGGTCCAACTAAGAAACAATGCTCAGGATTGTAGAGGAACAGAAATCCTACTCCCCTGGTTTTAAACATTTTTAAATGAGAGCAATTGCATTGTGCCTAGTCAGTGTTTTCAAGATTTTTTATGTTCTTGACATGTTTTTAATTTACTGAGACATACTTTTGTAAGGCTACAGTTTCAGAGAAAGATGCCCAAGGAAATGTGAATATTGTCTTCATGGTCTTTTATTTCCTACATGGTTTAACGAGTTCAGGAGTATACCAGATATTTTTCAAATTACATAGGATTTATGTTTACATTGGGAGTTTGTTTAAACCTACCATTTATATTGAGTTTGTTAAGGGACATAATTTTATCTTTGACGTATGTGCTTGATCTTATTGATTTTAGCTACATATTTACCCCTCACTTTGTTATAAAGAAAAATTTGTAGTTACTTTGAACTTTTAAGTTGATGTATTTATTTACTAACTCATATTTATATTTTTCATTTCCTAAAAATTTAGATGTCATTGTACTAATTCCCATGTATAATAATACTTATTTTTAAGATAGTTTTTTCCATTTGACTTTTCTATTCCTTTTCATCACCCATTCCTATTCCTTGAAAATCTGTTGTAACTAACTTGTGTCTTATTTTTGTTTTCAGTGATCTCTTTTTTTTTATACTCCTTTTAGCTCTGGGTCTCTGTCTTGATATTAATGTGTAATTCCTTCTGATATTCTTAGCTGCATTTATAGAAAGAGCATTGAACTGGGAGGTAGAAGTCTTAGATTCTAATATTGAATCTGCCATTAATTGGCCTATGAAATTGAGAAAATATTTTAATTTACCTAGGCCTAAGTTTGTTCATCTGTGGAATGAATATGATGGATTACTGTGTGCTAGGCAATGAGTCTCTGTAAATGAAAGATACAGTACCTTGTCCTAAGGAGCTTATAGTGTAGTAGAGAAAAAAAATAGGAAAGGAAACCTTTAGGTTGGTAACTGATGTGATATTGTATCTTATATGCATAGAAGGATTGGTGCGTAAGTGGAGTCTTATAGGATGTGTGTGGGTTATCCTAGTAAAGAGATGGAAAATAATATTCCATACAGGGAGAATAGTATGTGCAAAAGGAACACACCCAGACACACACTCACACTCTATGGGACCTGCAAGCTGCAAGTCACGTTTGGTAGAACTGTGTAGGGTGAGTGGAGGAATGGCTAGAGATAAGACTAGAGAATTAGATAGGAAACAAATGAGAAAGCTTTATATTGCATTGCTGAGTTTAGATTTTATCTTGGATGTGACAGGAAATTGCCAGAGGTCTTGAATCAGGGAGTGACATGATTATATTTATATACAGTAATTCATAATTTTATATTTTTATATACTAAGTTTTAAGATGATTAAAAATTTATGAATATATATGCTTGCTTTACTAAAAGTGGAAAAAGATACAAAAGTAAACATGGATTCATCCTGCTTTCCTGAGTTTTTGCTTATCAATTCTATTGATAATGCTAATAGAGTCACATAGTAATTGCTTTGAAATAGTGCTGCCACCACCATCACTTGTCACTACCAGCACTTTTACCATCATCGTAATATCAACAAAAGGCCTACACTACTAGGAGCATAAGTGGCTTTAGGTTAGAACTGGTGGCTGAAATCTATGCACGAAGTTGACTGCATTTCTGTGTTCTTCACTCTTATGGGTAATTGTATATTTTTATTTTTTTCTTTCTTCCAGTTCAGTAAATTACAACCCAAACAGATGTGTTGTGGATTTACAGTACTGTGGAAAAGTTTTACTGCCATTAATTATGTCTCTCTAAAGATGTAAAATATTCTTCATTTATTACTGCTAGATAATTTTCTGGGTTGTTTCTGGCATTTATTAATGGTTCTGTGTATAACTCCACCTTGTGAACCTTTCATTCTACTTTGATATCAGTGCTCTACCATAGAGATTTAATAAAATACAGTTAGAGGATTCTTGCCATTCATTAAGCTGGCATGGTCCAGTACCTGATTGCCTATGATAAATGAGGCTAATAAGTAAACTGGCTATTTTTTGCCTTCATTAAAATATCTAGGCATCTATAGAATGTTCAGATCAAAACAAAAATTTATTTATCTGAATGTTTCTCATTCAAAATAGCTGTAATTCAGGCCTGATATATGTTTTTCGTATTGAATAAAAAAATTGAAGCTTTTTTTGGAAGTTATGCTGTATGCTACAAGATAGATTAAAACTAGTTCCTTTTTTAAGACCAAGTGCTGTGGAAATACACTTTATCATGTTTCAACCTGTAAGTTTAATAATTCTTATATAAAAATTAGTGCCTTATTTATGAATCAGCTTTCTAAATATTTCACATGTGACCTACTTTATATGTTAATGAGGGGCTTTTGTGTTCTATGTTATACACTGTATGTTTTCTTAATAACAAATTTAAAAATTAACCTTATTTTACTAGTATTCATTTACACCTTAGTGTATATCTTGTTCGTGTGCCTCATTTGCCTTATGTATTATTAATATGTGTGACACTGGTGAAGTTGAATGGTTATAAAATGCTATGTAATTTTAACTTTCATCAAGTCAAGCTGATTTTTTTGGTAGGGGATATCGTCTTCCCTTTTTTCATAATAAACAGATACAAAGTTTTACTGTACTAATTCCATTTTTGTATTAAGCATGTGGGGAGGAAAACAAGGTGTTAGTTTAAGGTTTCATGGCAACACTAACCCCCATCTTGTTCACTTTCACCTGAGTCATATAGAGCCTGGGAATTGCTATCTGTCTTTAAGGTGAAGTCTGTAGTACGAGTAATAATAGTAATCATAACTTCCACCATTACATTCTTGAGTTCCTGATCACCACATTCTCACAGGTAAGGAGAGAGGGGTTGCAGATGGAAGGTCTGAGTAGTAAAAAGGGTAAAGAACACAGGAAGTGGTAAATATGGGTGGGTATAGATAGACACTGAATAAAATTTGGGAAGAGGGTAAAATTATTATCTGTAGGCTTTGATAACTTACATATGCATGTTAAAATTTCTGAGATAAGGAATAAAAATATAGAAATAGCGTATCTTACAAACTAGTAGAGAGGGGAAATATGAGGAAAAATTTCGATCTGGAAAATAAAGGTGAAGAAGGAGAAGAAACAGACAAGTAGAAAGCACGAAATCAGATAGTGGTAATAAAATGCAAATATATTAGTACTTAAAGTACATATAAGTTGACAGAATGCTCCAGCTAACAGAAACTGGTTGTTGGATTGGATAAAATAACAAAATCCATTTATATGCTGTTTATAAGTGAGACACCTGAAAAGCATATAGAAAGCTTAAAAAAGACAAAAAAGATATGCCTGACAATGCTAACCAAAAGAAAAGTTGCGTGGCTATATTAATATCCTATAAAGTTGACCTTGAAATAAAAAGAAACTGCCTTAGAGAGTGAGTCACTAAATAATGATTAAAGGGAGGTATAATTTTAAATTAGTATGTATCTGATATTATACTTTGAAAATATATTAAGAAAAAATAAGATTATAGAAGAAATAGGCAAATTCATCATTATTGTGAGTTATTTAAAATAATCTCTCTTAATTCAGAATAAGCAAAAAGAGATCAACAAAAATATAAGATTTTAATGGGATTTATAAGCCTGCTGTAGTAGGCATGCATTGAAGACTGCACCTCACAACTGTGGCATTCTTTTAAAGTACCCAGGGAACATTTACAAAAATTGATCACATTCCAGTCAAATACAAGTTTTAACAAATTTCAGTCGATCAACATCATACTGTATTCTCTCTTTACAATGCCATTAACTTAGATATAAGGTAACAAAATAATTTCCTTGTATGTTTGAAAATAAAGTGTTTATTTCCAAATAACTTGTGGGTCAAACAAAAACTTGTAAGGAAAGTGAGAAAGTGTTTATAATTATAGCAATAATAAAATACTATATATCCAAACTGCCATATAGCTAAAGTGATACTTTATAGAAATTTATAGATTTTAATACAGGAATAAAGGCTGAAGAAGAGTAATCACGCATTCTTAAGAACTAAAGTAAGAATAACCGAATACTTCCCTAATTGAAATGAAAAGGAAATAATAAAAATGAGGGCATAAATTAATGAACTTCAGAAAAATAAAAGTAATTCAGAGAGGAAGCAATGCAGCTAAAAATAGATTTTTTTGAGAAGACCGACAAAATTAACAAATCACTGGCAAGATTAATCAGAGGAAAAGAGATGTCACAAAGCAGTATCTGGAATGAAAAAGGGGATGTTACTATAGATGTTTCAGGAATGATCAAACTTTATGCTAATATAGTTGAAAGCTTACATTAAATGGACAAATTTCTAGAAAAATATAGCTCAGACTGACTCAAGAAGTAATAGAAAATTGAATAGCCTTAAAACATAAAAGGAAAAATATTCTTACAAAGGAAAATATCAGTTCCAGAGAGGTTTACCAGCAAGTTCTACAAAACATCCAAGGAACCATAATTCCAGTTTTACAGAAAGTATGTCACAGTTTTGAAAGAGATAACAGTTCCCAACTCATTTTATGAAGCTAAAAGAAAAGTATGAGAAATGAAAATTGCAGAACTATCTATAGGTCTAAGGTACAAAAATTTATTAATTAGATATCATCATACAGTAGTCCCCCCTTATCAACATGGTTTCAGTTACCTGTGGTCAATTGTAGCCCAAAAAATTAAATGAAAAATTCCAGAAATAATTCCTACATTTTAAATTGTGTACTGTTCTGAATAGCAAGGTGAAATCACTCTGTCCCGCTGGGTCCTACCCTGTCCCACCCAGAATGTGAATCATCCCTTTGTCCAGCATTAGTCACTTAGTAGCTGCCCATTAGTCACTTAGTAGCTGTCTTGGTTATTAGACAAAAAAAAAATACTGTAGGGTTCAATGCTATCCACAGTTTCAGGCATCCATTGGAGGTCTTGGAACGTATCCCTGCTGATAAGGGGGGAATACTGTATTTGATCCAGCAGTTTATAAGAAAGTAATACATCATAACCAAGTTGGGTTTATCCTAGAATTTCAAAGTTGGTTTTATATTATAAAATCAGTTTATAGAATTTATCACATCAGCTGTTCAAAAGAATCATGAGCATCTCAATAGATCCATCTGTAATAAAACTCTTATAAAATTAGTGAATAAAAAGGCCCCTTATTAGCCTGATGAAGGCATTTTTTCCAAAGAAAATCTCCAGCCCTGCCTTCATTACACTTAATGGTAAAGTATTGAAGGTATTCATTCCCTTTGATTGAAGACAAGAGTGCCTGTGAATGCCACTTTTAGTCAACATTGTACTAGAAGTATAGCTAGTGCAGTAAGTAGGAAAAAAAAGGGATTAGAAAAATAAAAGTATCATTATTTGAAGATAAATATGATTATCTGTGTTGCCCAGAAAAAATCCACAGATGAATTACTAGGATTACTCCAAGTTTAAATTTGGTTGCAGAATCATTATACAAAAGTCAGTTACATTTTTGGACCCTTTTCTTGCATCTAGAAATGCAATTATATAAAATGCGAATAAATCTAATAAACAACATGCAGTGTATTTGTGGAGAAATTGTAAAACATTGGAAGACCTAAAGAAAGTTCTAATTAAATGGCATAAATGTATTATGTTCATGGAAGAAAACTTGGTATTGTAATGATGTCAGTTCTCCCCAATTTTATCCATAGGTGTTGTGCCATCTGATCAAAATAGCAATAGATTTTTGTGGAACTTGACAAATGGCCCAAAAATTTATAGGGAAGAACTAAAAGAGAGTAGAAAGATACTCATTAAGGAAACTTGATTTATGATGGCCCCAGAATTGCCAATCAATGGAAACAGGATGACCCTTTTGATAATTTGTGTTGTGGATTAAATGGAAAAAAATTGAGTTGGACTGCTAGCTCCCATCATTGAGAGAAACCAATTCAGCTGGATTATAGATCTGAATCTATGAGTAAGTAAAACTATAACGTCTTCTAAACATAATAGAGTAGAATATCTCTATGAATAAACAAGATAAAAAGGCATAAAACATAGAGCAAAAGATTGGCAAATATGATAATATGAAAATTAAGTTTCTTTTCACTAATACTGTAAAGAGAGAAGGGATTAGTATTTAGCACATATAAGAATCTACCAGTCAGTGAAATAAAGACAGACAACCTAATAAAAACCTGGGCAAAGGACTTGAATAGGCACTTTGTAAAAGAATAAACTCCTTTAGCCAATAAGCATATTATAAGATATTCAACCTCATTAGTAATTAGGAAAATGCAAATTAATTAAAACTAAAATGAGAAGGCATTTCACATCTCCTGTATTCTCAAAAATTAAAAGCCAGGTGATATCACTGTTGGTGTGGACATGGAACAACTGGAACACAGTCTTAGGCAGCCAGTGCTGGTGCTAATGTAGATGGGCACATCCACTGGAAAATAATTTGGCATTATTAAAGTTGATGCACACACACTATGATCCAATATTTCTAAGTATATGTCTTAGAGAAACCTCTATACAGATGTACCAGATGATGTATTTAGTTGTTCATACAGTACTATTCATAACAAAAACAACAAAATAACTCAAATATCCATCAGTAGTAGGGTACACAAATCATATTGTATATGTACACAATGGAATGCAGTACAGTACTAACAATGAATGAATTATGCCTATGCTCAGCAACTTGGATTATCTTGGAAATGTGATATTGAAACAACACAATTCATTGAAAAATATACAACATGATTTCCATTTATATAAATTCAAGAACATGCAAAATTAAGTAATGTTTAAGGATAGAAATATATTTATACATTGTACAAATCTAAAGGGAATGATAAAATTTAGAGATGGAATAAGTTTGGACACAGAGTAGATATCAGAGGTCAGGTAGTGTTTATTCTGCTTTAAAAAAACTGGATGGTTAATACTCATATTTATGGTATTATTCTTTATACCTTAAACTTATTTTATAGAATTCTTTAATGTTTGATGTTAGTAATTATGATAATAATTGATAGCTGCTGATAATATTTAATTAAAAATAACTGACACTGGGCGCGGTGGCTCACGCCTGTAATCCTAGCACTCTGGGAGGCCAAGGCGGGTGGATCGCTCAAGGTCAGGAGTTCGAGACCAGCCTGAGCAAGAGCGAGACCCCGTCTCTACTAAAAATAGAAAGAAATTATCTGGCCAACTAAAATATATATGGAAAAAAAAATTAGCCGGGCATAGTGACGCATGCCTGTAGTCCCAGCTCCTGGGGAGGCTGAGGCAGTAGGATTGCTTAAGCCCAGGAGTTTGAGATTGCTGTGAGCTAGGCTGACGCCATGGCACTCACTCTAGCCAGGGCAACAAAGCGACACTCTGTCTTAAAAAAAAAATAATAATAATATTAATAATAACTGAAAAAAGAAAAATCAGTCATTTGGGGGAAAGTACTGTATTTGCTATGTATTTCTTACGTATGTACATTTAATCCTTGTGAGTTCACAAATGTAATCAATTTCTTTTTAAGTAGCCTTAGTTTTTTTATATGATCTTTGCATTTATTAGAGCACAATAATCTTTAACTCTGTGTGATACTCCAAAATGTATTCACTTATTTCAAAGAGTACAGGCTTTTTTTATTCTTTCACATTTTTCTAAGCACTAAATATATATGGTTTCTACCTTTATATATTTTCTGTTTCTTGATCACATTTTAGGAAGTTTGAGAAAGTTGTACTTTACCTTATCATATTTTTTTCTAACTTAAAACATGTATATTTTATTCTTATTGCATTTGTGGATATAATGTTTTGTTTCAGAATATTACGATTTTATTTTGTTTTTATTTATCAAACACTTAATGCCATTTATGTACCAGGTCCCATTCTAAGCACTTTTAAAATATTAACGCATTTACTCTTCATTACAACTGTGTGAGGAAGATATTGTTATCTTTGTTTGATAGGTCAAGAGAAACTGAGGCACAGAAAAATAATTGCCTGATGTCACATCAGTAGTAAATGGAGCCTGTATTCAAACCTAGCCAGTCTGGCTCCATAGTCTGTGCACTTAACCCACTAAGCTATTAAAAAAAAAAGACTATATGAAGTAAATCTCTTAAGAAGAGTATACCATCTTTTTCAATATTTAATAAACAGGGTACTCTTTTTAAAGGTTGCCAGCATATTGTCAGATTATGATGAATTATATGATTCCCTCTCTTTTATCTGAGAATATAAAAAGTAATTGTGGTAAATTATATACTGCTGGACATTGCTTAAATTTACTTATAAATGAATTTTGTGTCCATATGTTCATGAGATGAGAAAAGTAAATAGGCAAAAGTACCTGTTAGTATAATTTCAGATCTGGCCATAATGCACAAATGGTGATAGTAACCTTGTAACCTTTCTTTCTTCTGAAGATGGGTTGACGAAGTTGTAATTTAACATAATAAAGTTTAATATTAGTGGGAATAAATTTGAGAGAGTGATATTTGATTCAGTGATATTGACATGATACCTTTGGGGAAATCTTATAGTAAAATAGACTGAAATAGAGAAAATTAGGTTAGTAGTAACAGTCTTAAGTGAGGCACCAGGAGTAAAGAGAGAAGAATCAGACAGATCCTTTAAAGCAATAGTCCTTCACCCATTCAGCTTCACACTCCACTTACAGCCTCTAATTTGGAGGTTCTTTCTTGAGAGAAGATCTCATTCTCTGGCGTATGCTCATGATACATATCATCTATAAGAATTGCAGCTCTTCTTTGTGCTACATTTTGTTAGCTACTTTAAACAGCTTAACTTTTGGTGACGTGGTTATATTGGGCAAAACACATGACCGTTAATGATTTTCCCTTTAGAGCAGAAACAATGTATATGGCCTAAATTCACATTTAGAGATGCTTCAAAAAGATAGTATTTTCTATTTAAATTACTTAAGTGGACTGATTTTCTTTTGTAAGATTAAGCATGTGTGGCATATTATAAAAACTTACTTTTAAGTCATAAGGAAAGCTCTTGCGACTGAGTAAAGACATTTATTTTTTAAGAACTCATAAATGTACAGTTGTGACCATCAAGTCAGATCATTTGGGATGTTCACGAAAAGCTCTGGGTAATTATGATGTGTACTGTCTACATCTGGTATTTGTTTTGCTCCACTTCTCTATGAGGGAGAGTAGGTCATGTAATGTATGGTGTTTTTGTATTACTTTAGATTAATCCATCTCAGCGTAGCACAGAACAAATTATACTCCTGGAAGATTTGGGGATATAAAGTGAGAAATATTTTTTGATTGTATCTTTATAATTAATGCAAAATTGCTGTGTGACTCCATAATTTATTTGTGTGTATTTATATAAGGGCCACAGATATTTGTATTACCTTTTTCCTTTTAAAAATTGGGTTAAATAAATCCTCTAGGATGATTACGTTATTTAATCTGCGACTTCAAGTCTCTATGTTACTGTTCCCTTTCCCTACCAAGCATATCCTGCTTTGGGCACAGGATATATTTCTTTCAGATGTCAAAACACTTAGAGATATGTGTTCTGAATTATTAACTCATTTTTTAGTACAAACTTGAAACTGTTGAGAGGCTTAACTCTCTAGCAGTATAGAAGACTGGTTTTGTTGAGGGGAGTGGCAGCGAATCTTTAAGACCCACTAATAACATTTTAGTAATAGCACTTAACATTCAGAAAGGAAAAATAAATCATCCAACTTCTCTTTCAGTTTTATATAACTTTAAATTTGATACTTGATGACTTACTATTCTTGGTATGAGATGAGATAGTATAATGTAACAAACATTTAATCATTGCCTACCATGTTCAGGTGCTGTGCAAATTGCTGGGGATACAATGATAGATAAAGCTGTGGTTCTATACCGAAGGAATTCACGGTGATGGATAGGGGTTACAAAACAGACGTTTTTATATAGTACAGTCACTATAATACAGAGAAATGGAAAGACTGACTGGCCAAAGAAAGCTTACTCAAAGAGATAATGTCTGAACTGAATATTAAAAGAAGGCAAGCGTAGGGAGGAAGAAGGGGGAAATTGATCTTGATGAGATTGATTGTGTGTGTATATATGAGAGTTGAGGTGAGGAGGACAGAGGGGAATGGGAACCGAGGACCAGCCTAAAGGAGAACAGGACCAAAGGCCCAGGGGGTGAGAAACAGCATGAAGTATTCTGAAAGTATTAATACAAGCAGGTCTGTGTTGGTAAGAGTATAAAATAAGAGGCAGAGAGTGATGAGAGATGAGCCTGGAGAGGGTTTTCTATGTCATGTTTAGGAGGTTGAACTTCATCCCTTTGTGCTTTGGAAAGCCATTGAAGGGTTCTAAGTAAGGGCCTGATTTCATTGTATTTAGGTTTAATAGATTACTCTGGTAGCTGTTGTGGAGGATAAATTTGAAGGGAAAAAGTTGGGAGGCAGGGAGGCCATGTGGGAAGTAGTTGGCTTGATAAGAGCTGATGCCGGTTTAAGCTAAGACTGTGTTAATAGAGAAGAGGAAGCAGATTTCAGATTCTATACAATTTTTGTTAGAAGCTAGTAAATTCAGCAGGGCTTGATGCTTGGAAATGACCATTGGGGGAGAAAAAGGAAACAAGATACACTCCAGAGTTTCTAGCTGGGATGACTGCACGGATGGTGATGACACCAAACAAAGAGTGAACACATGAAAAATCAGTTGAGGAGATGGAGACAATAAAGCAGTTAGTTTCGGATATTTTGAGTTTGAGATTGGCTGTGACATAACCAGTGGGAGAGCTCTAACAAGGCAATTGACTTTTGAGTCTGATGCTGTGGGATTTAAATGGGGGTTTGGGGATGGAAATTCAGGTTTAAGAATTTACCAGTTTGTAAGAGGTGATTGAAACCATAGGACCATCTAGGGAGGGTATGTGGGTTGAAGAGGAAAAAGGCCAGAAAATAGGATTTGGAGGAGCATCAATGTTTCAGAGTAGAGAAAAACAAGCCCCACAAAGGAGATAAGAGAAGGAGCTGACCAAAAATAGATAATCAGAGTACCTGAGAATCCAACTAAGACTAGAAACCACACATTTTTAATGGAACAGATCTCTACAGCTGTAATTTCCTTAGATGCTTTCTGTGGCCTAAATGAATGAAGGAGTCAGAATGTAGCATTAATCAAGGATTAATCTAAGTTTTACCAGCCAAGGTGTTGACATTAGAGCAGTTTAATCAGCTGTGCCAGTGTTGCATATTAAGTGATATGCATTATTCTTTTCATTTTTAATGCTTAATTCTCACGCCAGCCACAGTTGTTACAGAAGAGTCAAGAACGTAGGTTCCATGAGAGCAAGGAGGTAAGTTTTATTGTCTATTGTAGTCTCAGTGCCTAGCATACAGAATGGACTCAAATACTTGTTGAATAAATGAGTGAATATGAGGTCCATACTATTGTTTTCATTTTACAGATGTGGAAACTGGGCAAGGAGAGTTTAAGTAACATGACTATTTAGTGGCAGAGCCGGTAGGCAAGGAAGCCCAGAATAGGGAGCTGGTAGAAAATTGATGGATTCCAGCACTAGAGATCTCTTTCAGATGTAGTAGAAGGGGAGAAAGTTATGATCAGAGGGTAAAATGTTGGAGTTCATGATTATTTGAGATGGTCCTGTTTGGGATGGTGACAAAGGGTCATCTTAACAATGGAATGGAATAGAGGATCTTTATTATTGAACCTCTGTAGGCATCTATGTAGATGCTGAAAGCTCCTGGGGTTATAATAGAAGTTTGGGTAGAGAGAAGGATTATGATACTGTCCTCAATAAATGAGGAGGTATAATTGGAGATCTATAGATAAGGATCAGTAGAAAGTGGAATAGATAAATACCATTTTCCTTCTTTGAGCTCTAGCTTTTTAAACATAGGTTGAGGTTAGATCTGGTTTGCTGAAAAGACAGGGATAAACTGGGTTTGCTGAATTCGATTTATCCTCTGTCTCATGTGGATAAGCTTGTTGGAAAGCTTCAAAAGTATTCAGAATATAAATACGAAAGTTTTAAATTTTACCTAGTATGCCAGCCATATTTAAGGTATGAATTCTGAATGTTATATCTCTCCCCTGAAAAAAGAGCTACCTCACTATTTTTATGTAGTATAATAGTAGAATAAAATTTTTTTGTGTGTTTATGGCAGCACATCTCATCCTTTTTTGTTTGGTAGCTGTTGGGTACACATACCAAGGACAGTAGAAACAAAATGCACTTGTTCTTCTAAATTGTCAGCCCCTGCCCAGTAGATTGCCATTTGTTCCCAGTTCCCCAGCTGACCCTCTTACCCTCCCCTCCCCTTCCCCAAGTCTCTGTTTGAATGCGTTTGTTTCAAGAAGCTCTTGAGAGCTTTTTTTCTACGTTATGTTGTGGCACAGGAAAAACTTAAATTCATTTAACACTAAACTATAGTTAACATTTTAAGTTGATTATTTTTAGAACTTTTTGATAACTGCAATCAATCCTGTTTCATTTTTAAAAGATTATTCAACTGATATTTCATTTGCTTTAAAAGGCTCTAATTTCTTTTCATGTATTTAGAAAGCATTGTAATTTGTGTCCTGAATGTTTTCCTTCAGAGAAATATAAAAATCCAGTAATGTATTATAGGATTGTGTTAAACCTAAGATTTCATTATTTATCACTAAATCACAGCCTTTGATTTATAGAGTTTTTCATCCTGGGGCAGGGGGTGGGGGAGAAAAAAGAAAGGAAAAATAGAATTTTCCATCCTGTATGGTTATGCCTTCTTATCATTTGGTTTCTCTGTGTGTATATGTTTCCCACAAATTAGTATCACCCTATGATAGCTCTTAGGAAATTCAGTTAATCGAATATGTTGTAAAATATATTTGTATGATGAAAAGATTGGAGGAGATGATTTCCAAAGGTGTCTTTTAGAATAGATGTGTTATAATTTTGTGGCTCTCTGTGCTCTGCCCACTGTAAATCTTAGTAGGCAGCAGCTGAAATACTGCTAAATGACCTTTGACACGGAACCCATGAATGCCCCAAGTATGATTTCATTTCACCACGTTCTTTGTAAACCTAAGTGCTTGTCAAATCAGATGTGTGTTTAGATCTTTTTACTGCATGTGCCTAGAGCAGGAGACCAAAGCTTGGGGTCAGCTTGGCATAATCCCCACTTTCATCTTTTTCTATTATAGAGGTTTCTTGGGGGATGCAGTGGCAGTTCTTTCCAAAGAGAAAGTGCAAGGTGAATGTAGGGGGATTTGCTGTCTTCATACTTTTGCCAGCAGCCTCACTGGGTCCTGGTGATTTTCATACATATTAAATCAGAGTAGATGGGTTGCTGGTTAGTATTTTTGGTTCCCATTGGATCCAAGTATCTCTGTTACATAACAGGCATGTGAACTGACAAATTATATTGAATAAATAAATATATATCCATGGGCACTGTATGTGTCCCACTTTCACTTTATCAATAAATTAGATTGTCTTACAGTAGTTAATATCATAAGTTTTTCATGTATTCATGTATGTATATAGTACATATTAAAAGATTATTTGTGGGGTTTTGGTGTAAAGTTTTGTAAATTTGGTAATTTTGACAATTTGTCAACTCAAGTATAAAATACTAAAAAAACTTAAATATAAATATACTTAAATAAGCATTTAATGTTTAATAAGTGTCTTAATTTTACAGTAATAAAAATGGAAAATTCTTGAATATTATTCTTTTAAGCTTTCTGATTTAGGTTCTGATAGTCTGTTTGAAAATTAGGAATGCACTTAGGCTCACTTGACTTTTCATAGCAGAAACTATTATATCCTTACTGGTTAGAAGCTGCAAACAGTCATTTATTGTTAAAATATAAGAAGGTTGTAGGGAACCATATGACAAAAGAACTAGTTACCTTTACAGTTTGTTCGCTGTACCTCATACACTTTGTTTCAGAAGAAAAGCTGAATTCAGTGCCTTGGGTGAAAAGACCCTTACCTCCCTTTAGACTCAAATTGTGGGAAATTTCTTGCTAACTTGGACATTTCAACTTGTTCAGGGTTATTTTGAACATATAGAACTCGTGAAATGGTTGAGTATTTAACAATTCATGTTTTCTTGTTTTGCTGAATCAATAGTTTGGTAATTAAATCTTATGTTCTTTTAATAGATTTATTTTAATAAAGAGGAAAGATTAATTTGAAATTTGAATTAATGAAAAGTATTACATAGAGAAGATGTCTAATAATTTTGATATGGGAAAACACAGAAAATAAAAATAAGTATTATCCAGATGTTAATATATTAGAAGTTTTCTACCAGAAGAATTTGTTTTGATTTAACAATTTGAGGAAGCAAGGGAAGGGAGTTGGGGAGGTAGGTGGTCAAGCCCAGATTAGCAGGTTGAATATCCAAATCCACAGGCATTTAAATAAACCATTTATGTGTTTAGCATTTTTGTTGACTAGCCTTTTCATTTACAGATTCTTAAGCTACTCCATTTAGCTGAAGATCCAAGTATACATTGTGATAGATGAAAACAGATTTTAGGGGTTGGTACTATATATTGTAATAAATCCTAGATTTTAAAAATAGAAACATTGATTTCACCTTTTAGAATTGGTGATGGGAACATAGACTGGTAACCTAACATTAATTTTTTTCTCTAGATTTGCTGCATTTTTCAGCTAATGTGACTATAGATCCTAAGTGCTATGAGTTGTCCACCTGTACAGCACTGCTTTCCAGAATCCTTGATGTTCCCATAAAGGTGTAAAGACAAAACTCAATCAAATCCTAACACTTTTTATGGGAGAGAAACTCTGTTAAGGGTTATGAGGCTCATTTTGACTAAGCAGGAGACCTAGGGAAGCTGCCCAGTTGGAACGAGTGGCTGGTAGTCTCCAAGGAGAGAATGGTGAAAAGGAGACTGTTAGCAGAGACAGTGTCATTCAATTATAGGGATCATCTTGTTAGAAGGGAAATGAGCTTCTCTAGATCCCGGAGCAGGGGTATTGAAAATGCTAGGAGAGCCTAGAAAACTTTTCTGTGCAGACTAACAGAAAAAGGCGAAAACATTTTCTTTTACTATAAGTGCCTTACCACCTTTGAAAAAGATTTTAAAAAGACTGAGGAACTATGAAATACAGATTCTTGAAGTGCATTAAAGTGGAAAGGGACCTTAAAAATCCATCTGGATAGATTGAAGCAGAAGCTACAATTTTCTTACTGGGTTTGGTTGGTTAGAAGTGTGAACAGACATCGTTAAAATGTAAAGAGGTTATAGGGGGCTTTATGACAGAAGAACTACTTACTAATTCACTTTACAATTTGTTCTCTGTACCTCATCCACTTTGTTTCAAAAGAAAAGCTCTATTCTGTGCCTTTTGTGAAGAATTTTTACCTCCCTATAAACAGAATTATATGAAATTTCTTGCTAACTTGAGTATTTCAACTACTTCAGGATTATTTTTTAAAAAACAGTTGTTTTTCAGAACATTAGTTACAGGAACTTAATAGCAAAACAGTATTAAGAATTGTTGATATATGGAAATCTTAAATCCAAAATAAAAGTAGTGTGATGTGAGTTTAGTACTTACAAATTTGAATGAAACATTACATTTCTGAAGTATTTCAGGAGTTACTCTTAATAATTTATCTTAAGTTAGATGGCTTTGGGAGTAATAATATCTGTTTTAGCAAAAAATAAATATATACGTGAAACTTCTGTCCATCCAGTATTTTCCTCTCATTGAGGTGGATAAAGCATTCTGGTGTTCCTCCTAACTGCTGTGTCTCGGCAAGTCAGGAGCAGAACACTTACTGAAGATGGTAATGGACAATAGAAACAGTGATGAAATAGAACAAAAATCCAGTTAGGGAGAAAAAGCAGCCTTTTCCACTGCCTTTTAATCTGTTTGTTCTTCATTGTGTGAAGGTAATTTAACAATCTTATCAAATTACATCGTAAGTCCCATTTCTTTTTTAAAAGTATATCCATCCATGTTCAATGATGCCAGTTATCTTCCTCAGACTGTACTTCTGCTGACTCAGTCCTTTCCTTTGGGTTAAGATTAGACAAGATTTACAGATTTTTAAGAGTGTAAAGCCTCCAACTCCTGAGGATGGCTTAGAGCTTTCATAGATGAGAAGTAGTGCTTTAAAGGAGGATATATTTTTAATCTCTCAAAACACTTTGTAGACATTTATTACAATTCTCTGAAGTAAATGCAGTTCAGCTTTAATAATGAGGACCTTGAAGTTTTTTCGGGGGGGGGGGGAGGTGGTTAGGAAACTCATTTTATTCCTGCTATAAAGTGATTAGCAATGCAGGTGTTTGTTCCCCATAAAATAATAGAGGAAGAAAATAAGTTTTATAATACCATTTAAAAAAAATTAAAGCAAATGTATTTCTTAGAAAAAGCAGATCATTCTCTCCCGCTGTGTAACTGCCATGTATTGCTCTATTATAGTAGATGTACCATCTCCTCTTATTGGACGTCCTTTAAAAAAATTTTATCATAAATACTTGACATGAATATTTGCATACAAAGCTTGTCTAACAATTGGATTTTTATCCCAGGACAGAGTCCCAGGAGACTCATTAGGTAACCCTTTTACGCTTCACAGTACATATTGCTAAAGTGCATTCCAAAAGGCTTTATCAGTTTATACTCCCCAATATGAATTCCAGGATTCTTTCAGGGAGTTGGTGGGAACTTGTAGCAGCAAGCACCACATGGTGTCTGGAAACATGGTTTCTAATCTTTGCTTTGCCACATTCTAGTTGTAGATATCTGGGTTAATAACATACCTTGTGTGGTCCTTGCTTTCCTCACCATAACACTTAGATGAATTCTATTTTCTGTCAGCCCTAATTCTCATTCTATAAAACATGGGTTTAATTAAGGAGAATTAATGCTGATATCTTACCAGGTGATTTGCCTGGGAAGAAAGCGGGAGCAGGGAGAATCAGATATACCTAGAGAAGGGAGGAAGTTAGAGCAAATGCACAAGATACCTGATTTATTATTCTTCTGTTTTTTTTAAATCTTATGAAGAGTCCAATAAAATTATGTAGACATTTCTGCTGAGACTTAGGAATTTTCAGACAATTTCAAAAAGAGAATGAAAATGTAAAGAGACAGTTGTGTCACTTTCCAAAAGAAGTTGTGTTTAGCATAGGTTACAGAATGACTCAGTCCAAGCAAAAAAAAATAAAAAATAAAAAAGCTAAAGATTTATTCATTCATTCACACATCAAGGTAAAATATTTTTTCTTCCTTTCTTTAAATTGATAAAATTATATGTATTTATGGTATACAGCATGTTGTTGTGATACATGTACACATTGTGGGATACTTAAGCCAATTAACATAAGCATTACCTCACATATTTATTTTTTGTGGTGAGAACACTTAAAATCTACTCTTAGAAGTTTTCAAGCATACAATGTATTATTATTAATTAAGGGCACCATGATGTACAATAGATCTCTTGAACTTATTCCTCTTGTCTAATTGGAATTTTGTATCCTTTAACCAGCATCTCCCAAACTCCTTCACCCTCCAGCCTCTGATAACTACCATTCTACTGTCTGCTTCTATGAATTCAACTTTTTTAGATTCTACATTTGAATGAGATCGCGTGGCATTTTTCTTTGTGTGCCTGGCCTATTTTACTTAACATAATGTTCTGCAGGTGCATCCATGTTGTTGCAAAGGACAGGATTTCATTCCCTTTTAAGGCTGAATAGTATTCTGTTGTGTATATACCACATTTTCTTTATCCATTCCTCCATTCGTGGGTACTTAGGTTGATTCTATGTGTTGGTTATTGTGAATAATGTTGCAGTGAACGTGGCAGTGCAGATACCTCTTCAACATACTAATTTCATTTCCTTTGGTTGTATAACTAGTGGTGAGATGGCTAGATTATACGGTAGTTCTATTTTTAGTTTCTTGAGGAACCTCCGTATTTTCCATAATAACAGTACTAATTTACATTCCTAGCAACAGTGTACAAGGGTTGCTTTTTTTCAACATCGTCACCAATACTTGCTGTCTTTCATCTTTTTGATAGTAGCCATTCTAACAGGTGTGAGGCCTGTGGTTTTAATTTGCATATCTCTAATTATTAGTAATGAGTGTTTTTTCATATACTTCTTGGCCATTTGTATGTCATCTTTTGAGAGATGTCTAGGTCCTTTGCCTATTTTTTTATTTGAGTTGTTTCCCCACTGTTGAGTTCTTTGAGTTCTTTATGTATTTTGGATATTAACCCCTTATCAGATATATGGTTTGCAAATATTTTTTCCCATTCCATAGATTGTCTCTTCACTCTTGATTGTTTTCTTTC
The DNA here is from genome assembly GCF_020740605.2 of Lemur catta. NCBI lineage: Eukaryota > Metazoa > Chordata > Mammalia > Primates > Lemuridae > Lemur > Lemur catta. Next base: position 122,472,541 of record NC_059128.1, on the reverse strand, counting down.
CTGAGCAAAGCCTTTTAGTATGATGCAGTCCCATTTTTTTCCTTTTGCTTTTATGTCTTGTACTTTAGGAGTCATATCCAAAAAATCATTGCCGAGACCAATGTCAGGGAGCTTTTTTCCTGTGTTTTCTTGTAGGAGTTTTACAATTTCAGGTTTTATGTTTAAGTCTTTAATACATTTTGAGTTGATTTTTTGCATATGGTATGAGATAGGGGCCTAATTTCATTGTTCTTCATGCGGATATCCAATTTTCCCAACACTATTGAGTAGATTGTTCTTTCTACATTGTGTTATGTTGGCATCTTTGTGGAAAATTAATTGACTGTACATGCATGGGCTCTCTATTCATATTCTATTCATATCTTTAAAGCAAATTGTTTTGTGGTTAGAAGGTAGCAAAAATTCTATGTCATCTCAGATATGTAGGGAAGGGTAATTTGGGCACAGATTAGACCCAATTATTTCTCTTTTCAAGATCAAGAACCTTATCTTTGTCTTTATTGAAAGGAAACAGTCTCTATTAATAATTTAGGCAACCAAACGTCATTGCTGGTTCTAGGAGAAATCTGACTCTAGTCTGTTTATGCTGATCAAGAACAAGGACTACCTTCCAGAGACTTCAGTAAAATAAATCTCAACAGCATTCACCAGTGGAGAAAGATTTTCTTGAAACAGTTTTCTTGACCTAGTTTAAGATATTTGATTATCCTGAACAGATACTAGCAAAAAGTTTCGTAAATTAGCATGTGATAGTTAGCTTCCTAAACTAAGAATAACAAAAAATGGGTAGTTTGTTAATTTTTGATGGCCTGCAATGAACGTTATTAGCTGACTTTTTTTTTTTTTGGTCAGTTTTAAAAATTGACACTTTGGGTCTGATTTATAAAATTTATGATTACAAATCCAAATTATTGGGTAAAATATAATTTACACTATAAAAATGTTTTTGAGTAGAAAAAAATCACAAGTTCGCCAAATAGTGATAATTTTTAAACTTTCTTAGTCTTTGAGTTCACTATTTAGAGTTTTCTGATAGATTGCTAGAGTTAGAAATAGTGAGTTCATTGCATGACTGAATAAATAATTCATATGGCACAAAAGCAGCTTTTTCTTTCTCCCCAGTTCCTTTCTCCTCCATTATGTTCACTTTCTTTTTTTTAAAAGGCTCCTTTACAGCCAAAGAGCAACTCTGTGTGAATGTGCAAGGGCTTGGGCATAGTTTCAACCTCAGTGTTAGCTAAAAATCTGGGGTCACGTAAGAGAATGAAGAATCTGTCTTGAATGTATATTCTCCAGTAGCAACTGAAAAGAAATATAGTAGTTATAAATTGTTAGACTTTACCCTTATGGTAGAGTTCTCCTGGAAATTTCTTTTAGTAAAATACATTTTTATTTCTGGATATAGACTCTTTCATAGTGTCTGTCTCGAAAACAAAATTAAGTTTTAAAATTTAGTAAATCATTGAATTTCTTCTAGTTTTTCAGAATACTTTTTATTAGGTTAAATAACATTGTCAGCATTAGTCTGATAAAACATGAGATTTTTAAAATTCTGTACTTGCTATTTTAGAATTACCTTCTAAGAGGCATGAAGATTATATCAACGTAGACTTCCATTTTTATCTGCCTTTTATTATAGCACAAAAGTAGGAATTATGCCAGATTATTTTCTCTCTGCTATATAAATCATTGTCTAGCTCAGTAATCTTTGACAGTAACACTACTAGAGATGATGTTTATCCTTCATAAATCAGCTACGTCCTTATTTCTAATAATAAGTTATTAGCTGATACCCTTAAGCGGTTATCTGAAAATATTTTTTAAAATTTGCATATATTTACATTTTATGGTATAACAAGACTTTTATGTTACTATAACAAATCTAAAGTAAGGCAAGGGACTGTGATCTAGACCCCTTTCAACTGGAAATACTTGTAAATTGGTATTTTACTGCTTTTCCAGTATACTGAATCTTTACAAAGTTTCTAAATAAGATGAAATATTATGTTTAGTATAATTCAGTGTTGTATATTCTATTGTATGCTAATTCTTCATATGACAATAATACATAGACTATATATACATGTAATGTTTATAATAATTCATAATACATAGGATAAAAATCCAATATAGAACCTCTATTTTGGTATAACCATACTCTTTTCTGTTACCTATTTGCCTTTTTCAAATTTCAAGTTATGCCCTTATTTTCTTAAGACTTCATGATTCAGTCAGTTTTAACTTTATCCATAAATAGTCGTTGTGATTTTATGACACATTGTGATTTTAAGTGCTGAACCATGTTGTTTTTCTATCTAAACTAAGTGTAATCTTTAGTAATTCTTTTACTATGGTTTTTCATAATGCTATTTCAGTAATCACAGAAACTAAATATTTGGGTTTTTATTGGTCATTTAAGTGCTGACACTGGTATTGTTAAAATACATTTCTAAAGAGGATAGTGTTTCATTTATCAATTGCTTCATAACAAGCCACTTCAAAGTTTAGTGGCTTAAAACAACAGTAACTTATTATTTCTCATGTTCTCTATGTGGTCTTGGCGGGGATACTAGGAAAGCAGGGCAGTCCAAAATGGCCTCCTTCACATGGCTGGCAGTGGATGCGGGCTGCCAGCTGGGAGCACAGTTGGGGCTAGTCCTGGGGCTGTGGTTCTCCTTAAGCATGCCTCTCTGTGAAGTTACTTGAGCTTCCTGACAGCATGGTAGCTGGATTGCAAGAAGGTATGTTCCAGAAGGCAAAGGCAGAAGCTGTAGCTCTTTTAAAGTCCAGATTCTGAAGTTACCTAGAGTTATTTCTACCCATTTTGCTGGTCAAAACAGGCCAGCTCAGATCCAGAGGAAGGAAAATAGTTTCATTTCTTGATGAGGGGTTAGCAAGATCACTGTAAAAGGCAGATGGGGTAGGATGTGTTGTTGCAGCCATCTATGGAAACACACACTACCACAGGGAGTTGCAATTTTTGCTGAGCATGTGTGGTTGCTATTACTATATTTCAGAAACTGGCATAGTCAGACACATGTGGATTTGAGCACTAACTTTACACTAGAGTCATTTAAGAGCTATTAGTCATTACCTTCTCATCTGTACAATAGTAATATCAACCTCACAAACTTGACAGTTAAGTGAGATACTTTGTTTGAAAGTACACAGCATATTGCTGGAAATTCCATTATTTCCATCCTGTCGTTTTTTTTCCCTGTCCTTCATGTTTGATTAATCTATATGTTTGTGATTATAGTAGTTAAAGATATGTTTTTAATGATAAACCATAATTCAGCTAAAGTCTTTACCAGTCTTATCAAGACATTTTGATAGTTACAATCTAAATAAAGTTTATAAAAGTCACATAATTTATAGGTCTTCTAATCCAAGAATTATTTATAAATTATTCTATATAGGTTACTTAAGTAAGCTACTGATTGGTAGAAATGTTTAAACAAATTGGCTGACTATACGTATTTGCCATAGTTCTATTCTACCTTGCATTTTGCAGGAAAATCCTGTGACTTTCCTAAGCAGTCTTTTTAGGTCAATTCCAGAGTTTGTTTATGATCTAAATGACAAGTTCCTTGCCCTAGGGATCAAGATAATGAATCAGAGAAAGAAGTCTGAAGAGATAAATAATTTTTTGATGGTCTTTTCTAAGGAAGACATAGAGATAGAATACTTTCTTTGTTGAAAAAAGCATGGTATGAAATAGTCAAAGCAAAGATTTTATTCTTTATGAGTTAGCTGTTCTAGTCTCAGTAGTCTCCAGCACCGCCAACCTGTCATATTGTCAATCCATAGTTTTAGTTGCCAAGTAAGGGAATCATGGAACACTGGTACTACTTAGAGAAAAATAAGTGAAAGTGCATGTCCTTATTTGCTCTTTATGATAAGATTGAGGAGAATATTGATTTTAAACAGTATCTACAAAAGACAAAACCAAGTAAAATATTACATTAGAACACAATGAAAGAGTAGACATAGACATAAAGAACATTTGGACAGTACTAATGATTAGATATTATAGTAAGTTTCTCAGGAGACTATTGTAAAGAATTTAACATATGACAGCATTATGAATTATGTAAGCAGTGCTGAGAGGGGAAACAGGGCAAAAGTGGTGGACTTAGTTTTGTCATGTCTTTCTATTGAAAGTTAGGGGGATTTTTTTTATTTCCTCTAAATAAATCAATGTCATTGGCACCTCATTTCCTCTTCTCATTTTCAAGTATTGACTTTATAAGTGATTTTTGGGAGAAGGTTTTAAGTTTTATGTATAGCACATTTTTTTGCTCATAGCAAATGGTGGGCACCTTTAAAATTACCTATTTGTATAGCACTTAACTTCACATATATTACTATATTTTCTTGACTCTAAGAGATCATCAATTGTAGGATACATTCTTTAATTTTGATAAATTTTTTTCTTTCTTTTTGGAAAAAATCAAACACTTTCCTCAGGGGAGGAGGAACATTTGATCTAAGGATTATTCTGAATGACTTTTGGCCATAGGCAATGTTGCCATATGCTGCTCTTCTTAACCTCTAACACTTTTAGGATTGATGGCATAATTCTGAGGCACATCCAGGAATTACTTTGGCTAGGTTTCCATTTCCTATTTAATTAAATTTATTTTTTACTAATTATATTACATATCATTAGAAGTTAAATAACTTCTCTTGAAGGTCATCCAGAAGACTTTAACGGACAGATATTTGGTAACTGCTCAGAATTATTACTTAGTAAACCTTCACTAAACATAAATATGCCAAGTCATGGGCAGTTTTGCATACATAATAACTGTTTGTTTCAGTGTTGCATTATAGTGATCTTTGTAAAGATATTTTAAGAGGTAATTAAGAATTTAAAATTAAGTTAAAATTCAACTGTGTATAGTTCTATTGATGCAGATAACTGAAGTGACAGATAAGAGGTATATTCTTAGTCACTGTCTTAAGTTCACATGTGGATACAAGGATACATATGAATATAACACAAAGTATTTTAACATTATTTGTAATGTCTGGCAAGGTTCTTTTGATATCTCCTGTAAGACTTCTCTTGATTTGAAAAATGTCAAAATGAAAATGCCTTTTAGAGTTGAGAAAGTAGATTATTTCCTTTTTTCTTCCCAACAACTGTGTAAGGAAGACAGCAGGCATTGGATAATATTCTTATTAAGGTAAAGAATCTGAGAGTTTTAAGGTCACACAGTGAGTGGTAGATCTGGGATTATAAACCAGGTCTTCAGGACCTCCAGATATTTGTACTGTCTGCTGTACTGTGGTACCTTTCAACAATAATTCATTTAGCTATGGGTTATATTCAATTTAATGAGATTCATTTATTCAACAAATATTTATTGTATGCCAGGCATTGTGTTAAATGATAATGTAAGACAATAAACAAGACAGATGTGGTCTGTGAAGCCATATCTCATGAAATCAACAAGTTTGAAAAATACTGAAACTAACAGAGTTACAACTAAGATGAGTGTTAAGGGAGAAGTTGTAAGGTAATAGAGAATATAATAGGCAGTCCTAACTTGGTCTGGGATGGTGGGGGGGACGTTGATGGTGAAGTCAGGAAAGGACAAAAGAAATTACTTTGAGGCTGAGATCAGAAAAATCAATGTTAGTTGGCTAAGCCTAGGAATTGGGAGAAGGGTTAGACATAATACATTGCACATAACAGAAGTAACATCTACAAAAGTAAAAAGGAAGAAGTAAAAGGATTCTAATGTGACTTAGCATTGAGGAGAAGAAGAAATGAGTTGGAGAGGAATGCAGGGAACAGATTATGCATCTTGTTCAGGATTTTGATTTGTATCCTGAGGGATATTGGGACACCGTTGAAAGGTAAGCACAGGGGTATGCCATGATTAAACTTTCATTTGAAAAACATGAATCTGACTACAGTAAATTTAGAAGCAATGTTGCCAGAAGCTATTTCTGTTAAGGCCAGCTTGGAGATGATGGGTACAGCAGTAGAGTTGGAGAGAGGAGAATAGATTTGAAATTTGAAATGTGGACAAATATGGTATTTGACAGACTTATAAAACTAGTATTGTTATTGTTCCATCTATAGAATTTGAGCATAAAATCATGTGTAAAATCCTTTTAGTAATTTGTGCTTAATGTTAGGAATTGGCTATATTATAAAATACAATTTAAAAAGCATTGTTCCTTTTAGCAAAATGTGGTATATGTATACCATGGAATATTACTCAGCTATAAGAAATAACGGTCATATAGCATCTCTTTGGTTCTCCTGGAGAGAGTTAGAACCCATTCTATTAAGTGAAGTATCCCAAGAATGGAAAAATAAGCACCACATGTACTCACCAGCAAACTGGTTTCCCTGATCATCACCTAAGTGCACATTTGGGAATAACACCAATTGGGTATTGGACAGAGGTGCGGGCTGGGGGGAAGGGGTGGGTGTATACCTACTTGATGAGTGCAACGCGCACTGTCTGGAGAATGGACACGCTTGAAGTTCTGACTAGGGGGGATGGGGGGAGAGGATGGGTGCATTACCTACGTGATGAGTGCGATGAGCACTGTCTAGGGAATGGACACGCTTGAAGCTCAGACTCGAGGGGATGGGGGGGTATGGGCAATATATATAACCTGAACTTTTGTACCCCCATAATGAGCTGAAATAAAAAATAAATAAATAAATAAAAAGCATTGTTCCTTAAAAAATAATTTGTGAATTGAGCTAATTCCTATTATTTTTTTATTTCACTCCATTAAATAGCATAGAGAGAACTTAGTGTTAAAAGAAAATTTGGCATTCTAATTTGTATGTCAGAACACATCAGTAATTTTGTGCCTACAAGATGAGCAAGTCATCTTGCTCATACCATTTATTAATGTCAGATATGAAAGGGTGATTTAGGATTTAAGATTTGCCTATTGTTGGTTGATTGGTTGAAACTTAGATGAGGAATTTAAACCATTTTGTTTCAGAGAGCATTCTATTAGGAAACTCTGTTTTCATTATTTTTATAAGAATTTATTGCTGCATCATTGACTCTAGAAATAGACTCCTAGTTAAATTAAAAGATTTAGGAGGAAAACATTTTAGAAGCCGACTTCCCTGAATTCCTTATGAACTGCTGTAGTTTCTCAACCAACAGTACTTCTTGTGTATACCTGTGGCTATTATTAGTCTGGTTTATTGGGGATGGCATAGTCAGATACCAATAAGGGCCTTAACCATGAAGAATTAGGCCAGTTCAAGAAATAATACAGAGTCTGGTGCTCTAGAGAATCTGTGCCCATCTAAATGGGTAAGGGGACAGCTAATATTTTACTCCACTTGATTTTGGCCATGCAAGTATTCTGGGCTCAAGTGATCCTCCTGCCTCAGCCTTCCAAGTAGCTGGGACTACAGGCACTCGTCACCACACTCAGCTAATTTTTCTATTTTTAGTAGAGACGGGGTCTCACTCTTCCTCAAGCTGGTCTTAAACTCCTGAACTTAGGCTCTCCTCCCGCCTCGGCCTCCCAGAGTGCTAGGATTGATTACAGGTGTGAGCCACCGCGCCTGGCCTGAAATACAGATTTTTAGGTAAATTAGTTGGTAAGTAATTCAAATGTCTTAAAAACACTCTGTGACCATCACTGTACAAGGTAAAATACACCTGTGGAATGTGCTTGGCCCACAGTTCTTCATTTTACAGCCTCTGCCTTATAGAAGTCTTCAATATCTACTCAAAGGTAAGAAGAGATCAAAATTATTTCTAGGTAAAGTAAATGTCAGAAGAATGAAGGAAAGAAGGAAGGGAGAAAGGGAAGGAGTTTTTAATAAGAAGTACAAAACTAGTTATCTAGGTTGTATTTTTTAGTTTAAACTAAGTTCAAAGAGAAATTCACTGTCCCCAGAATAATTTTCATATGCTTCAGAGCATACATCTAGCAACTTCAACCATCTGAACTGGGAACTCAAGAGTGGGATGAGAGTGTGTATGGTGGAGAGTGCCAGTGAACTGCAGATTAGATTCCAGTGGTTCTCAAACTGTTATGACTAAAGTATAGCAGGAACAAGAGACAGTTGATAATCAGAGCAAAATCATGGCAATATGACTACATCATGGGCCCATGAAAGCATTACTTTACTAAAAGGATAATTTGACTTATTTTGATGATCAGGATGAGGTCAAGTTGTTTGGTATATCCAGATGTTTTAAATATCCCCCAACATATATAGTAAATAGTCATTGTAGGAAATTAGGAAAATATAGAAAAGTAATACATAGTTCTTTTTAAAGCCAGGAATAGATAAAATAGATTTTATAATTTTCTAAAGTAATTAAATAGAACTTGACAATTCTCAATTTCCTAATAGCTAATTAACATCAAAATTAGTATAATTTTGGCTTACCTATTATAAAATGAATATCTGTTGGCTCGTATAAGAAAATACCACAAGTAGGACATACATTAGGGTTAGTTATGCCAGTGGCTCCATGGTTTATTTCAAGTCTCAGTTTGTTTTTCTATGCAGTGTCATCTTTATCCTTACACTGTGATTACAGAATGGCTGCTGGTTGCAATCAGGATTATGTGTTTCCTCCTCCAGATCCAAAGGGAGAAGAATTAGCTTTGGCTTTCTCATGAGGAACATAGCTTCTTTTCCCTAAGGAGTTCCTGTTCACCCTCATGCCCAGCTTGCTCCTCATTGGCTTAAATTTGTTTAATTCCAGATATACCTTAACTAATCATTGGTCAGAGGGATGAGACTAATTGTGGTCTACCCTTGCAGCTCGGGGCAGTTAGCTTCCCCTGAGGGACATTGACTACTGCAGGAGATGTGGATATAGAAATCAAACCATGGATCGTTAGGCAGAAAGAGGCATTGGATAGGCACTCAACATGGTTCACTATAGGTGCCTTCAGGATTATGTATTATCTGTAATTTTTACCTATGTGAAACACCACTTTCCCCATCCAGCCTGTAAGTGTGAGGTTGAACCCCTGGAGAATCTACTGTCTCCTGTGTTCCAGCACCCTGTTAATAATAACAGAACTTCTGTAGCTTCTGAATTGAAGATTTTTTTTCTAAAAATTCTCCTCATATAATAGACATCTCTCTGTAGAATAAACCATGTGGACCATAAATGGAGCAAAGGTAATTTAGAAAAATATAGTTTCTTAAATAAGTGTTACTTAAAAAATGTATATACTCTTTCTGCTCTTCAGAGGATTTTTTTGTCATCATCTCTGTAGTAAATAGTATCATCCTTATTTTCTGATTATAAAGATGAAGTGTAATTTATGGGATCACTTATAAAGCGAATGAAATTTTTAAAACCTTTGTATAGAAAATGCTAATTATTTAAGTACCTAAATAATTTGACTAAAATATTTAACCAGCTGACCATATATTTTATTTCTCTCAATTGTTAGATTTCTGAATATTGACCAAATATTTTAGTATCTGGGTCACACAGTCATTACAAACAAATCTAGGCCACAATGGCTTATGCTTCCCAGTTGCCAGCTTAGCTCTCTCTTTGACCATGCTCTGACTTTTCCTTATTTGGCTCCGTTTCCACTAAACTTTACTTACTTATATTTGCACAGTACTGTGTTTAGTTCTTTGTGTAGAACTGCTCTTCTTGTGTCCTTTTTTTTTTTTTAACCTTAAATCAAGGTAACAAAGAACATAAATGACTACGCTCTTGGCTGCTGTTGTTATACAAAGGGTCACACATGTTAAATTACCTACTGCAGTGCTAATTATTGTGAAACCTTGTTTAAATGCCACAGAGATTGTGTTTTGGCACTTCTACTGTAGCATTTTTTAAAGATCTGACATGTATTCAATTTGGTATCGAGAACCTCAAAACTTCTAAAGACCCTAGGTAAATTTAAAATGTAAAGTTTTTCCACCTTTTCATACTAAATGGTATAGCATTTTTCTTCAGGTAAGATGAGAGTTCGTTAAGTGTCATGATGTAAGGATAGGGAGAGGGGAAAAAAGAGAGGAGTAAATTGGAGTAACAAAAATTTCATTTTCATTTATGAAATGCTGTAGGCTCTAAAATTCCATTCTGAAACACTCTTTTAACTTTGAAAGGGATATGTTTACTGTCAGCTTCTGTTACTATAGGACCCATAGTTTTTCTTTTCTTAAAATTAAGAACTTTCTACCTTTTGGAATTTTTAATATTGCTTTTGTCCTGTAAGTTTCCAGTGCTTGGTTTTGTACACTGTATCCTGTTTGGAAGGTATAAAATGATAGCATAGATACTTCCTAAAGGTTTCTGGAAAAATTAATACTTTATTCATCTAGCATCATTGGACATTCAGTTAATAAATTTTCCAGATAATAAATGCTTATCTTTGATTGCTGGAACATTTCACCCCAACCATTCTTATTGTAAAATATCAGCCTTATGTATTATAATGACTCATGATTGTTGATGAATATTTGTTCATACAGTATCTTCAGGGACTATTGAACTATGTCATAGGGCTATTTACAGATCAGATTATAAGATTAATGATGTGAAAATTAAAAGTGAGTTCAGTCTAACAAAAGTGTTCCCACTTCCGCAGGAGGCAAATTAGCTTTGTTTATTATTAAAATTTATCTATAAGTACTTGAAATGTTTATTTGTACAGAATATAGCAAGGCTTTATTGTTGATCCTTTTTGTTAGGCTGAGATTTTGAATATTTTATATACTTTACATTATAAGGTGTATCAAAATACATTTGTATGCCCTACTAAATATAGGGAACTTATACCTGTTCCCCATCATCAAGGCTTGTGATGTGCTTGGTGCACTTTTATAGGCAGTTTGCAATTATTAACTTACCTAATGTTCATTCACAACAAGCCTATATGCTAAGATGCTATTGTTATCTGGAGAAACTGAGGCAGAGGTAAATTAAGTAACATACCCCCAAAATAACTTCCTTATAAACATGGTAAGAATCCATGAAAAGAATGAGGCATATTTATTTGATTTTTAAAAACCCGCTTTCTAAAGGATTGCTGTAAATAATGTGAATGATACGAATGTAAGCTGGTTCTTATATAAACTGTCATATCAATATGCTAACCCTATATAGAATACTTCAACAACTAGACCTAAGTATAGATACTTGCTATTGTTTTTAGGAAGCCTGTCACAATTCTGGGTGAAAAAGTGGGCACACACATACAAGCTTAGCACCTTGAGGAAAACTTTATTACACCTTCTAAAAAACTCAAGACTTTAGGAAGACTATCCTTTACTATATATACACACACTTGTATTTTCTTTCTTTCTTTCTGTATATATGTATATATATACATACATATCCACACACACAGTCATCTTTCACTATTCTCAAAGATTGGTTCCAGGACCCACTTGGATACAAAAATCTGAGGATGCTCAAGTTCCAATATAAATTGGCATAGTATTTGCTTATAACCTATGCACATCCTCCCATATAACTTAAATAATCTCTAGATTACTTAAAATACCTAACACAATGTAAATGATAAATAAATGTGTTATATTGCTTTTTAATTTCTATTATTTTTATTTTTATTTTTTTTCCCCCAAATATTTTCAGCTTGTGGTTGGTTGAATCAGTGGATGTGGGACCCATGAATACAGAGAGCGGACTCTGTGTGTGTGTGTGTGTGTGTGTGTGTGTGTGTGTGTGTGTATTGAGATGGTACTTTGTGACCTAGTAGAATATAAGTTAAACTCTCTAAGCATATATTTTTTGTTTTAACAGCATGAGATAAATTTTGTTTTTATATGCTAAAATATTTTATTGTCTTTTTAATAATGGTAAAAATATTTTATGGCCTTTTGTTTCCTAGGCTCTGGGCAGTGGGGTGGGGGGTGAAAGCCATGTTGTGGTGGTAGTAGAGTGGAACTAATTTCTTTAACAATGCTGCCTGTTCAAAAGAGTTTTGATCAGTGATTTAGGTGTTGCCTAATGAATGCTCTGACTTTGGAGATCTCTTCAACTAAAAAGCATGTTGTGCTTTACTAGAGACATCTTGTGAATTCTGACTTTGAGTAGACAATGGAATCTCGTTAATAGACTCAATGAGATAGAAATCGTCTAAGTTTTATCTTTACAACTAAATCTAAAAAGTGTTTCAACTATTTTTTAAAATATCCTCAGTTTTATTTTTTAAATTAATATTGCTTTTGATTGACAAATCATAATTATATGCATTTATGGAACACAATGTGATGTTTTGATGTATGTATAAAATGTGACATACTTAAATCAAGCTAATTAACATGTCCATCACCTTACTTACCTATCATTTTTTATCGTGAGACATTTGAAATTTACTTTCTTAGACATTTTGAAACATATAATACATTATTATTGACTCTAGTCACCTTTGTATACAGTAGATCTCAAAACCTGTTGAGTGTCTATCTGAAACTTTATACTCTTTGATCAAAAACTCCTCATTCCCTCCTTCCTCACCCTTCACTCCCCTACTCCCAGCCTCTGGCAACCATCATTCTATTCTACTTCTATGAGTTCTATGCTATTAGATTCTACATATAAGTGAGCTCACACAGTGATCTTTCTATGCCTGGCTTATTTTACTTAACATAATATCCTTCAGATTTATCCATGTTGTCACAAATGACAGGATTTACTCCCTTTGTAATGCTGAATAGTATTCCATTGTATGTATATGCACCACATTTTCTTTATCTATCTATCTGTTGATAGACACTTAGGTCGTTTCTAGATCTCAGGTATTGTGAACAGTGCTGCAAGGAACTGTATGGGAGTACAGATACTCCTTTGACATATTGATTTCAGTTCCTTTGGATCTATTCCTAGAAATGGAATTAGTGGATTATATGGTAGTTCTATTTTTAGTTTTTTGAGGAACCTCCATACTGTTTTTCATAAGGTCTGCACTAATTTGTATTCCCATCAACAGTGTACTGTGTAAGAATTCCCTTTTCTTCCCATCCTCTCCAACAATTATCTTTCATCTTTTTGATAAAAGCCATTCTAACAGATGTGAGGTAGTATCTCATTGTGGTTTTAATTTGCAATTCCCTAATGATTAGTGATGCTCAGCATTTTTTCATGTACCTATTAGCCATCTGTATGCCTTCTTTTGAGAAATGTCTGTTCAGGTTCTTTGCCCATTTTTAAAATTTTTTATTTTTATTTTAGAGACAGGGTCTTGCTCTGTTGCCCAATGTGGAGTGCAGTGACATCGTCATAACTCACTACAATCTCACAATACCGGGCTCAAACGATCCTCCTGCCTCACCTCTTGAGTAGCTGGGACTACAGGCAAGCCACCACACCCAGCTAATTTTTCTATTTTTTGTAGAGATAGTATCTTGCTATGTTGCTCAGGCTGGGCTTTGCCTATTTTTAGTCTGGTTATTTGTTTTATTGCTATTGAGTTGTTTGAGTTACTTACATATTTTAGATATTAATCCATTATCAGATGTATGCTTTGAAAATATTTCTTTTTATATTTCCCATTCATAACTTTTCTCATATATATACGTATATATATATATACGTATATATATACATGTATATATATATACGTGTATATATATATATATATATATATAGTTGGGATGAGTTATATCACATGAAACAGCCAAGATAAAACTGTATTTCTAATGCTGTCCATGTGGCATGCGTAAATTGTTAGACAATCCTATGAAAAACTGGATAAAATAGGGTTCCAGGAAGTGAAAGAAAAACAGATGTGATGCCATGGAAAATTCTAGGCAATTATCCCTTTTAGAGAGAGTTTTGATAAAATTTTACATATTTTTCAAACTCATGGTCTTAGTCTGTAAGAGTTGGGTTTAAGGCTGAGTGTCTGCCTTAAAACTGATAGTATAAGAAAGGGAGGTATTAGGTTTAAGCTAATCATGCACCTTTCTTTCCCTAACTGTATGAATTGATTCTTTGCATTTTCTGAGGTTGATGATCTGAATGTTTGAGATTTAGCATGGAGGTTAAAAAGCTGAAATTTTCCTAGTAAAATTATATCATTTTCTGAAGTATAATTATTTCCTTCCTTGATTATAATAAACGTGTGGTTCATAAGGGGTCTTGATTTTGCTGCTGACTAGTTATATGACTTTGGGCAAATAATATCATATTAGTGGAACTGTTTCTTCATTTGTAAAATGTGGGGTAGTGTTAAATTCTAAAACTCTTGTAAGTGGATTAGTAGAATATATTTAAAATTATATAAAAACACAAGTCACTTGCTGCTCATCATCTACTGGAATGTGAAAGTAGCTTTCTTGTGTAGGTGTGTTACCAGTAATGTTATTCACACTAAGGGAATCATTCTGTGCTTTTTGATTCATGATTTTATTAATCTGATAGTGATTTTTCAGTACATCTTCTGTATTAAAAATTAAATTACTGCCACAGTGATCGAAATCATTGGTATGAATGAAATGAACATACTTAGAATTGTTTCTCTTGAATTGAACCTGATATTTTTTTAAGGATACCTCCATGTTCTGTAATTTCTTTTAGCCAAGGAATTTATCTTTGATCTTTCAGAGTGAGGACATCAATACTTCCATAGCCATATTCTATATTTAATCACTGTTTGCTCTGTGGGTTTCATTATGCTAAATAAGAAAAAAGTAGTTGTCTATTTTCTGCTTTAAAAATACTTCTTTATTTAAAATCTTCTTAGAGATTAGTCTCATACATGATGAACCTATTCAAATGATTTAAGTTACCCCAGTGTGCTTCTTTCTCTCTTGGAAATCTAGCCATTCATGTGTCTTTATGTACCATCCTTTCTCTCCCATCAAGTTTTAAATTACAAGCTCCTGGAGAAAGAAGCTTGACGTTTCCTTTGTATGTCATAGCACCAGGACAGAACTCTATTAGTCTCTGAATAGGTTATAAGTGTTTTTGCTATTGAGCATTTTGGATTAAAATTGTTGGGTAGAATAGAATAATCCTGTTTCTAGGATAATCTAACTGGGGGTCAGTGTGATGAACTCAGACATAGCAGTTTTATTAAGCTCTAGGCTTTCTTTCTGAAGTCAGTTTCTTATTTATTCATAAGCTGATTATTCACCTTGTATTTTCTCCAATACAATACCTTGGCATCAGGTTATTGATAGGGAAATGTCTTTCAGGTTGTAGGTTGGATAGAGGTACATGTACATGTACACATGTACACATTTGTGTAAAAATGAGAAGGACTATGCTTAGCATATATGAGAATTGGAAGTATGTGTCATGTTTAGAACTCAACTGAGTCTTACATAGTTAACTAGTTATGTGCACTTGGTTTTTAACCTACTGACATTCAGAAACAATTTTTAAGGAAGATAATGATATGTTAATGTTTTCATTTTAGCTTTATTCTCATATTTTTGCTAGAGACTTAAATTGTTAAGGATAAATGAGTTTATTGAAATGGGCCAATTTACAACTGGGCAGAAATGGTATTAGGGCACTGAGGTATATCTTAACAACATTTGGGAACAATTTAATATAGCTTATATTTGAGAAGCATCAAAACTGACTGTGTAACCCAATAATCATAAAGCCTAATTGTCAAAAATCATGTAAAATGGGCAGACTCAGTAGTTACAATAATTAAGAGGAACAGAGCCTAAATTGGTGCAGAAAAGGGGCTATTTTTACTATAATTAGAAGTTGGTAGCCATAAATTTTGTTTTCTCAATATCAAAACTGTTTACAGGCAGAGCATATCTCTTCAGTATAATCTTTAACATCTTACAGTATATACTATTACAAGTAGTTGATGATTTAATAAATATAAACATTGATGATGCTGTCAGAGTATTTCCAAATTACAAGTGGTTTTTAAGAGAAGGCAATACTGTACGGAATTTAAATTTGTGACTCCATAATTTGCTATGTCATTGAATAAATATCATCTGTATCATGTGTTAATTAGTTACAGGATAATTGAGGGAACTTTGGGGGGAGGAATGAAATTTATTTAAAAGTGTTCTTAGAAATATTAGAAGTTTAGGAGATTTTTTTATCATAGCATTTCTTCTCAAATATATTAATAATATGACTGCTTGAAAGGATGTAAATCATATTCAGTCAATTTATTTTCCAATTTTGAGTTGTTGCTCATTGTCAGTTGGTGGGTGTGGGAACAACTTAATAAAGTTTGGGTAATTTAGTTTCCAGTTTAAATTCTCGACTGGCAATTGGCCGAAAACTGCCATCTGAAGACCTGGGCATCCAAAAGTCATTTTGTGATTTGGCTACTGTCTGCTTGACATAGGAAAGCACTATCAAGAAAGACTAATGGAGTGACTAAAAGGAAATCAATGGTAAGAGCTTTCATTTAAACTATTGTGTGTGTGCGTGCGTGTGTGTGTGTGTGTGTGTGTGTGTGTGTGTGTGTAAAGCCTATCAATTTATTATATTTGAATTACAATTTTAGAGCTTTTAAATCTAGGGCATAAAGCCAAATGTTTGAATTGTACATGTGTATTACTTGCATTTTTAATAAAATAAATGCAAAGAATGGTTTTATAGATAAGAGATTTTATATACTTGATCAGAAAATAGTATAAATATGTGAAAATCAATTTTATAATTTACATCCAGCTTAACAAATTCAAGTTTTTGATGTCATTTTGTAGTGAATTATCTTTAAAAATAGCATTTTATAAATATTGCTTGAGTAAAGTTTAACTTTTTAAAAAAAATTATGATAAACTGAATTTATTCAATTTCATAGGTGCTTTTTACTCAAAGTAGACATCATAAATTTTGAAATAGTCTGCTGAATACTGTATTATTTTTACCTCCATTGTAAAATAATAAGAGGAAAGAAAAAGGTAAAATCTCGTATACTAAAATCCATTTAGTTTAACATTTAGACCTTTAAAAATGTATGATTCCTACTTTACCTCTATGGGAAATATTAAATTTGCAAGATGAGATGTTTATACTCTATACCCAAAACAAAGTGGAGTAGCTATTCATAGTAAGGTACAGTATGAAATTTTGGTGATAAAATCAGATATCTCTCCTTGCCTTATACATGTTATACTGAGAAAATAGTTTCTAAATTTGGCTGCATTTTTATATGCTTCAAATTACCTTAAAGTTACATTTTTCTCCTGAATGTATTTGGTTCCTATATATTCCTGTTTTTGGACATCTGTGTCCTACCCAGATCCATGATTAATTTTGTTAACTGTGGACAGGAGTGGAGCTAGTAGCTTATAAATTTTGAAATCTAAAATCTATTTGATAAGTTTATCAGAGCTTATTCTGGTATCTCCACCAACGTAGTAGCTTTGTGATAACAAGATAATGGCTGATGAAGATTAGCGTATTAATAACAAATTATGATTCTATTGACCATTCTATTGTCAGTCTCATGATTTTTGAGATTGACGTATTTTGAGTAATTTTCTTGCCTAGTTAAAATGATTTCTTGGCTTGTCAAAATGATATTAATTGAATCTAGCCACATTCTTAGCTGTTTTCTAGAGCTTGATAACGAACACTTCAGGAATAGTACTCATGACAAGCACCTAGACCAGCATCTGTCATCATGTAAGCATGCAAATGTTGCCAATGAACTAAGTATTCTAGATGGCAACATCAATCCTTCAATTCATGTATGTAGTGATTCAAATTTTTATAGACTATCTACTATGTTCCATCCATTCAGCTAAGAGGTGAGGATGCAATGGTGCAATTAAAAACAGAGAAGTATTCCTAACCACTCTTGAACTTCCAGTATAGATAATATTTAATAATTCCAGTGTGGATTTAATTATGTAGAAAAATATGAATTGCAATTGGAACCAATACTAGGAAAAGGTATAAGTTGCCATGAGAGTAGAAGCAACATAGTCAGTGTATAAATAAAGCATAGAACCTATACATTTATTTCTTAGAGTGAATTGATAACTTGTTCTTTGAACTTTTAAAGTTAGTAATTCTATTAAATGAGCATCTGCTAAGCAAGGGATTAGAAAGATAAACTTCTAACCATGGAGCAATACATTTTTTTTATGCTGCTATTCTATTTTCTTAGATTTCTTAAGAATTTATAACAAAGTCACTTGTCAAAGCTGCATTCTTATGTGAGAATTTCACTTTTGGGAGAGAAGTTCTTATAGGATCCTTTAATATTACAGGAATGAATGCCATAAAGGAGGACCCAGATTTCTTCAATTGAATTTAAAGTTGTTACATGCAGACATTTTTAATGGTAGTATGATTTCCTTAATCAACTTTATCTCTTTTTAAAGAAAAGAATGTGACATTGATATTTCTAATATACATATATATATTTATTCTAAAGCATATATTTTTATTACATTTGGAAAATGGTAGAGCAGTTGGATGCTAAATGTTTATATTTTTTCTGTAGCACAGAGAAAATCTTGTCTGTTGGAAAGGCACTAGTGATGTTTGAAAAATAATGAAGTTAATTTTTTCATATGTTAGATCTGTAAGGATTTTTGAAAACTTTCATTAAAGACTAGCTTTTCTTTATTCAGCTGATAGAATAGACAAATTGAATCACAGCAATCTAGCAAGGAACTAAAATCACAAAAGGTTATTTTTATAATAGAAATGATTTTTCCCTAATTTACTACTGAAATATGTAAGCTATTTAAAATATTGAATAAGTATAAATGTTTTTTAAATGGAAAAATCCAAATTAAGTCAACTGTTAACTTTTTCCTCAAAATTATGTTGAATTCAGTCTCTTCAGTGACTTATAAATTTAATTTTCCTGGATATACTCAAAGAAAGTCACCAACCTGACTTTGAGTATTCTAATTTGAAGATCTCAACTCAGAGATCTAGGCAGTTCCACTCTGTCAGTGTTGGGAGAAAGATGTCCTTATCATACTTCCCAGGAGTAGTGTCTTGAGGAAACATTCCTTACTGGGTGGGTAACATGCCTTGGAATGTACATAACATTAAGTTTTCTTTGATAGCTCTTTTGGTCCTGTGCACTTGGCTTTGATTGGTCTATGATATCGGGTGAATTGAGCATTTAGCCACACAAATATATTTAAAACACATAGTTACATAAACATTGCAGATGGACAATGATACATTTCTTTTATGGAAATAAATTAAAAATGCCTTGTTTCTAAAACGAACAAGGGTCTACCAATAGTTGTCAATTTTTAACTATTTAACTTTTCGTATAGTAAATAATACCATGTCTGGGTGTGTATGTTGTAATGTAATGTATTGGCTTCTATTTTGAATTTGGGGACTACTACTGTCAGAAGAAATGAGTTGGAATTAACAGTGGTGTGGAATTAGAAGTTTGAGAAAAGAAAATTTTAGTATGAGTTACTATTTATGGTTGTGGGAAAGAAAAGAATGTTTTCAGTTCAATATAAGGAACGACCTTTTTAATGTAGAAAATAAAATGGGGTGCCTTCCTAGATCCATTCTTAAGAATTTATGGCAGACATTGTAAAGAAGGAGTTCTTGCTGATGTAAATCACAAGGACTTATTTGAAGGAAATTTGTGTCACATCTCTAAAAATTAAGTATTGATAATTACAATGTAAGTATATAAAATTTTATATGAAATACATACTACTAAAAATATTAAACTACTACTTATAGTTGGAGCTCTACGAAATACAGTTAAGAGATAGAATAGTAAATCCCATTTAATTCATTCTATAAATTCTTATTGACAACATGCAGTATGTCAGGCATTGCACTAGGTGTTGGGAGCATAGCCATGAATAAAACTGATGTGATCCTGTAGGTCTGGAAGGGAACATAGCCATTAAAAAAGTAATTATAATAATGTATGTGGCTGGTGACATTATAAAAACAAAGCTGTCGTTTCTTAAGGACACTTTGAGAGTTGATCTGTATGTAGTATGCTAATACTTTAATCGGTTCACTTTCCTCATGAAATGAAATTGTTCATTTTTACATAAAAATTAGAAATTCTTTGAAAATAGATCTTAGAAATTAGTAGAGTCTAAAAGTCTTATTACTTGTATAAGCTACTTGTATAGCTTATTTAAAATGAGAAACTGCTATGGAAAGATCTTCAAGTTCCTGAAGTATCTAGAAGTGTGAATATGAGCATAACAAACTCATAATGCCTTTCATGTATATCATACATTATACAAGTCATTTAAGAAAATTTTATGAAAAAGTTTAACATTAAAATTTTGCAAGTTGTAGTTAAGAAGTTGAGCTCTCTAGTGCTACTGGTAGGGTTTGAGTATTAAATCTGATATTTACAAGCCTTACAGTCTCAGTTTCCATATCTGTAAAATGGGGATAATAAGAGTACATACCTTACAGAAAATTCAATTATTTGATGCATACAAAATGTCTAGAACAATATCTAGCATATGGAGAGGGCTCCATATGTTATAGTTAACAATAGCAATAATACTCATAATTTCCTCATCTCAAAAATGTCCTACCTGATTCATAAAATTGGGCCAATTGAAATAATTTCAGAATTGTGCTTAAATATATAATATATATATAAAATAGTTATATGTGTGTGTGTATATATATGAACACTAAAGAGCTAGTATCATTATTATCGCTAAACAAAATGTCAGTGAAACTCTTATCTAAGCTTTGGGACCTCTTTAGCTGAAGTTCAGCAGTCACTCAAAGGCCTCCTAGAGATGCAATCTGGAGAGATTTTATAACCTAATGTTCTTTTATTTTTGCAATACAGAAATACTTACTTCATTGTAGGATGTTAAATGAGAAGAAATTATTTGAATACTACAAGTATGTTTTCCCATGACCACAGTCAGTTCTAATGTATTCAGTCAACAAGTATCTATTGAAAACTTACTAGCTATCTAGCACTTGCTGTTAATAATGTCATGGTAGCCTAAAATAATTATGTTGTCATTCTGCTTAGGCCCTAGGAAGATGAGAGCCATGTACAGAATACTTAGACTTTAAAGCACAAAATCTGAGATCTAGTTCCTTCTCTGCCACTAATAAATAGAAAGCTACTAAAATTATGAGACCATCTTAGCATCTCAGTCTCCTCATTATATATATTATACACATATATCATACACCTACATAGCCATCCCAAATTCTCCAAATTGAAATGAAAAGTTAAGCATTCATTAGGAATTTTTTTTAATTTCCAAATTGACTGAACAAAGAATTCTGTTCTGAAAAATATTTTCCATGATGCTTTCAAATGAAAACATGTCACTGATTTTTACATACACTATTTCAGAGCTTCTCAAATATTCCCACATAAATAATCTAGTGTTTCTTAACTTTATCACTTCTTGATCTTTTGGCTAAGATCAAGTGTAGTGTTTCTTAACTTCACAAGGGAAATGTAAAATTCCTTTAGTCTGCCTAATTTTCAGACTTATTTTGTTGTTATATTGCTTAAAAATCTTTTTCTAATAAACAGTTTTAACACATACCAACTTGTTTTTTCTACCTTTGGACTAACTTTTTATTTATTTATTTATTTATTTTTTTTGAGACAGAGTCCCGCTTTGTTGCCCTGGCTAGAGTGAGTGCCATGGCATCAGCCTAGCTCACAGCAACCTCAAACTCCTGGGCTTAAGTGATCCTACTGCCTCAGCCTCCCGAGTAGCTGGGACTACAGGCATGCGCCACCATGCCCAGCTAATTTTTTCTATATATATTTTAGTTGGCCAGATAATTTATTTCTATTTTTAGTAGAGACGGGGTCTCACCTCGAGCGATGCACCCGCCTCGGCCTCCCAGAGTGCTAGGATTACAGGCGTGAGCCACCGCGCCCGGCCTGGTCTAACTTTTTATAAATGAGTTTTAAATAAACAACAGCAGTCATTACAAACTCTGTCATTTGCAACAGTGTGGGGCATTTCTAGTTCTTTGGATAGTATCTGAGTTCTCAGAATAATTTATTAATTCATTAAAAAATAGACTGTAGCATTTTAAGGGAAAGGAACTAAAACAAGCATAATACATATATACATACATCTGATATATCTGTATGTGCACACGTGTGTATACACACTTGTTTGCTTTGCCAGATGTTCTCACTGAATCACTTACACAGCATTCACTGCTCCTAAAGGCAAGGGAGTAGTTGGGACCTGCTAATCGAAGCACCACTGTATCATCCAGCTGTGCATTAGTGTTGTCTGTGCCGTGATAGGTTTAGAGTCAAGTGAACATTGGGTGAAAAAAAAAATGTGTGTATATATATATATATATATATATATATATATATACACACACACACACACACACACACACACACACATTTATATACTATCAAAAGCTACTAGCTATGGGTATTGAACTACTAGATGTTGATATAGTCAGAGTAATTTTCATATAAAAAATCAGACTTAAAATAGATGCCTTTTATAGGCTTAAAAAAGATTTAAGAATACCTATATTGTGAGCTTCTACATTTTAAATGTTAATTTTAACATTTGCAAGGGTGTTGAATGCAAACTTTTTTGGAAAAAATACTATTAAATATATAATATTAAATATTAACATACAGTCATATGAAAGAAGACTGCAGTTTATAAGAAAATATAATTAGCATAAGGAATTATTTTTTTCTTGGGAGAATTTGCTTATATTGGACAAAAATCTTATGTATCATAAGCAATATGCCACAGTAAGCAAATCCAGCAAAAGCAACCTCTCTAGTTGCTGTGAAAATAAGAGGACAAGTAGGCAATCTCATCTTATGCTATAGAATACTTTTTATAAGATGGGGAATAAGTGATAACCACTGTTGTGTGGTGGAGGTGGAGGTGATGGAATACATAAGGGGCATAAGGAAGTCTGTTTCAAACGTATTTCTACCAAATACTTTACCCTTTAGAAATTGATTTAAATTTTTAAAAGGCGCATGTAAATCCAAATATCTCTGTGAATGTTTGACCTACACCTGTCATTCACTTAAAACCTGAGTATCTACTAAGTGTAAAATACTGTGCTATTTTATGCTTTTCACAGTGAGCCTGTTAACACCTCATCTTTCTAATACTTAGTTGAGACTGGTAAGTCTCTTTCATAGAAGGGAATGTCAGTTCGTCAAAGAAGGAATCATTTGAATCATGGGGTAATTTTTGAGAATGCAGATCCAAGTAATACGTACCAATAAAATCAGAGGACAGCATGATTTTATTGAGATGTGAAGGAGGTAGGAAAATATCAAAATAAAATAACCTACTTTGGATTGGTTCAGTGTATCCTACAAATAGTTATAGTTTGTAGGGTACACTTTTGTGGATATAAATTATTTTATTTTTCTGAAATTTTATTTCCTAAAGTATTGTTGAACTAAAACTTAAAAAAGATTTTCTCTACATGTACGTATTTATCATGCACACAGTAACAGTATGTGCAAGTCAAATTTAATTTAAAAATGGATCTTTTAAAGTGTGGGCAAATCTGTGCCAGTCACAGACAGGGCAATCTGTCATATCTTTTATATCCTTGCTTTGTACTGGTTGGGAATGTTTGTTATATAGTAGGGTAGTAGTAGTTAATTCCATTTTTACTTATACTAGAATATATTTGGCTTAATAGATGATGTTCTAGAGCCCTAAATTTAAAAAATCATTGTAGGCAATGTCAAATATACATAAAAGAAGTAAAACTAGTGTAATAAACCCTATGGCCCAGATTTAACAATTAGCAACATTTTGCTACATTCGTTTCATCTACTTTCTCCTCAACTATTTTTTAAGCAGATCCCAGACAACTCTTTTTACTCCTACATTCTTCAGTATGCATCTCTTTAAGACATTTTTCTTATATGACCAAAATACCTTTATCACATCCAACAACATTAATAATAATTACTTATCGCCTTATTATTATCTCTGTATTCGGTTTCTCTGATTTTGATTGAAAAATGTCAGTTCATATTTGGGTTGGTCATTCTGAATCCAAACAAGATCCATATAGCATTTGGTTGTTAGGACTGCTCTATAATTAAAATGTCTTTTCTTTCCCACCACCTGTCTACCTCCCTCTGTCTCCCTCCCTCCTTTCCTGTTCATGACTTCATAAAAAACTGGGTAAACTCTCCTGTAGAATATCCCCCATTCTGGATTTTTCTGTCAGCTTCTCCCTGTTAACTTGTTCTTCTAGCCTCTAAATTTCCTGTGAAGTAGAAATTATCTCAAAAACTTAATTAGATCCAGATTCAACTTTGTTTTTGGTGTTAAGGGTGGGGGGCAGAGAGGAATACTTACGGGGCTGTTCCTTCCTATTGCAGCACATCAGGGATCATGTCATGTCTGCTTGTCACACTCTGTGGATGCTGAAATTGGCAGTGGTGCCAGTCTAATCTCTCTGTTGAGGATTTCCCATTGTCCTTTCCTCCCATAGTTTCATTCATGGCAGATTTTTCTCTGAATCAGTTCTCTCATTAGGGTTTGAAAAATATGAATTGTAAAATGTGCTATCCCTTCCACATTTATTAGTGGACATTGTTCTATAAGAAGATATTTCCCTCATAAATTATGGCTTTTTGATTTACCATAAAAAAAATCATCCTGGAAGGAAGCCTGGTGTTTTAAATATGGTCTCTTAAATACCTAATTTAATATCCAAAGGTAACTTGAGATAAAAGGACCACATAGGACCTGAGTACCCATTTTGTATGTGATTGTAGGGACTTTTATAGAATAAAGATATTTCTTACTTAATTTTCATGAACATTGTCAGTATTAGGGTAACTTTATATAGTCAGCATATGTACAGTGTTAGTCCTATAACAGTTGGAGACCTTTTCCCAGTTTTACTTGGTCAAATATACTACTCTGTGAGGAGTTGGAGGTGATGAGTTGAGCTTCCAGGTACAGGGTTCTTCATTAAGACAGCAAGCTGAACACTATCACCTAGCCAGAGCAGCAGAATGAGTGGCGATAAACTTAAATTCAGGAACAAAACAATCATTATTTTTGTTATTAGTTTGTTCAAAAATCACCATTAACCCCATTTTTATGTAAAATATTAATGAACAAAACCTGAAGTATAAATAAAACCAAAATATTTCATTTTTAGATGACATTATTGATTACCTAGAAAAATCTGAGGCAGTCAGCCTGAAAACCATTATGTTTGTACCCCTATAAGAATTTTGAAATAAAAAAAATAATAAAACCATTTGTTAAGCAATAAAAATTTAATGAAGTGCCAGATACGCTGTATCTGAAAAACATACTGGAAAAAGACCTCACTCAGAATTATAACAAACAAAATATAATACTTAGCAATAAATTTGAGGGAGTTGTTAGACCTTTAGGAAAAAAGCATCAACATACAGTGTGTTTGAAAAAAAATTAAGATTCAAATAGAGAGAAACAGTTTCTGAATCAATAATATTGGCAAATTATTTCACTGAAAGTAATTTATAGATTTTTAAGCTGACCTCTAACTTTCAGAATTCCTGGTGATTTTATTTTATAGTGATTCCTATGATGAGGGGAAGTCTCGCCCTGCTAAATAACAGGTTTTTAAAGCAAACAGTGCCTAAAGCAGTGATAATGATGCAGGAATAGATGTATAACCCAAATACCAGAAGAGACCTCTCTGCCCCTTGAAGATTTAAGTGTAAATTTTCCTTGAGGCTCTGACTTCATGGTCAGTGAGAGTCAAAAGAGGTAGCCTTCTTCCTGTGACTTATGCAAATTCCTGTGACTGACTTACGATTCAGTTTCTCTGCTTCTGCTTGCATGCCACTCAGGGTTCTGCTAGTATCAATACACATGCAAAACTAGCCCTTTTACTAGTTTCAAAAATTTAGTATTTTATGAGTTCAGAAATTCTGAGTAGGTGATAGACCAGCAAATTCTTAGTCTTTGAGTGGAACATACTGTCCACATTTATTCTCTCCCACTCACACTTCCTAAATTAATACATTTGCCTTAAGAATTCTGAAAAATAATTTTTTTCCCATTTTGTAAATCAGAGATTACTAGAGCACTGAAGAATCCAAAATTAGTCCCATCTACATGCAGCAACTAAATATAATATGATAAAAGAGTCTTTCCAAAGAAAGGGAACATTTAAACAGTATTTTCTCATTGGTGTCAGATAGATATTCAGTGATATAACTGCAAAATTGATTAGATAAATGTTTTCTTCCATATCTTACACAACCATAGTAATTAAAAAAAAGGTAGCACAAAGAATATCTTTACATCTCATGTTTGAAACATTACTACAGCTCACCAAGAAGACATATTTGTATATTAAAACATTTTATTAGACTAAAATATTATAATGATAAGGATAATAGAAAATTGTAGATCTAGACAAATGTTTTATATCTACAAAGTAATAATAGCTATAGGTCACATATTATATAATATGTAAATTTAGATATCAAGATTCTAGTATACCTCATTTAAATGAATATGACAGATTAAGAATATGAAAATAAAGTGAATAATAAAGGAATATGAGGAAAAATATTTATCCCTGTACTTATCACAAAATTACAAATTAAAAACTCTGGGATACAGTTTTTCATTGTATTAAGGGAAATAATTTTTTTTTAATATAATATTGACAAGATAGGCAGTACTAACAAACTCTTTTGGGCAGTAATGCTGGAATATATCCTAAGAGTCACAGTAATGTTCAGAAATTTCATAAGAACTTATTAGGAAATATTTTACTAATTATAAATCATATATATAAATGCCCAATTTAGATACTAATTATAGAATAGTAATATAAAATATTATATTTAAATGATTGTTTTTGAAGACTCTAGAACAGCACTGTCCAAGAGAACTTTCTGTGTTGATGGAAATGATTTTCACTGTCCAGTATGGTGGCCATTAGCCACATGTGATTACTGAGCACTTGAAATGTGGCTAGGGCAACTGAGGAATTGATTTTCAAATTTTATTTAATATTACTCAAATTTAAATGCATACATGGGGCTAGTGGACACAGTATTGGACACTGTAGTTCTAGAAATAGGGGAAAATGTTTGGTATAAGTGAAAATAAAATAGTAAATTTATATGCATAATTACAAGTATGTACCTAGGTATACATATGAAAAGTGATATTCACAGTTGAAATATTTGTGTTGAGATTGAAGGGAATGGGTGATTTTTTTTTTCTGTGCACATAGGAAGAGGTGATTTTTTTTTTAATGCTAAATTTTTAAAAGGTCAAGGTGACAGTGCTGCACTTCAGTACTGTGCTGTTCAGTATGGTAGCCACCTGCCTGATGTGACAATTTAAATTTAATTTTAATTAAGTAAAATTAAAAATTCTGTATCTCAGTTGCACTAGCCACATTTCAAATGCATGACAGCCACATATGGCTAATGTTTACTGCTAATGTTTACTGTTTGGGGTGGTATAGATATAGAACATTTCTAACTATCGCAAGAAGTTCTCTTGTATAGTGCTGCAGAAGGAAGTGGCAAAACGAATATACTGGAAAAAGTTATTGATAATTTATTAGCCAGTAGTGTCTAGGGGCACAAGTGAATTAAAACTAGAAATTGGATTCAATAAAAAGTGTAAAGGAAGAGTATCATAAGATTCTATACTTGTAACCTAGATCAGTGCTGCTTAAAGTATAGGCTAGGAACTGGCACTGGTTTGTTAAACAATCTATATTTAACAATGGATTGTTAAACAATCCCTGATACAACATATTAAATGTTTACTACTGAATTTCTGTCATTGGTCAAGATGAAAGAGAGAAAACAGATTGTTCAGGGCAGTTTTGTAAGGAATTTAAAGTGAGTTGTTAGTGTGGCTTAGTATACTTGGAGGTGAAATTAAAAATTAAACACTAAATCTCTGAATGTGCTAAACTTAGACTTCATCCCTCCTGCTGGTGGAAATGAGGCAAAGGATCCATTGTTCACCTTTTCTCTTTTCCCTCTCCTTGGCCTGGGAAAGTCAACCAGCTAGTAGAATCTCTCCATTTCAGTAAAATTTCCAGCTTTGTGTTGGCCTTTATCTCTCTTCAGCTCTTTTTGACATATTACTACACTTAGTTCTTTGTAACTATTTTCATTCCTTGCATCCAAAGTTAGTTCAAAGGCTTACAAGATGTTGAAAATAGGAAAACTTTTAAATTAAATGAGCTTTTTTGTACACTTAAATTCTTTAGCCTAAAGTTATTTTAAAATCTCTTCCTTTTTTTACGTTTATGCCTGATTCCCTGATACAAGATATTAAATTGAATTATTTGTGAAATATAGAAAGTTTTTTATTGCTTATAATCAAGGCATAATCTGTCAGTGAAAGTATTATTTTAGTGATACAGGGTAAGCACAAATCCTCAGTTTACTGCCTATTTTTTATTATGGTTTTGACTATACAATAGATCAGATCCTGTATCCTGAAATAAAATGCACCATACAGTCCAGTTTGAGTACCAATTCCACATTTTCAGAATTTGGGATCAAATGTAATTCAGTATTTTATAAATAGTTGTTTCTTCCAATTCTAGTGGCCTTGTGTATTGGATTTTTAAAAGAATACACATTCAATCCTTTATCAGTGCCATTAATCTGATATTGATGTCAGTATTCTTTTTCTCAAATTTCTCATTTATCAGTTGGAAAGAGCTGGAAAACGCTTAAAGGAAACAAGTATCTGTTTTAATAATAGTCCATAAGTTGAAATAAATGAGTAGTATTTAACATTTCTTATTTAAATTCTGTGTTTTTAAAAATCAAATAAAATGTATATATTTACTTAAAATATATAAGAAAATCATATGGGTAGAATGGTATCTTCTGATTTCAGTTTAATATTATGGCAATTATTTACCGAGGTAGAATTATAGACAGCCATTTTATCCCATGGCTTATATTGATCTCTCCAAAAGATGAAAAACAATTAATACTAAAGTATAGAAGGCATGTTACTTTTCATCTGTATTAATATTTTTATTCTTATATTTGATATTTAGCAATATATTTTAAAGTACACTGTGTGATTTCTGGATCTTAAGTATTCCATTCCTTTGTAGGAGTTTGGGTTATAATAATATATTATAGCATTTTTTCATAAGTATTTTGAGATACTGCATTTTTAAATATCATATTCTTAACAGTTATTTAATATTATTAAATGTTTATATTGTTAATATTATTTTAAAACACATTTCCAAAGTCCAAGGAACATTTTTAGGCTTCTAATTGTTTCATTTTATGCAAATCTCATCCTTGAGTGTATTTACTAATTGGTTAACATTCTTCCTATTCATGATATTTTTTTTTAGTGCTTACTGTGTCCTAGGACCTATTTTAGATACTATGAATAATCAGTATATTAAAAAACAAAAACAAAGCCAAAATTTCTTTTGCTCATATTGCTTTATATTCTAATAGATTGATTTATATACGATTCTGTGGCATTGAACACAAATCAAAGGGCTACCTTGCTTTTAGTTATTAGGAAGTGCTCTAATTTTGAAAATATAGGGAGAGGATAAAATTTCTGCTAGCTCTGTTTAACTCATTACTTTTCCGTGAGTTTAGCTGTATTAATTATTTTTTTAAAATGGAATTTATAACTATGATTATTTGGCACCCTAGAATTTTTCCATATTTTTCTCAATTTTTTACCTTCCTAGTAATGGAATAGAAGTTGAACTAGTCACTTAAGGTTTTAAGTTTAAGGAGTAATATTTGAAACATGCAGTATTTAGGAATGATACTTTTTTGAAATAAGAGAATATGACTTTTAAAATAATCAATTTTAACTGATTTATTTTTTCAGAACCTCATTTTGTACTATGGAAAGATAAACCTGATCCAAATGGTATGATCTCAGTATAATCTTTTACTCTTCTTTCCTCCTTCAGGAAAATCTTAAACTTCCACCACAAGAAGATTATAAAGAGGTCCCTCCTGCACCAAGAAAGATCTGCAGGTCTTTTTCAGTGTTCTTGGAGGTATGGGGTGTGAGAACTTGATCAGTTTGTGTCAGCCACCTTGTTCTCTAAAGGTAAGCACTGTGTAGTGAGTGCACACTCGTGGGCCCAGGCTCCTAACCTAGGACTGGTTTTGGAATGCTCCATTGAGGGTTTGAGACCATCAGATTTTCTCACAGCATGTGGCCCCGGCAGCCACTTGTGGGCAGGACATCACACACACCCATCAGGAAGTGGTTTTCAGTGTTTAAAAGTAAAGCATATCTTAGAGATATATAGATGTTTTTGTTTTGTTTTACTTTTTAAAAAAATTCCAGTTATGGTAAAACTTGTATTCCAGTTCAGTCTACATCTCAATCAATCAGTAACTTCTGGGTTTAATCTCCCATCAAGAACTCTTCTTAGAGGTCTTAAGATTTGCATTCAATAATTTTGAAACATGACAGTATTTAGGCAATCTGGTGACATAATAGCTTAAATTGATATAACCAGCTTTGAAGAATTACTTTTTATGATCTTTTTGAAGCCTTGTCTTTACATCAGGGAAAGTCCCTCAAACCATTTTGTAATTTGGATTATGCTTCAGAAAGTATGGAAGCAAAGGCCATCTTAATCTTTAAAAAATAAATGATCATAAAATTTATGTCAGATCCTAATTGAAAAACATACCACTTAAAATGAGTAGTTTCTTTCCTATCTTACAGCTTTTTCATGTCTTCAGGAAATGAAGAATAAATATGTTGATTGCAACAGGAAAACTTTATGAAGGATGAATAAATTAATGTCTCTGCTTTACTACCAAACTCTAACATCAGAAAACCTTACTGTTTGCTTGTATAATTTATCGACACCTCTCAAAATGACCAGTCTTAAATTAGAATGTCATTTGGATATCATTCATTGACTATGGAGAAGAACAGAGGCATTCTGATTTTAAAATATAATTAATATGAGAAGTAGGGCAGTACTAGATAGTAATAACTGGCTCCCACCAGAAGACTAAATGTTCAGTAAAACATTTTAGATTGTAATCCCTGATATACTGTAGTGTTGACAATGAGAAATTAAAGTGCTGATGAAGAAATTGAATTTGTCCATTTCATTTCATCATCATTTCTGAAAGCTCTTAAAGTGATCTTGGAAACTTTAGTTCTCAACAACATACGAACTTCTAATGGACTATTAAGTTTGGGAAAAATATGCTGATTTTTATCTGGTAGCCCTACCTCTGATTTGTCTTTTCGAAACTATTGTTCTTCCTATATCTGTATAATAAAAGATACTAAAGAGAAAAAAAATCCTATGATGAGAAAAAAATACAACCTAGACCTTTTTTGAAAAACCATGATAACTGATTTACTTTTTTTTTTTGTTTGTTTGAGACAGAGTCTCGCTGTGTTGCCGGGGCTAGAGTGAGTGCCATGGCGTCAGCCTAGCTCACAGCAACCTCAAACTCCTGGGCTTAAGCGATCCTACTGCCTCAGCCTCCCCAGGAGCTGGGACTACAGGCATGTGCCACCATGCCCGGCTAATTTTTTTCTATATATATATTTTAGTTGGCCAGATAATTTCTTTCTATTTTTAGTAGAGACGGGGTCTCGCTGTTGCTCAGGCTGGTCTCGAACTCCTGACCTCAAGCAATCCACCCACCTCGGCCTCCCAGAGTGCTAGGATTACAGGCGTGAGCCACCACGCCAGGCCGATTTACTTTTTTGTATGTAAATAGATGAGGAATTAGAACTAGTCTTACTATAACTGCTGGTAACTTTAAAAGATTTAAATCTTCAAAGTAGATATAATATAGGTTATATTAAAGAAGAAATATGGATTATTGAGTGTTTACAGGTCTCTATATATGCATATAATTTTTCTGAATTATTTGTGAGAACATATCTTAGCCTTTATAATAGCATAGGACAGAATAAACAAATGTGTTAACTCTTTTCACAAGTTGAGAAAAAACTTCAAATTAAAATTCAAACCTACTGAAACTGTAAGGTGGGATAGAAGGATAACTAAACAGGTTATTATTTCTTACCCAAACCAAAGGTTTGTCATAACTGAAATTTTTTTAATCTAAAAATCTCCCCAACACATACCTTTTTAAAAATAAGATCTGTCTTCCAGTAGTACATATTTTAGCAAAATATTTTAGAAAAAGAAAAGTAAAAGTTTATTTCACTATTCTAGAACTAGTGTTCTAATTGAGATCAGTTACATAGCATGTATAAATAAAATTGGGACCACTTAAGATCTTGCCTTCTGTGTCTAGAGTATCAAAAATAAGATCTTGTCCCAACAGTTATTTTTTTTTTAATTTCAGAATATTATGGAGGTACAAACATTTTGGTTACATATAATGCCTTTGCCTCACCCAAGCCAGGGCTACAAGCGTGCCCTTCCCCCATACAGTGCACTCCGTATCCATTAGTTGTGAGTTTACCTGCCCCAACCACCCCCCTCCCACCTGCCTGGCACCCAGTGAATATTACTTCCATGTGAGCACCTTAGTGTTGATCAGTTAGTACCAATTTGATGGTGAGTACATTGTTTTTCCATTAATTCTTATTAATAACTTATACCACCTCAATTCATATTAGACAACAAAATAAACTGTTTTCATATGATTTTGAGAATATGTTGGAGTGAAAACCTAATGTAGAAGTACTGAGGAATCCTTCCATTGAAACTAGAATCTCAGAGAAAATTTT
Organism: Lemur catta; assembly: GCF_020740605.2. Lineage (NCBI taxonomy): Eukaryota > Metazoa > Chordata > Mammalia > Primates > Lemuridae > Lemur > Lemur catta. The sequence continues at coordinate 122,439,918 of NC_059128.1, read as the reverse complement.
ATTTTTATATATACATATACATACTAGCATTTATTTCTCCTTTTGAATTATCTAAGAATGATTTGTCAATGGTTTCTGATTTGTTTTTCACTAGTATTTGTATGCTGTGTTTTGTTTTTGTTTTTAAAGTGTTCGTAGCCAGTCCATGCTAGTCCCTACTAGAAATTTATTATAGTTTCCTTAATAAGATCATGCTCCCTACCTACTCTAATAGCTGGAGGGAGATGAGAGAAGCAGTCTATGTGTTTACCAATATTGATTTTTTAGAGATGGAACAACAAGGAAGCTTGGTCCCGCTCTCTCCTTGGAGGCATCTAGACCAGCACTGTCAAGTAAAAAAAAAAATTTGAGCCACAAATATGACTATATATGTAATTTTAAGTTTTTTAGTAGTCACATTAAGAAACTAAAAAGAAACAGGCAAAATTAGTTGTATTTACATTTATTTTAACTCAATATATCTAAAATACTATTTCAACATGCAATCATTATAAAAATTTATGAGATATTTTACTTGTTTCCATACTAAGCATTCAAAATCTGGTGTGTATTTTACACTCACAGCCCATTTTGTATTGGACTAGCCACTGTTCAAGTGCTGAATAGTCATATGTGGCTAGAAGCTACTGTACTCCACAGTACAGATTTACTAGACAAAGACTGGTTATTCCCATTTGAGCTTCAGTCCATGCCAAAGTCCATTGGATAAGCCCATGAGCTTCACTGGTTTAGAGTTCCAGCCTTAGCAGAAGAAGAAACCAAAACAAAACAGACTGCCCAGTTTAATTTGAATCTCAGGTAAATAAATAATTTAGTATAATTATGTCCCATGATATATTTGGAACATACTTATACAAAAAAATTGTTTATCTGAAATTCAAATTTAACTTTATTTTATCTGGCAATCCTTTCCTGGTTTAACTTGATAAGACATCATTGGGATGCCTAGAAACTTGTTAGTCTAAAGGACAGAGAGAATCTCTTCCTCTATGGAGGATTTTGATAACCTTCCAAAAATCAGCATGTAAACCGTAAACTAACTGTAGCCCGTTTCTTCCTAATTATCTAGGATGTTTAAGACAGAAGAGGAGCTTATATGACAGGGACTCGGTCCTTACATATTTAAACATTTTAAATCTAAGTTAGTATATTAAGCTATAAGGTTTATGAAATTTTATGAATTAAACAATTAGTTACTTGAGTTTATAAAATATAAATTATCTAACAGCAGATTGTTAGTATCATGACTTAAGAAAACCAGTTCACCTTCGGCAATAATCTGAGCAGTTTTCAGGGTCTTGGCCATTTCAAGGTGTTTCCCTACCATTGGTTTCCACTGCAGTTGTCACGTAACTCTCAAGGTCTCAAGCATTAATACAAAATGTTAGGTTGCTGAATGCCAGGATAAGGCTTACTTTACAAGTATTTAAGTACCTGTAATTCTTTGCTCTTGTGTTGACAGTTGGGCCCTGACCGCGTTAACCATCAGTTCTTTTACCAGTATCTTTCATTTCTCCTAAGAGCTTTGATAGAGGAACATTTTGTCATTTTTATTCTTTAACATTTTTAAAGTATTAATTTTAGTACTATTTTTGAAGCGTATAACAACCTCCTTAGTAGTATTGTTCTACCCCCTTTATGCTCTATAGAAGAGACCATTCATGTTCTCCAAGGACAGTAATTAAACTAGCTCTACACTCCCTCTCAGGGGGACAGTTACCTTTACGAGGTAAAGGACTATAGGTCACAGGTCTGCATCATTACCAGTGAGGCAGGTAGATAGAAGCCGCCAGTGTGGTGTGACAGATGGACAGTTCAGCAGTTCACAGCTTAAGCTATGGCGCATTCCAAATCCATTCACACTTAGGAGATTGCACCCAAGAGTGTGGGTATGTTTATAATTACTGCATTTCCTTCAGAGAACAAGAATTACAGGTAAGTTTTTTTAAAGCGATCCAATAATTCTTTTTAAATAAGAAATTTGAGGGTCTGAAAGTATTGCCCTTTCCCAAAACAGTCACCTAAAAGGTCGCAAATACAGCTGTCATAATATAATATTTTCCTTTCTCACTCTAAGAAGAAATTGAAGCTGGTGGTGATGGTGAGGTTGGGCGGAGACAACTTACTGTCATTTGAAAGCTGTGAATGTCACACATTTTCATGTCTAGAAATATCCTAGGTTTATGTAAGGATCTTATTTTGCGTAACTTCTAATATCTTAGGTATGAATTATTTTGTCAAATTACCACCTCCATCTAGATATAAGGTATTCAGCCTTTCCTAGCCAATGCCTTTAACAGCAATGAGGAAATTAATGAGTTGTGTTTGGGTTTTCACTTTCATTCTCAAGACTGACTTCCTTTTGTAAAGGCTTTACCCTTATTTCTGAAGTCACAATTTACAGCTACAAAAGACCTTAAATATAATCTAGTTAGATTTAAGCTTCAGAAGGCCTGTAAATCTCCTGAAGTTATATCATATTTGGTATGTATGCATTTTGCTGGGGAAAATGTCCATAATTTTTACCATATTCTCAAAGGGTTTTGTAACAGAAAATTTTATCAACAACCACTGATTTAGTCTAATGTGATCATTTTACTGAGTAATAAACCAAGGTTCAAAGAATTTAAGTAACTCACCTTCACTCATTTGAAATTTAATATTTGTGAAAATTAAAGTTTATTTCTTAAAAATCATAATTATTTTTAGAAGAAAAGAGCTTTTAACTTCATTAACTTGATAATACCGGCCTACATGGGAGCAGTTAGTTTGCTGATAGTTTCTCTTGTTCTGCCCTGTAACTGAACTCTACTGGTTATTACATAAAAATGGCCCTCCAATAAAGTATGAGACTGCAATAAAATCTTGAGGATAGATTAAAAAGGAAATGGATTATCTATTATAATTTAAATCTTTTTTTCTCTCTATTCAAATTATTCCTCCAGAAACAGTAACTAAAACTCAAGAAAATAGGTGAATAATGTTATTTTTGTTATTTCTAATGTATTAAAAAAGTAGTTAGTTGCCTTGATAAACATCATACTGGGCATTATTGGAACTCTGTCTTGTTTTGAGCCCTAGTTAAAGAAGTTCTGTAGTAGACTGCACTTGAAGTTGTCTTTTGGTGATTAGAGTACTTTAAGGTCTTTTTGATCATAAGATGCTTTTAATGTTACAGTTATACATTAGAAATGGGAAGTAAGCAAGTTCTATATTAATTAGGAAAACCTATCTCTTTCTCAAAATAAAGGAAGTATTATTTTTTCTTTTTCTTTTCTATTCCTGGTACTAGCCAACAAAGTTTGCCTAATTTAAGATTTAGTAAATGTGTACCATTAATTAAATGTTAGAATAAAAAGAAATTTGGGGAATGATATACATAAAACAATTGTTTTCTGAAAGGAATAGAAAAAAGACAACATAGGACACTGCCTGTATTTTTTATTTAAATTAAATTATACCCAAAGATTCTAAAATACATAGTATAAAGCTCATTATAGAAAATGGTATTGACATCTGAAATAGATTATAGTTCTGGTTCTGCTTTTATTTCTTTGGACATTATCATTCAAGGTGATTATCACTCATGTTTTTCTGCCGTTATAAAAGGTGACCAGATTTTGCTTTTTATCCAGGAAGAACAGTTTGTGAATGACACTTGATAGACTACCTGTGTTATTTCCCATGAGTAATTCTAACAAAAAGTTATATTTTTACTTTTTGCTCATCGGATTGTTTTTTGTTTAATTTAGAAAAGCTTAAAGTCTTCTCAGGAACATTTGCAAATATTTTAAATAGTTTTTTTTAAAGTTAAGATAGATATTAAGTATTATTGTATCTTTTCCTTGAAAGAAATTGAAACAACTGACCTCCTCTCTCAGTTCATTAAGTCAGTGGTGGAGCCTTGGTTTTCATGACATTAAAGGTAATCCAATATCTGTGTATTGACAATGAGTAGAAATTTATGATTAATTTTATTTCAGAATTTTATTACCATAGATTATTGCTTAAAATAGAACTTTCAAATAAATTTAAGAACCATTAAAAGTGACTTCTTCCTTTGTTTATAAGATATAAGCATAGCTTATATCTTTCTGTGTATAAACAAGTTAGCATTTAACTCTTATTTCCTTTAAGTTCATGAATCAAAAACAGCAGTTTTATCATTTTGCTAGAGTACTTAGACTTTGAAACTTTGCCACAACTACCATGTCCTTGTATAGGAAACAAATAAGCGTATTCAGCCAGTCATCAAATACATAGAGAACTATGAGAATAGAGTGGTAAACAAACAGCACATTTCCTTCACTTACAGAACTTAGTCTGCTAAAGATGAGTGATGGAGGGAAGACAGAGGGGATCGCTCACCCATTCGGGGGTCAGAGAACAAAACTACAGTCTATTTCAGATTTCAGAAATGAAATTTTAACTGAACCTGAGGCATGTGAGAAGTTAGTAATGCAAAATGGGCAGGCAGGAGAATTTTCTGAGCTGAGAGCACAGCAGATGTGAAAGCCCTGGAGGAAGAAACAGAGAAAGATACATTTAAGACAAAAGACTTACAGAGAGGGAAGGATGAGACTGCATGGTGAAATGTCTTGCAAGTCCATATTAGATATTTGGCTTTTGGGCTTTAGCCTAAGAGCAGTGGGGAAACCATCAGATTTGTATTATTTCTAAAACTTTTTGTTAAAGCCTAGTACACATCTAGGACAGTGAGCATATGGCAAGTATATAGCTCCCTGAATTTTCACAGACTGAACACACCTATGTGACCACACAAAGATGAAGAAACAACATTAACAGCATCCCAAAAGTTACCCTTCATCTCTTCTTCCAGTCATTCCTGTCCCCTACCCACCAATGAGACCTCTTACCTGACTTCTTACTGTATTGCTTGTATTGTACTATTAATATATATAAATAGCAGCATATGGTATATATTCATTTGACTGAAAGAAGTCAGACACAGCAGCACGATTATGAGGTGGAGCGTGGTTGCTGATCATTCTCATGGCTGTATAAGGTTTAATCATACACACAGAACACAAGATTTGTATTTTTCTGAGATTGCTGCATCTGCCCCATGAAGGATAGAAAGTTGTGAAGTCAGTAAGCTTCACAATAAGTCTAGCAAAGAGGTAATGGGGCTTGAGCTAGTGTGGTAGCAATGAGAATGCAGAGAAGTGAGCATATTAGAGAGAGATTCATGAGTTAGGATTTATAGAGTGTGGGAATTAAGTGGATGAAACGATGAGGAATACAGAAGTGGGAAGGATAACTCATGCGTGTCTGACTTGGGCAGAGGTTCACGGTGGTGCCCTTCATTAGGTTCAGACACTGGAGAGGAAGTGGATATTGCTTGCCTTTTAGTGACAAAGGAGAATAATTCACTTTCTAATATATTTGAGATGCCTGTGAAACATTTCACAGGTTGCTTTATACAGTAAAATAACTGTTTATTAACTGATTTAATGAATAGCTTTACATGCATTAATAACTGTGCTAAACAGTGTTCTACATATGGAAAACTGCAAATCTCGTTTTCTCATTTTTCACCTTTAAATCTCATTTTCTAAATGTTTTTAGGAGTGGTTTTGTCACATCTCATGCCTTTTCTTTTCTTTTTATTTATGTAGACTACTTCCCCTAAAGTAGTGCTAACTTTATATGCAGGAAGAGTAGCACTTCCTATAGATATGAAAGGAAGGGCATTGATGAAATGCCTTCATACTTAAAAAATTGTTTCCATCGTTGTATTCTTTCCTTTAATCAACACAGTAACCACACCTTCAAGTGAATTTGTTTATAGGAAACGATTAATCTACTTACTTGGCAAGACTTTAATAGATTGAAACTAAATGTTCATTAGGTTTTGGTAAGGGAAAGGAAAGAAAGATAAGGATGAAGCATGACACGAGCACAAGCCGAGGCAGGGTGCAACAGGGAGAAAAAGAACCCTGAACGTCAGAGAGCAGGTTGAAAGCACCTAATTTTAAAGGGATGGGATGCCAAAGGAATGGGGTAGGAGCTATTAAAGGAGGAACTTTGCCATTTTACAATGTTGCCTGGGACTGGTTATATATCCTTGGAAGATTTTATGTGAAGATGAATGATAAATATGGCAATGAAATGAAACAAATGCCTTAGACGTGGTGAAATATTAAGTAGACTTAGCAGTTTACCTGATGTGACCAGCCAGTTATGATTCAGTGCTATATTTAGACCACAAAATTTGAACTAAAATCAAGGCAGTTTATTCTAATCCCATCATGTACATTGTTGGGGACAGGGGTAGACAACTAAGTAATAATGACCATGCTCTTAAGTTTATAGAGTTTTATCTAGCTTTGGGCTTTGTCACTTATCAAATAGTACAGTGTTAAAAATTAAATGCTCAATTTCATTTCATTGATTTTTGCCTTTCAAATTTTTGCCGCTAATTGAAGTCTACATTGAGCAACTAAATCAGTATTTTCAGAAGCCATTAAAGTTAATTTATTTATTTAATAGTTATTTATGAAATATATCTCATATTTATAATAGTACTATAGCTTAAGATGATACTTTTTATTACTGGCAGTATAGTTGAGACATTCAGAATATACAAAACAGTGTGATGATACAAAATATTATATGATTAACTGTTTGAATAGTGTTGAAAAAGCAGTGGATCCAAAGAAAATAAATTATGCTCTGTGACATCAAAAAAGAAATAGCGAAAGTGGTAGAATTGAATTTAGGTCTTGATAGATAGGTGGGATTTGAATAGGTGTGGCAAGAGCATTGCATACATGCCAGGCGCACTGTCTGGGGAATGGACACGCTTGAGGCTCTGACTCAGGGGGATGGGCGGGACATGGGCAATATATATAACCTGAGCTTTTGTAGCCCCATAATAAGCTGAAATAAAAAAAAAATCTCATGAGAACAGATGCAAAAGTAAAGACAACATTTATTGGCAGAGAGAAAAACTGGCCAGACTGCAGCAGAAATCCCAAGCTGGTATGAGGAGAGAGAGAAAAGTTGCATTAAGGTTTGACCAAGTTTTGTGAAGCCTTGAATTACTCAAAAATTCACCAGTCATAAGAGCATGGATTATTGTCTTGATTTTTAGATTATCTGCAAATGTAATTTTACTTTATTTGCCACCATGCTGTAATTATATAGACTTTTATCTTTTTAGAAATCGTATGTGAAATTACATGAAGGAGTGAAGCGATTGTACTTTCAGGTTAGCAGTGTCTTCACCTGGGCTCCACGGATAGGCTTCAGGGGCTCTGGATCTCTCTAAAATTAAAACAAAAATTTGGATGCATATCTTTCTGTGGAGGAAGGGTCCGTTGCCTTTTCAGAGCCTTTAAGGATCTAATAGTCTAGAAGAAGTTAAAATAGCTCTAGCTCTCTTAACTTAAAACATTTTGAATCTAACTTCTTTGTGGTTTTTTTAAATGTAGGAAATTAAAACATTTAAGAGATAATCCTGAAAAGTGTATCCCTTGGGTTGATTATACAGCTAGAGATAGTGGCTTTTCCTTTTTTTTTTAAATCAGTTCCATGGCTTTTAGTAAAAGGATGGCTAAATTGCTTTTTTAGATACAGGCTTATTTCTAAGTATGTTATTTCAAGTAGAAACTTTCTACCTATTTTTGGACATATTATAGATTTCCTTCCTACATAATATAAACCATTTTAAGTAAATGTCCAACTTTAATCCTAAAATCTGACTCACCTGAATCATGTTTAATCTTTTGTACAACTGTTTAAAGCAGGAGTGGGCAAATTGTAGCTCATGGGCCAAATCTGGCTGTCGGCCTATTTTTGTATGGCCTAGAACCTAAAAATTATTTTTACATTTTAAAATTATAAAAAAAAAGGATTGTAAAGGATTAGGATTGTAAAACAAGATGACAAATATGCAACAAATATGGCCCTCAAAGCCTAAAGTATTTACTAACTGGCCCTTGTGTTTTGGTGGTTTTATTTGGTTGCCTGTTATTGCCAGCCTTTGGCTTAAAGTAGTTCAGTTTTAAGCTCTCTGAAATACTTATGTTATTCTTCAAATGAATATTGCTTGTGGATAGATAGTATTTTTGAAGTGGGATGTCTATTTGTATAATTCCATCAAAGTTGATTAGGTAAGGTAATCTGTTTATTTTGTGTACTGAATATTCGGCTGATAGTTTAGCATTGTAGAGTTGAAAGTGTATGAACAAAATGTGGACTCAGTAATCCATTCCAAAGAACTATGTGAATAAAAAGTAGATTTTTTTCTTCATGAATGTATTATGCAGCAATCACAATTCAAATCAGTTGACATATATTAGAATATAATTATGTGCTTTTGAAGATACCACTTATCTTAAGCAAATAGATTATATAAAGGCAAATAAGACATTTAATTGGGCAGGGCAGTTGCTAAAAAGTATATTATGCATTGGTTTATTCAACATTTATATTTATTTTTATAATCATTAAATATATATCAGCTTATTAATATATGAGATACTATGATTCTGACTTTGGATGAATATTGAAATACTTTTTAATGGAGGATTATTATATGTCATTAGCAAATCTCAAATAAATGGGACAATTCTGCCTTCTCTATTATGCATCATTATTTCTCCTTCACTGCTGGATCTTTTTCACCAACAGACAAATAATGCTAGGGAGGTTTTCTCTCATATTAAAAAAAATCTTGTTCCCAGTTCTCGCTCTAGTTACTGCCCCATGTCTCTCTTTCCATTTGCAGCTGATCTCTTGGAGATACGTAGTTGTCTATGCTGTCTGAATTCAATTTCTGGAACCCCTGCCACCCCACCAAAACTGCTCTGGTTAATGAATCCCATGCTGCCAAGTCAAATGGTCAATTCTCAGTCCTCTTACTTGACCTGGCAGCAGCATTTGATACTTTTCCTTGTTTGACTGTTACTTTTTCAATCTCTTTTGCTGATTCCCTCTTGCCTCCCCTACATGTAAATTGGTAATGCTCCAACATTTGGAATTTGGACCTTTTTCTATTTGGTTTTTTAGAGATGGGGATCTTGCCATATGGCCCAGGCTGGAGTGCTGTGGCTGTTCACAGGTGCAGTTATCACAGTGCACTCTAGCCTCGAACTCCTGGGCTCAAGCCATCCTCCAGTCTCAGCCTTCTGAGTAGCTGGGAGTACAGGTGCACACCAGCATGCCCAGCTGGACCTTTTCTTAATTCACATTCACTTGCTTGGTGATCTCATCTAGTACCATGGCTTTAGATGACCATCCTTTTGCCGATGAGCAGAAGTCCTTTAGTCTTAGAATGCATATAGTAAACTGAATTCCTTATCTTTCCCCTCACCAAACCTCCTCCTGCAATTTTTCCCATGTAAGTAAACGGCAGCTGCAGTCTTTTTGTTCAGCCTTGGAGTCATCCTTGATGCTTGTCATTGTTTCGTTCTACATAAGGTAATTCCTCACCTGTTACCTAGAAATTGTCATCTCTTCCCTTAAAATATATGTAAGATCGAATCATGCTCACTATCTCCACTCCTACAATCCTGATCCAAGTCACCTTCATTTCTTACCTATATTATTGCAAAAGTCTCATACAATTTATCTTCCTGCTTCTGCCCTAACTTACTTCAGTTCATTCTTAATGTAACAGGTAAAGTAGATATATTAAAATATAAGCCATATTATATCACTCCTTGGATGAAAATCCTCCATTGACTTCTCATTTCAACCAGAGTAAAAGCCAAAGTCCTTAAAACTAGCCTACCAGGCTCCATGCACTAGATCTTTCGTTATTCCCCGTCCTCAGCCACCACCCTCCTTTGCTGTAGCTATACTGGCTTCTTTGTTCTTGGAGTATGCCCAGCATGTTCTCGCATTAGAGCCTTTGCATGGCTGTTCTCTACCTGTGACACTCTTTCCCCATGTATCTATGTGGCTCATTCCCTTCTCTCCTTGAGGTTTTTACTCAAATGTCAATTTAGTGAAGCTTTCCTAAAATTACAAATTTCTGCCCCTTTACCCCAATTCTCCTTCCTGCTTTATGTTTCTTTTCTTGTAAGATCTGTTACCATCTACCATCCCATATATTTTACTTTTCCCATTTTTTTTCTTTCTTTTACTAGAATATAAAGGCAAGGATTTTTGTTTGCTTTGTTCACTGCTGTGTCCTCAGCACACGTAGAAGTGCAATGCTCGGCCTATGTTATGTACGTAGTTAATATTGGCGGAATGAATGATGGAATACAGTTTTTAAAAATAGCCAACACAGAACATTTTTAAATAGTTCAGGGATTTTGAGAGCCCCTAGATCATTTAATAAGCACTAAAATATTTTGGTAAATGGCATACATGGGACAAAAGACATTAGAAATATGATTGTATACATTGATATTATAACATGTGGAACTTGCTTTTTTGCACAAAGCCTTGGTTTTGGCCATTTACTTACTCAATTTTATAAGTATGTAATGCTCAAAAAATAAATATTATTTGAACTTAAATATGATTACTATTTGAGTATGCTAAGATGTGGCTCCTTTTTAAAAGAATTCTTTGTCATTAAAAGTTATCAGTCACTTATTACAGTAGTAAGGAATCTTTTTAAAAAACTGAAGAAATAATTTAGATTTACAGAGGAGTTGCAAAAGTATAGACAGTGTACCCTTCAGGGTACTTGTTTTTTGTTTTTGTAAGTTTAAAAGCTTCAAAAACATAAAACACATATAATTCAGCCTACCAATACAGCTTTTGTTAAGGTGGTTGCTTTTTAAAATAATTATTTAAAATGAGCACTGTAAAACCACAAAATAATTATTTTCAAATTTTTATATTAATTTTCTGTCTTGACTACATGCATAACTATTTTAAATAATTATAGGCATAATACAGATTTCATTTTTCCTTAATTTTGACTTTTTTCATTTCATTATATTCTCCATTTTTCTTTTTAAATGACTAATAATAGATCATCTTGCTGATATATCATTATTAATAAATTGTTCTCTTCCTGTTGGACATCTTAAGCTTGTTTGTTTTGTTTTACTTCTATTAATAATATGATAGATAGTATCTTTGTGCATATAACTTCTTGCATTTACCAAAATTATTTCTATAAGCTAAATTATCCACAATTAGATTGGGTAATAAAAGTCACAGGGCTTATGGGGAACATGGAGTTGGAGCACAACACCCAAAAAACTTTGTCAGTGACACATTTTTTAAAAGACAGGAGCCTAATGACAGTTGTGGCACAGTCTTACATATGTTAAATGGTTAAGAAATATGTAACTACTATAATAAATACAGCATTTTACCTTGAAAAAAACCTGAAGTTTGCGTTTGGAAGTGGGTGTCCGGTTGTGGTCTAGGAGTTACTGTGAAGTGGTGGAAAGAGAATTATCTGAAATCAGAAGGAAAGTTGTACATTGTATGCAGAGAGGGAATGTGTGTGGCTCATAGCGTAGGTGACTCATAATGTAAGTGCAGAGAAATGAAGTGGCTGGTAACCTGTGCACATGTGTATTTTGTTTATTCTTTTGTGACTTGGTTAAGCTGGCTGCAGTTTTATGTGTTCACCTAGTGTTTCTTGCAGATAAACTCATGCATAAGCAAATGTGAAATTCTTTTTATGCTCACATTGTTCTCTAATATACCAATTGCATTGAAACAAATTTGCATTTTCAAAGTAAGCATTATCACAAAACAGACTATACTAATGTGTTTTCCTACCAGTTTCATTATAATTTTAACATTGTACTAGATTTTTAAGCTTTTATATGGTAATTTTTTCTGATATATTTTTAATCAAATGCCTTCAGAATATACTAGTTTGGCACAGTCTTACAGATCTAACTCCAGCCATGATAGGCACTGGAGATCTTATTTTAAAATAATAATAAAGTTTGGTTAATTTCACAGAGCAAGAAAAAATGGAAGACAAGTTTCTTTCAAATATGACTGAAGCCAAATTAGAGGTTAGAGAAAATATTAAGAAGTAAAAGAAAAAAAAAAAAAGAAAAACTAAAAACCTGGAAAGGTAGTTTGTGCCTAGGTGGAGCAGTGCCTTGAATACCAGATTAAAGAATTTAAACTTTTGGTAGACAACCAAAAGTCAGTGTTTTTTTGTTTTTTGTTTTTTGTTTTTTTGAAACAGGAGAAGTAAAATATTAGAAGAGGTAGAAAGGCCAAGCAGGAGGCCATAGAAAGCATGTGAGTTGGAGATGGTATGGTTGCACATGGTGAGTGCCAGGCGCACTGTCTGGAGAATGGACACACTTGAGGCTCTGACTCAGGGGGATGGGTGGGACATGGACAGTGTATATAACCTGAACTTATGTACCCCCATAATGAGCTGAAATAAAAAAAAAAGAAAGAATGGAAAAGATAGTATAAATGTGAGAGGAGTTTTGTGAGACGCAGGATTTGCTATCTGATTAAATAATAAAGAAGATGTAAAATAAACATTTGTCCAAGATTGCTCCAAAATGTTATTCTGAGTGGCTATAGAATAGTGATCCTAGAAAAAGAACAGATGATCCATCAATCAGGAAGAAGAGCTGTATGAGTGGGAGGAGAGGGTGTTCCTGAAAGGATGAGTTTGGTTTAAAAGGAAGCCTGCCTGAGTGGATATAGCACTGGACTGAGCATTCAGAAAGTTCGATTAATCACTGGAGGGACCCTGGACACTAGTTTATGTCTCTGGCTTTCAGTTTTCTCACCTATAAAATAAGCATTGGGCTGCTAGATGATTGCTGAAGTTTTTTCCAGCTTTGAAACATTGCTGGGTCTTTTATTTGAACTTTGTTACTCTTTTTTTCATGATTGCTTTCTAGTGACCTTTTATAAAGACTTTGGTTTATGATGAAATGAAGATAAAAAGCTCAATTCTGAGTCTGTTGAAGATTAAACTTTCTTTACTACTTAAATGCTTAACTTGGCACAGGAAGTTCCAAAATTGCCATCTCACTTTATCCTCCTCTGCCAGAAGAAACTTCTTGTAGATCAAAATTGAGAGCAAGGATAATTGGATGTTTAAGACCAAACTTTGAAAAAGCATTCTGGAATTTTTTTTAATATATACTTTTGGGGTTCTTATTGTTATTGGCTATCAATAAGAAATCCCCAATAAATTATTTAGAGAGGCATTAATACAATACAAATATAATGTTATAGAAGTGTATGTGTAAAGATATATATATATATATATATATATATATATAATCTAAGAGAGGCAATACCATACAGAGGAAAAGTATACACTTTGTAATTATATAAAGCTTGGGTTTGGATATCAGTTTTACTACTCTACTAGCTGTGTAGCCTCAGGCAAACCAATGAAAAGCTTGGTTTTGGAGAATGGTTTTGTTTCTTTTAATGTGAAATGGAAATAGTAATACTGAGATGCAGAATTGTCCTAAGGATTAGAAAGAATGCTTATAAAGAACTAAGTACATAACCTAATAATAAACAGTAACCTTTATCAGTTATCAGATAATTATTGTTATAATATGAACACTTAGTAAATACTTTCTCAAACTCTTACCTGAATTAAACAGTTATTCTGTATTCCCCTCCTGTAATTAGAGTCTTGTGTGTGTGTGTGTATATGTGTGACCTCTAATAGGTGACCTCTAATGTGATCTCTAATATTACTTTTCAGCAGCTTAAATGATTTGACAAAACTAAAGAATTATTTAAAAAATACTAATCCTATGTTCAGGTGCAGTGGCTCATGCCTTTAATCCCAGTGATTTGGGAGGCCAAGGCGGGAGGGTCACTTGAGGCCAGGGGTTCAAGACTAGCCTGGGCAACAGAGTGAGACGCCATCCAAAAAATATTTTTAAATTAGCCAGATGTGGTGGTGTATGCCTGTAGTCCTAGCTACTCCAGAGGCTGAGGCAGGAGGATCGCTTGAGCCCAAGATTTTGAGGTTACAGTGAGTTATGATCATGCCAGTGCACTCCACTCTTGGTGACAGAGCAAGACCCTGTCTCTAAAATAATAATGAGGCTAGGCACAGTGGCTCATGCCTGTAATCCTAGCACTCTGGGAGGCCGAGACAGGTGGATCATTTGAGCTCAGGAGTTCAAGACCAGCCTGAGCAAGAGCAAGACCCCATCTCTACTAAAAATAGAAAGAAATTATATGGACAACTAAAAATATATATAGAAAAAATTAGCCAGGCATGGTGGTGCATGCCTGTAGTCCCAGCTACTTGGGAGGCTGAGTCAGGAGGATCGCTTGAGCCAGGAGTTTGAGGTTGCTGTGAGCTAGGCTGACGCCACGGCACTCTAGTCCTGGCAACAGAGCGAGACTCTGTCTGAAAAAAATAAATAAACAAAAATAAAATAAAATAATGATAATCTTAGAGTTTCAGCATATTCAATTCTCAAATGAAATAATGATTATTTTTAAAGAGATGTTTCTTCCATATAAATACCTTATGCTGCTTGTTATATTAAAACCACAGTCCAAATAAATCACTAGAAGTACACTTTTTAGGAAGTTTAGGTCATATAATGCAAAAACTTTTGTGACACAGATCAGGAAAGCTGATTTTCTTCTCCTTAAAGATTAGTGGCATATTTTATTTTACAATGTCTGCAACAATATGCAAATTTATTATTTGCTGATGCCAGAGCCAGAAGAATTGCCCTGATATTTCACTAGAGGAGGATTCCTATGGTTCTCATTGACCTCCTTAAAGAATTTTATTTTTTAGGGATGTAAAGAAAGTAGACATGTTTTGTTGGCTTGATTTATAATTTTAAAAGTAGGCCTAGAAAGTTCTTTATTCAAAAACATGTGAAGGAAGGAAAAGTCATGAGTGAGAGAACAGTGATCATGTAGCTTCAAAACCAAGAAGAAAAAAAGATGGATGAAAATGACTTTATGGGTTTATCAAGAAAAGTATTAAACAGGAAGGCAAAATGGGAAAAGATGAAAAAAATCAGAAGAAATTTTTTAAAAACCCTAATACTTTTAGCATATATTTTATGACAAGAGCAAAAAGATTTATTTATGAGAAAAGATATATTGAGTAATTAAAAACTGTAAAGATGCAAATATTAATGCCAAATGGTATGCTATCAGAAGACTTATTTTGCGCTGGAATTAATTCAAACTGGAGTAGGATAGCTGTGTTTTCAGATTGATGACTTTTATTCCAGTGTCCTTAAGGAACAGGCATATTGCTTTTTCTCTTTTATGCTGCATTCCTGAATTTTGTACCTGGTATGAGCTCAGTAGGTGTTGTGCACTTACTGTGATTTCTCAGTTTGTAAGATATATTATACAATTGGTACTTAAAGCATTTTTGGCATTTCTTTTTTGTTCAATTCCCTAACTTGTAGTTGACCAAGACATTACATTCAATCATAATTGTTCCCTCATATGGTTTGATTACATTATTGCTAACAAGAGTAGGTTTTGTGTATTTGTAAAATTGATTTCTTGTTTCTTCTGAGCTGAACTTAAATTATTCAGTTGGTCTAGGGACACTTTATCAATTTAAAAAATGTGAAATTTGGACAGTTTTATTCCAGAGACCCCCATGATACATTTTGAAAACATACTAAGTCACTGGTTCTTAAAATTTATCTGTATCAGAATTACCTGGAGGACTTATTAAAATAAAGATTGATGGACCATTTCCTCATTGTTTCTGATTCAGTAGGTTTGGGGTAGGGCCTTAGAATGGGCAAAAAATTTCTAACAAGGTCCCAGGTGGTGCTGATGGTACTGTTCCAGGGACCACATTTTGAGAACCACAACACTTAACTAATAACAGAGTAATTAAGCTTTACTTTACCTCTCAAACAATTAAAAATTAGAAAAATATGAAGTGCATACATAAGAGTAATTTTGTGATTCTTTGTTACCTGGTTATACCATAAAGACCGGTAATGACCTCATCACAAGCAGCTGAAACTAATTTTCGTCTTTTATTTAAACACCAAAATCATTCCTTTGTTTAAGAGCAATTGCTTATGTAAAATTAAAATGGCTTTCTCTTCTATTTCTTGTGTTTAAAAATAGCATTATTTCTGAGACTAGTACATTAAAAAATCATTTTTTAAAGTAAGAATCATCTGGATAGTTATCAAGTAGATCTGACAAAATAATAGAATCAACATTCTATAGATGTTTGGTTATACTGCTTCTTTCAAAAGATGCCCAATATGGTGGATATTAAAGATTGTTTGCTAGTATATTATTGAAATTACATTTTCAGCTTTGCTTTTATAAAATTTATTTTAAACATTTCAAATAAATACTTTGAAACTAGTTTAATACTGTAAAACTAGTTAACTACTTGTTAATATCCCTTATGTCTTTACTTTTTTTTTTTTTTTTTATTTCAGCTCTTCATGGGGGTACAAAAGCTCAGGTTATATACATTGTCCATGTCCCGCCCATCCCCCTGAGTCAGAGCCTCAAGCGTGTCCATTCTCCAGACAGTGCACCTGGCACTCACCATGCAGTCATACCTCCATCCCCTTCCCCCACCCCCACCTCCCCAAGTCAGCACCCTCAAGCATGACCATTCCCCAGACGGTGCGCAACGCACTCATCATGTAGGCATACATCCATCCCCTCCCCCCACCCCCCATCTCAGTCCGACATCCAATTGGTATCCTTCCCCGATGTGCCATTTAGGTGATAATCAGGGAAAGCAATTTTCTGGTGAGTACATGTGATGCTTGTGTTTCCATTCTTTGGATACTTCACTTAATATAATGGGTTCCAACTCTCTGCAGGGGAACCAAAGAGATGTCGTATCACCGTTATTTCTTTTGGCTTAGTAATACTCCATGGTACACATATACCACAGTTTACTAATCCATTCGTGGATTGATGGGCATTTGGGTTGTTTCCACATCTTTGCAATTGTGAATTGTGCTGCTATAAACATTCGGGTACAGGTGTCTTTGTTATAGAATGACTTTTGTTCTTCTGGGTATATGCCCAATAATGGGATTGCTGGATCAAATGGTAGGTCTACTTGAATCTGTTTAAGGTATCTCCATAATGCTTTCCACAGGGGTTGCACTAGTTTGCAGTCCCACCAGCAGTGTATGAGTGTTCCTGTCTCTCCGCATCCACGCCAACATGTGTTGTTTTGGGATTTTTTGATAAAGGCCATTCTCACCGGAGTTAAATGGTATCTCATTGTGGTTTTGATTTGCATTTCCCTGATGATTAGGGATGTTGAGCATTTTTTCATATGTTTGTTAGCCATTCTTATATCTTCTTTTGAAAATTTTCTGTTCATGTTGTTTGCCCACTTTTTGATAGGGTTGTTTGATTTTTGCTTGCTGATTTTCCTGAGTTCTAAATAGATTCTTATTATCAGTCCTTTATCTGATATGTAGTATGTGAAAATTTTTTCCCATTCTGTAGGCTGTCTGTTTATTTTTGTGACTGTTTCTTTGGCTGTGCAGAAGCTTTTTAATTTAATCAGGTCCCATTCATTTATTTTTGTTGTTGCTGCGATTGCCTTAGGGGTTTGCTTCATAAATTCTTTGCCTAGACCAATGTCTGTAAGAGTCTTTCCTACATTTTCTTCTAGAATTCTAATCGTTTCCCATTTAAGGTTTAAATCTGTTATCCACCGTGATTTGATTTTTGTGAGAGGTGAAATCGGTGGGTCCTGTTTCAGTCTTCTACATGTGGCTATCCAGTTTTCCCAGCACCATGTATTGAATAGGGATTCTTGTCCCCAGAGTATGTTTTTGTCTATTTTGTCAAAGATTAGATGGCTATATGAGGATGGTTTTATGTTTGGATTTTCTGTTCTGTTCCACTGATCTGTGTCCCTGCACTTGTGCCAATACCAGGCAGTTTTAAGAACCACAGCCTTGTAGTATAGTTTGAAGTCTGGCAAATTAATACCTCCCATTTTGTTTTTATTGCTTAAAATTGCTTTTGCTATACGGGGTCTTCTCTGATTCCATACAAAGTGTACAATTATTTTTTCTAAATCTGTGAAAAATGATGTTGGTAATTTAATAGGGATTGCATTGAATCTATAGATTACTTTGGGTAGTATAGACATTTTAACAATGTTGATTCTTCCAATCCACGAGCATGGTATGGTTTTCCACCTGTTTACGTGTTCTGCAATTTCCTTCCTCAGTGTTTCATAGTTCTCTCTATAGAGGTCCTTTACCTCTTTAGTTAAATATATTCCTAGATATTTTATTTTCTTTGTTGCTATTTTGAAGTGTATTGAGTCCTTAATTTGGTTCTCCGATTGAATGTTATTGGCATATATGAATGCCTCTGATTTGTGTGTATTGATTTTGTAACCTGAGACTTTACTGAATTCATTATTCAATTCCAGGAGTCTCTTGGTTGAGTCCTTGGGGTTTTCCAGATATAACATCATATCATCAGCGAAGAGTGAGAGTTTGATCTCTTCTGTCCCTATTTGGACACCCTTGATTCTGCTCTCTTGCCTGATAGCTCTCGCAAGGACTTCCAATACTATGTTGAAAAGTAATGGGGACAGTGGGCAGCCTTGTCTGGTTCCAGTTCTGAGTGGGAATGCTTTCAATTCCTTATGTCTTTACTTTAAATAAAAACAGATTGGTAATGCTAATGACATGATAAAACTGCCATGTCTTTGCAGAAATCATACTGTATTTCTGAAATAATAAAAATACTTTAAAAATAGATGTAGAAAATATGAAAGGCAAATTGCTGCTGAAAATTCACATGATCTTTAAGGAATAAACTTATGTATGTGTTGACCATGAATAGACTGCCCTAAATTAACCATATTAAATTTTTACTAAGTTATGAAAGGTTCAGTATGTTATACTTTTGGACATTTATCACATTCTTTTTAGGAGCAGGAACAATATACTTGAAGCGTTAAATTCGTTTTATGATTGCAGTTATATTTGAAGATTATATCTTAATATAATCCTTCTTTGATTATTGTATACCCTTCCTTTTCCACAGCCTTTTTGTTTTTTACTCTTAAAGTCTGTGTTCTATTACTGTGATTCTTTGTCTTACTTGTTTCAGAAAGAATAAATGATTAGTTATTTGTTAATAATAAATGCAGGTTTCTGCTTACCTGCCTTTATACCTTTTTTACTTGCCTATACACAGTACTTGCCTATGCAAGTCTTCATTTACTAAAAAACTTATCAACTCTCTGGTCGTAAAGTCATTTAAAAAATATCTCCTTAACTGACTTTAATATTTTGGTTAAAAGCAAAATGCTTACCTCCTACTTGAGAGGATTTTTTTTTACCTTTACTGAAAAAAAAATTAACATGTTTGGTCATAATTTAACACTGCTTACTTTCACATATTAATTACTTTATATAGTTTTCTGGTAAGTTAATCTTTTTATGCATTTAATATGTCCTATTACTCTGTGAAGGCTAGGTTACAATTAAAAGAGCTGAAAGATCATTGGGAGGTATTGCATTAAACTGTAAGTCTTGACTTTTATCTTATTAAAACTGCATGTTGCCTTTTATTCTTTCACTCAGAGACAGTAGCAGGATCAGAGTGTGAATGTTAGCCATGCAGTGGCTGAGAGGATGGCTTCAGAGCAAGTGAGTGCTTGACTGGAGACTGGGGAGAGGGTAAAACAAAGGTGGAAAAGAGCAGGCCAGCTTCATGGGGGTGCAGCCTTTGCAGTCACCCAGGGCCAGGCTCCTGGGAGGGTCCTGTACTTGGTTTAATACTCTGCTCTTGCCATCTTGAAATTCTGAATAATTTTCTTTTCTTTTTTTCTCTTTTTTTCTTTTTCTTTTTTTGAGACAGAGTCTTGCTCTGTTGCACAGGCTAGCATGCCATGGCATCAGCCTAGCTCACAGGAACCTCAACTCCTGGGCTCAAGCAATCCTCCTGCCTCAACCTCCCAAGTAGCTGGGACTACAGACATGCACCACGATGCCTGGCTAATTTTTTCTATATATTTTTTGTTGTCCAGCTAATTTCTTTCTATTTTTTCAGTAGAGACGGGGTCTCACTCTTGCTCAGGCTGGCCTCAAACTCCTGACCTCAAGCAATCTTCCCGCCTCGGCCTCCCAGAGTGCTAGGATTACAGGCGGATACCACTGCACCTGGCCAAAATTCTGAATAATTTTCATATGAGGGGTCCTGCATTTTTCATTTGGCACTGGGTCCCACAAATTCTGTAGCCTGTTCTGCCGCAGAGAAATAACAAAAGAACAGGAAGCAGAGATTTCTTCTGTCACTTTGGTTCTTCATTCATTCCTTTTCCCAGTGTAGCCAGAATGGAAATTATTTTTGAAATAACTTATAGACATTGAAAAAATGTGGAAAATTTGTCTAATTTGAAAGCAGTTGTGTGTGTATGCATGTATTTCATAATTTACCAAAGTACTTGGGAGGAGGAAGAGGAAGAAGCTTGTTAAAATTTTCTTATAAAAGTATCAAAGGTAGTCAGACTTCCAGTAGAGACTTTATGAAGTCAATATGTAATATACATAGTTTTAGAAGTAAAAAGAATTGGAACGACAGAATTGTATACCTGAATTACCTAGTACATGTTCATGTAACCTATAATAGTGTTTCTTTACCCATAAAGCCCATTTCTTTATATTCAATATAGTATTGTATTATTTAGTAATTATTCCTTCCTAGTATCATTGTTATCCATAACGTGATAATTGTTTCTTGCCTTTATAGTGCTTGTAAACTTTATTTTTAAAAGATTTCGGAAATTAAAATTTATAATTAAAAAGCCCAAACACTGTGATTTTTGAGGAGCCTTATCAGTTTCTTAATTTTATTTGATAGCTACATAGTACTCACCTATTTAAAATGGGAGGTATTGTTTGTATTACACCTAGACTCTTTTTCTGGGTGTCTTCTTTGGTAATTTCATTTACTGTATAGCCAAGCTAAAACCAAACTTTTAACATTCTTTTATGTGTGAATTACTTTTTATTCTAATAAATTATGGAATAGTGGGTGAGAGAGGGAATAGCCTAAGTTCATAAGGATTCTCGCAAAATTGAGTGAGCCAGTATAAGATTATTTTTTGAAAATTTTAATTCCATTTCACAAATCCCAGCTGGAATTTATTGTTTGAACTACATGATGTAGAATAAGAACTTATTTTTTTTTTTTTTAGAAGCAAAATCGTGAGAAACCTAGGGATGGGAAGAAAAATTGACTCTACTTGTTTCTCTGCAGATTTCCTGAAAGTGTGTCCCACTTTCATAAAATGTCTTATTCTCCCCTCTTTTTACTCATTTCATAGGGGATATTAGTTTTTCATTATAAGATGACTTGTGGAATTTGTTTTAAAATTTATAAAGTATATTTTTCTTTAAGACCCCTTCTTATAGAATTCTAAGGATCCATTGGCTCAATTTTAGATTTCCTTGGCTTCAATCTCAAATGTTAGAGCCTATAAGAAAGTTTCTCCTGCATTTGTAAAGAATACCAAAAGAGGTATCTTAGAGAGCATTAAGGAGTGAGTATGGCTGTCAGCCCAATGAAGGTGTTGCAATTCTCCTGTGACAGAGAGCCCCTACATAAAGCCAGTTGAGTTCCCTGCAACTTCTCCTTTTGCAAAAGGACAATTTTTGAGGAGCTATATAGCAGTTTTTAAATGCCATAGAATATAAATTATGGACAAAATGGTTTTATTTCATTTTTATCCAAAATTACAAGATTATATATTTAGATTATATCGAAAATAAACTACAGCAGAAGTATTAGTTCTATACCCAATTTTGCATGATATTATACAAGGTATTAACTGTAAAAATGAAGTTAAGTAAATATAATGTCTGTTCACCAGATACCTAAAATGGACAACATCAACTTAGAAGTATAGAAAATACGCAAGCAACTGAACAAATAGTATAAATCAATGAATACAGTGGTAAGTGCATTTTGGACTTAATAGGTAATAAGCCCCTGTTTCTGCTGGAATAATCTAGCAAAAATTGCATCTTTTTCTTTAGCTTAGGGAAAGTCTACACAGGAGGTGGAATTTTAGGTATTGTGTAGATGATGGGAGAAAGTGCTTTTGACAGGCTTCAGTGAAAAGGAAATGTGTAATTGCAGATATAGAGTGAGGGAAGCGCTGGTGGGGCTCACAGACCAGCACCAGCTGCTGGAGGAATAGAAAGTAAACCTACTGGGCAAAGTGCTAGCCAGATTTGTCAAAAGAAAGGGAAGGGACAAACAAGTCTAGAGGAATAAGCTGATGCTGAGCCAGCCCAGTGAGCTTCCTTACAGCAGAGTCCACTGATAGGGGTCTCAGTGGTTATTCCTTCAGGGTAGAAAGTTTGAAAGAGACATAATGTAGTCTCTAAATCAGGCTACCTGTAAAAATGTTGACTGTTATTAAGAGTACAGATATGGTCTGTGTCTTTAAAAGTGAGATTTGATTACAGTTTAATTTTGTTTGTAGACTGAATGAATACTTTTATAATTTCAAAGCAATTAAAATAAATTTCACATTGATAAACATAAAAAGATGAAATGCCTTGGCCTTCGTGCCAGTCGTGTTTCTAACTATCCCTAAGCAACTCTACTGGTCACCTGCTGCTGCATCGGAGCTTATCCACTGCCACTTGCTTCTCTCCTACCATCGCCCTTGCTAAGTCCCCACCCACCTCCAAACTTTTCTTTCCTCTTGATGGCGCATCTAAGCACTAGCAAATTGGGAGTCATTTTGACTTCTCTTTTCCCTTTACCGTTTTTAATCCTAGATATGATCTGCAAGTTGCTTAATCTCTCTGTGCCTCAGTTTTTTCATATGTAACGTGGGGTTAATAAAACTTAATATTGTCATTTTCAGAATTAAATGAACTTAAGTTTAAAAGCACTCAGCATAGTTCATGGCACCTGATAGTTGAGCTTTAGTTCTGCGCATATTATTTGTTTCAACTCTCTTCTCAACTGGTAATAATAACTCTACTGAAAAGATAATAATTTAGTGAAAAGTTTAAATGAATTGTGTTTGCCAAAATTTTAGTTTGTATTTATACTATGGATTGCATAAATTTGTTCTCATGAGCTAGGTTGCTAGGTGTTTTCTCATTACCTTAGTTGTTTTATTGTTTCAAAAGATGAATTGGGGAAAACAAAATATAGCATCAGTATCCTACATAGGACCTAAAAAACATCATTATCTTAAAAATAAGTTTGAAAATTAGCGAGAGGGGCTGCTATATGAAACTGATTATACTTAGTTCTAGTTTTAGTTATGATTATTTACTTCTCAACTAAGGCAAAATCTCTAATTCTATTAATATATCTCCATCTATGACTTGTAATTTTAGAGGTTATGAGTTAATATTTTCACATTTCTATCTGTAATAAATCCAGAGTATCTGATTGTGACATCCTGTCCTATGTAGCATCATCTTGGACACTTCATAATGTTTCTACTAAAGTCTTTGGCTGTCATTACTATCTCCTTTCTGTTTTTCAAGGTCCCTCAGCAAAGTAAAATTCAGTCCTCACTTAGTTATAAATAGCAGCATTGTCAACTAGACTTTTTGCTATATTAAATAAGGAGCACATATCTAAAACAATGATAAAAGCATTGTTCATACTTTGTAAAACTTAACCATTAATGAAAGACTGGAACTGAAACTTAACATGGGGTGTTCAGCCTCATTCACACAAGGTTATTGAGAACTAGGAATCAGATTCCATTCAATCAGTTTTATCAGTTGCACATTGTTTCTCATTCAAAATCATTTTACAAGCCACTTTGCCTTCCTTCATCATCCTTACTTTACAAAAACTTTGATCTGGTAGGCACTGCTGATGGTGGAAAGCCATGCCTTGAAAAGTACTCCTTGGAATACAAGGTCTACAAAGTCCACGTTTTCCTTTCCTTTCCTTTTATTTTTTCTCTTTTCCCTTTTCCTTTTTCCCTTTTCCCTTTTCTTTTCCTTTTTTCTCCTTTCTCCTTTTCCTTTCTTTTTCTTTTTTTTTTTTTTTAAGAGACAGAGTCTCACTGTGTCACCCAGATTGGCGTCCAGTGGCACAATCATAGCACACTGCAGCCTTGAACTCCTGAGGTCAAGCGATCCTCCTGCCTCAGCCTCCCGAGTACCTAGGAGTACAGGTGCACACCACCACACCTGGCTAATTGTTTGATTCTTTTTGTGGAGATAAGGTCTTGCTGTATTGCCCAGTCTGGGCTTGAATTCCTGGTCTCAAGTGATCCTCCCACCTCGGCTTCCCAAAGTGCTGGAATTACAGGCATGAGCCACTGTGCCTGGCCTGTGTTTTCAATATGATTAGCAGTTCAAGAGGGAGAACAAGATTTCTTTGAAAAGATAGTACAGTGCTGCTATAAAACGATGTAGCCCATTTATGTTATGAATTAAGTAAGGCTACCCTAAGAATCCTAGCTGGTGCTGCTACTGTTACTACTACCAGTACTACAGAAAATGATCTCTCTGATCCTGTGTGTGGCAAGGTAGGGTAGCAAGGAAAGTCATTATTTATGGGTGATGAGATAACATGTCTTTTAAAGTCTTCTTGCTCATCTTCATTTTCTAACTTTTCTCAAGTAAAAGATTCTTATATACTATTTTTTAACATTTATAATTTAAAAAATAAACGTCCTCGGACTTGTTTAAATCAGATATTTTTCATTTATGTAAAATTTCTGACATACATAGAAACTTTTACCATTTGTTCCATACTTTAATATACTTTGTAAGTTTTATAAATACAATTTGAGGGGGTTTGTTCTAAATACATAAAGTTAAAATTTAATTTGAATGTCAAACCTATATCTAGGATATTTGTTGCCTTTTTTGCCTTCTAAAGGGTAATCTGGAAACACTAATATTAATTGGCTATTTTGTTTCATAACCCTTTATAGATGATTTTTAGCAACAAGTGTTAATTTCTTGTCTGTTGTGAACAATAACAAAAAAGATATTCAGAATTTCCCCAGTGTTTTAAGAGCTACCCAGGTTGACACTCAAAAATTTAACAGGGCTTCAGAACGAGGGATATCTAATTATTAATGGAGGCTGGAATTATTTATAATAATCTTAGGTATAAATGCTAATGTCTTATTAGCCTCTACTCCTTTTCATTGCTAGTATAAAAATGGTTGAAACATTTGAAATTATTTCTTCAATTTCCATTTGTGCCCTTTGCAGAAGTGTGGTTATCTGAAAAATGATTTTTTTTTCAGATTTTTAAATATGAAGTACTATTTACTATAAGTTACAAAGATTATTTTGACTAAATATTTTTATTGTTCTTGATTTGTTATAATTTAATATTTTATACCTTTGGAAAAGAAAAAAGATAATTTAGTTTTAATTATATTTATTAATATAAGCGGGCTCTTAATTTTTCTGTGTGCTGTAGACTTCTAAGCCAAAATTGATGTAAATAAATGTTTTTTGTTTTGTTTTGTTTTGTTTTTTTTATTTCAGCTCATCATGGGGGTACACAAGTTCAGGTCATATACATTGTCCATGTCCCGCACATCCCCCCGAGTCAGAGTCCCAAGCACGTCCGTTCTCATTCTCCAGACAGTGCGCCTGGCACTCATCATGTAGTCATACCTCCATCCCCTCCCCCCCCCACCTCCCCGGGTCTGCACCTTCAAGCATGACCATTCCTCAGAGGATCTGTAATGCACTCATCATGTAGGCATACACCAATCCCCTCCCCCGACCCCCCATCCCAGTCTGATATCCAATTAGTATCCTTCCCTGATGTACATTTAGGTGATGATCAGGGAAACCAGTTTTCTGGTGAGTACATGTGATGCTTGTGTTTCCATTTTTTGGATACTTCACTTAATATAATGGGTTCCAGCTCTTTCCAGGAGAACCAAAGAGATGTCGTATCATCGTTATTTCTTATAGCTGAGTAATACTCCATGGTACACATATACCACAGTTTACTAATCCATTCGTGGATTGATGGGCACTTGGGTTGTTTCCACATCTTTGCGATTGTGAATTGTGCTGCTATAAACATTCGGGTACGGGTGTCTTTGTTAAAGAATGACTTTTGTTCTTCTGGGTATATGCCCAATAATGGGATTGCTGGATCAAATGGTAGATCTACTTGAATCTGTTTAAGGTATCTCCATATTGCTTTCCACAGGGGTTGCACTAGTTTGCAGTCCCACCAGCAGTGTATGAGTGTTCCTGTCTCTCCGCATCCACGCCAACATGTGTTGTTTTGGGATTTTTTGATAAAGGCCATTCTCACCAGAGTTAAGTGGTATCTCATTGTGGTTTTGATTTGCATTTCCCTGATGATTAGGGATGTTGAGCATTTTTTGATACGTTTTTTAGCCATTCTTATGTCTTCTTTTGAAAAATTTCTATTCATGTCCTTTGCCCATTTTTTGATAGGATTGTTTGATTTTTTCTTGCTGATTTTCCTGAGTTCTAAATAGATTCTTGTTATTAGTCCTTTATCTGATGTGTAGTATGTGAAAATTTTTTCCCATTCTGTAGGCTGTCTGTTTATTTTCGTGACTGTTTTTCTTTGGCTGTGCAGAAGCTTTATAATTTAATCAGGTCCCATTCGTTTATTTTTGTTGTTGCTGCGATTGCCTTAGGGGTTTGCTTCATAAATTCTTTGCCTAGACCAATGTCTGTAAGAGTCTTTCCTACATTTTCTTCTAGAATTCTAATCGTTTCCCATTTAAGGTTTAAATCTGTTATCTACCGTGATTTGATTTTTGTGAGAGGTGCAATCTGTGGGTCCTGTTTCAGTCTTCTACATGTGGCTATCCAGTTTTCCCAGCACCATTTATTGAATAGGGACTCTTGTCCCCAGAGTATGTTTTTGTCTATTTTGTCAAAGATTAGATGGTTATATGAGGATGGTTTTATATTTGGGTTTTCTGTTCTGTTCCATTGGTCTGTGTCCCTGCCCTTGTGCCAATACCAAGCAGTTTTAAGAACCACAGCTTTGTAGTATAGTTTGAAGTCTGGCAAATCAATACCTCCCATTTTGTTTTTATTGCTTAAGATTGCTTTTGCTATACGGGGTCTTCTCTGATTCCATACAAAGTGTACAATTATTTTTTCTAAATCTGTGAAAAATGATGTTGGTAATTTAATAGGGATTGCATTGAATCTATAGATTACTTTGGGTAGTATAGACATTTTAACCATGTTAATTCTTCCAATCCACGAGCATGGTATGGATTTCCACTTATTTACGTGTTCTGCAATTTCCTTCCTCAGCGTTTCATAGTTCTCTTTATAGAGGTCCTTTACCTCTTTAGTTAAATATATTCCTAGATATTTTATTTTCTTTGTTGCTATTTTGAAAGGTATTGAGTCCTTAATTTGGTTCTCCGATTGAATGTTATTGGCATATATCAATGCCTCTGATTTGTGTGTATTGACTTTGTAACCTGAGACATTACTGAATTCGTTAATTAATTCCAGGAGTCTCTTGGTTGAGTCCTTGGGGTTTTCCAGATACAACATCATGTCATCAGCGAAGAGTGAGAGTTTGATCTCTTCTGTCCCTATTTGGACACCTTTGATTCTGCTCTCTTGTCTGATAGCTCTTGCAAGGACTTCCAATACTATGTTGAAAAGTAATGGGGACAGTGGGCAGCCTTGTGTGGTTCCAGTTCTGAGTGGGAATGCTTTCAGTTTTTCCCCATTCAGTATGATGTTGGCTGTGGGTTTGTCATATATGGCTTGTATTATTTTTAGGTAGGTCCCATTTATGCCTATGTTGTTAAGTGTTTTTATCATAAAAGGGTGTTGAATTTTGTCAAATGCTTTTTCTGCATCTATTGAGAGGATCATATGGTCTTTATTTTTGCTTCTATTTACGTGGTTAATTACATTTATAGATTTTTGTATGTTGAACGACCCCTGCATCTCTGGGATGAAGCCTACTTGGTCGTGATGAATTATTTTTTTAATCAGCACTTGGATACGATTTGCTAGGATTTTATTGAGAATTTTTGCATCTACGTTCATGAGAGAAATTGGTCTGTAGTTTTCTTTTTTTGTTGCATCCTTTCCTGGTTTTGGTATCAATGTTATATTGGCTTGGTAGAATGTGTTGGGGAGAATTCCATCCTTTTCAATATTGAAGAATAGTTTATGTAGGATGGGCACCAGTTCGTCTTTGTATGTATGGTAAAATTCAGGTGTGAACCCATCTGGACCAGGGCTTTTCTTTTTGGGAAGGTTTTTTATTGCTGTTTCAATTTCAGTTCTTGATATTGGTCTATTCAGGAATTCTATTTCTTCCTGATTGAGCTTGGGAAGGCTGTGTGTTTGTAAAAATTTGTCCATTTCCTCCTCATTTTCCAATTTGTGTGCATAAAGATTTTTGTAATATTCATAGATAATGTCATGTCTCTCTGTGGCTTCGGTTGTGATTTCTCCTTTCATGTTCCTGATGGAAGTTATTAAAGATTTTTCTTTTCTGCTCTTGGTTAGTCTAGCCAGTGGTGTGTCTATTTTATTTATCTTTTCAAAGAACCAACTTTTTGTTTTATTAATTTCCCTTATAGTATTTTTGTTGTCTTTTTCATTTAATTCTGATTTGATCTTAATAATTTCTCGCCTTCTGCTGGGTTTGGGGTCAGTCTGTTCTTCTTTCTCCAGCTCTTTGAGTCTATTCGTTAAGTTTTCTATTTGTAATAGGCATGTATGGAAATGAATTTTCCTCTCAGGACTGCTTTAGCTGCATCCCATAGATTTTGATAAGTTGTGTCACTTTTGTCATTTAATTCAAAGAATGTTTTGATTTCTGACTTAATTTCTTCCTTTACAAAATTGTTATTCAGGAGAAGGTTGTTTAGCTTCCATGACTTTGAGTAGGAATGAGAGTTCCTGTTAGGGTTCATTATTATTTTTATTCCATTGTGATCTGAGAAGATGCAGGGCATGATTTCTATTTTTTTAATTTTTTTAAGACTTGCTTTATCACCTAGGATATGGTCAATCTTAGAGAATGTCCCGTGAGCTGATGAGAAGAATGTATATTCAGTGGATTTCGGGTAGAATGTCCTGTAGATGTCAGTCAGGCCCATTTGTTCTAGCATTCTGTTTAAGTCTACTATGTCTTTGCTTATTTTCTGCTTGGAGGATCTGTCCTATGCTGTCAGTGGGGTGTTAAAGTCTCCAACTATTAAAGTGTTGTTGTCTATCATTTGGTTTAGATAGAGTAGGATTTGCTTTATCAATCTGGGTGCGCCTAGATTGGGTGCATATATATTAAGTATGGTTATGTCTTCTTGTTGAATTGTGCCTTTAACCAGTATGTAGTAACCGTCTTTGTCTTTTATTACGTTTGTTGGTTTAAAGACTAAGTTATTGGAAATTAAAACTGCCACACCAGCTTTCTTTTGGCTACCGTTTGCTTGAAATATCAATTTCCATCCTTTTATTTTCAGTCTAAATGCATCTTTGCCGGTTAAGTGAGTTTCCTGAAGGCAGCAGATACTTGGTTTGTGTTTTTTTTATCCATTGGCCCAGTCTGTGTCTCTTGAGTGAGGAATTCAGGCCATTGACATTTAGTGAGAGAACTGATATTTGGGACAGATGTCTGTTGATCTTATTGGGTAGAACTTCATTGCTGTGTTTTCTCTCTTGAGCCATTGTGGTCGCTAGAATTTGATCTTTAGCTCTTGGGTGGTTTTACATTTGTGGGTCTTTGTTGTGATGATCCGTGTGTAACTCTCTTTTGAGTACTTCTTGGAGGGGTGGTCTTGTCTTGGTGAATTCCCTCAGTCCTTGTTTATCTGAGAATGTCTTAATTTCTCCTTCATATAGAAAGCTTAGCTTAGCTGGGTACAAGATTCTAGGCTGGGCATTATTCTGTTTCAGAAGAGTGAGAATGGGGCCCCAACTTCTTCTTGCTTGTAAAGTTTCAGTTGAGAAATCTGGCGTAATTCTAATGGGTCTCCCTTTGTATGTTACTTGTTTCTTTCTCCTTACAGCTCGAAGAAGGGTCTCTTTAGTGGATATTTTGGTCAGTCTGACGACTACGTGGCGTGGTGTTTTCCTATTTGCTATGAATCTCCCAGGGGTTCTTTGAGCTTCTTGAACCTGTATATCTAAAGTTTTAGCAAGGCCTGGGAAATTTTCTTCTCTTATGTCTTCAAATAGTTTATCCAGCCCTTGCTTATTATCTTCTTCACCTTCAGGGATGCCTATAACTCTCACATTAGGTTTCTTCACATAATCCCACATTTCTTGAAGACTCTGATCTTTTTTCTTATTTCTTTGCTCTATCTCTGTGACTGTCTTATTTAATTGGAAAGAGTTATCTTCGATGTCTGAGATTCTGTCTTCTATTTGATCTACCCTGTTCTTGAGACTTTCCACTGTGTTTTGTAGCTCCCTGAATAAATCCCTTATTTCTAGGAGTTCAGTTTGGTTTTTCTTCAATATTTCTATTTCTTTAGTGAATTTTTCTTCCAAATCCTGGAATTTTTTTGTGGTTTCTTTGTGTTGGATATCAATTTTTTCTTGTATATCATTCAGCTTATTTATAACCCAAGACTGAAATTCTTCTGGTAACATGTTGGTATTCTGCAACTGGCTTGTGCCAATTGGAGGAGAGTTGGTATTTCTCTTTGGGGGCGAGGTTTCTGTTTGGTTTTTTGTGCTTCCCATATTTTTCCACTGAGCCCTTCCCATCTGGCTCTATCGTTAGATCTTTTCTCACAGCTTTAGTCTAGTTAACAGCACGTCTTGTACTCTGTTCTTAGGCTGTGAAACAGTCTAGGTATGTTGCTTCCTTTTTCTAGAGGGGGAGACTGTTGTGTGTTGTTTAGAGTTTTTTTCTATCTCAGTTGGGGGACTGCTTCTGATGGGTCCACCCCCAGAGGGTTGGCTTGACCTAAGACCAGTTTGGCAAGTTAAATCACTGTGTTGTGGACTTTCAGTTAGTAGGCAGGATTCACACTATTTGCAAGCAGGAAGCCTCTTCTCCCTCTGTTTTTCTTTTTTTTTTTTTCCCCCTGTCTTTTGGTTCTTCCTCTGGATGTGTGGTTTCTGTCTCTTTCTGCAGGAAAGACACTGGCTAGGCGGAGGAGGCGGTGTCCTCACTCACTCAGTGCCCCAGCTGCTGCAGCTCCCACGGGCAAAGGTCTACACTGTCCCAGTGTTCCCAAGGTCCGGGCTCCACACTCTTGCGTCTGGGGAAGCACTCAGCGTTCACACCTGGGAAGGGGACCTGGAGAGGGTCTATGGATCAGGGGATGGAGCCTCCTGGGGAGCCGCCTGGCACCCTATGGCTCTGCAGCTGTTAGACCTTGGCCCGCACAATTGCTGCTGCCCACCCGCAGATCACTGGCACTGGGGGGCAATTTTCAGGGTCCGATAATAATCAGAGCTGGGGGTCTGGAGCACTCAGGATTATACAGTAGCTCCTCGGCTGGAGGGCCACCGAAAAGGAGAAAAGAAAAAGAAAGGAAAAAAAAAAGAGAAACAATATGAATAACAAGAAGAAGAAAGAGAAAACAAGAAAGAAAAGAGAAAGAAAGAAAGAAAGAAAGAAAGAAAGAGAGAGAGAGAGAGAAAGAGAGGAAGGAAGGAAGGAAGGAAGGAAGGAAGGAAGGAAGGAAGGAAGGAAGGAAGGAAGGAGGAGGAGAAGGAAGGAAGGAAGGAAGGAAGGAAGGAAGGAAGGAAGGAAGGAAGGTAGGTAGGCAGGAAGGCGAGATAAAAAAAAAATCCCTAAAAAAAAAATCCCGCTTTAATATTTCACGCCCGTGGCCCCTCACCTCGGTGCAGGTCCGCGTCTGTCCCTTTAAGAGATAGGGCACCGCGGAGACCCGCCAGAGTCCAAGGTCCTTTCCGCTTAGCTGTGGGAACCGAGATGGCGCAGGCACCGGGGAGAGTGTTCAGAGCTCGGCAGGCGCCAGGGCCCACAGCGGCTCCCCGGCCGGAAAGCCGCCGTAGGGGAAGAAAAGAGCAAAAAAGTCCCGCTTTAATATTTCACACTCGTGGCCCCTCGCCTCGGTGCAGGTCTGCGTCTGTCCCTTTTGATGTAAATAAATGTTAAGCATTTTCATTTTTTGTATTTTACTACTGTAATCCAAAGTGAAATAAAATATTAAGTTCTTCCTTACCCTCAGGTGATGGTGTGATGACGTGTATTTTCCAGTTTTGTTATAAGCTGACAGTTATTTACATAATGGTCTCGTATCATACTAAAGTGGAAGACCTACCATTACGTAGGTCTTTATGTAAAATGTCGAATTTGAATACTCAATTGACTCTTTAGTCAATTTCCTATTAGATATTGAAACAAATTTTAAAATATGGTATTTGGCTAAAGATATCAAAACACCTTAAAACTAGAAGATATTACAAATATACTTAAGTTTTTAGAGCACCAGAAAGAAAAACAGAAGTACATAGAAATAATGAATTCAGTTGCATGTTTTATGGTTAGTCCAAGAATTCAACAACGTGGGCACATATTTTCCAGATAAAATGCTTGATTATCGAATAAACATTTTCTTGATTATACCATAACAACCCCCGAAGTTTGTGTATGTGTCATTGCTCTGATTAATGAAATCAGTTTCAGTGCAAACACATGGGCTATTAGAATATTTACAGAACCATTATTGTCCAATTCTACAGCTGCTACCCTAGTCCTGGCTCTCATCTTTTTACACCTGGTTTACTAATGGATTCCATGGGTGGAATCCATGCCTTAGTATGAATTTATTTGTTCAGTATAAGTTTGTAGCATGTGACAAGCATTTATTTAAGCAATGTTTTTATATTTTCCATTCTCATTAGGAGTTACAGTCTCCATTTGGTTACCATATCAAAACTAAACTCAGCCAAGAATATAGAGGTTTCCAAATCTCACTTATTCTTACTCTTCAACACAGTGTCCTCACAGTGACAGCATAGTATGTGGCTGTTCCCACTTCTTAGTGCATCATCTTTCGTCTTCAAGGATGTACTCCTCCTCCGCTCTTAAAATTTTTAAAAACATGACTAAAACTTCCTTATGAGCTTTGAGATTTAGGTTGGCTTAGTCATCTGATCTGGAGTGTTCTCTCATTCTGGATCCTGAATGCATTATCAGGAAATTGAGTATTCTATTCATTTAGTGGCTTATCACATATGACCACATACTGTCTTAAGGTAACCATGCTAAACACTCTTTATTCAGTAAAATTCACATCATAAGAAAATATGTTGCAATGTACTTAATGTTTCTTTGATGATATAGAGAGTGTTTTATTGAGAAATTTAGATGAATGCTGATTAATGGAAATTTCTAATTTTTACTATATTTCATATTTGCTGATGTTTTATTTGAAGTTATTTTAAATATTTTGTGTGTATCATATTTTTAACCAAGCAGTATCTCTATTCCTCACTCTGAGCACCTAGTATAGTACTTTGCATATAACAGTGTTTCATAAAGTGCTTGATTCATTCAGTCAAAACAATATTGAGGATCTACTACATTCCAGGCATTGTGCTGAGTTTTAGGACTACAACCATGAAAGGACAGCCTGTTCTCACGGCTTGCTTATCAGCTAGTGGCAGAGATAGACTGGTGGACACACAACCTAATACAGTTTGAGTTCTCTAATAGAAGTAAGTACAAAATAGTGTGGGGTACCTAGTCTGTTGTGGGGGTGTCCAGCAAACTTTTCCAGAAGAAGCAGTGTCAGCACCAAGGAAGCACTTAGGAAATTTTAGTCCGTAATAATCTCCTTCAGTCCCCTAAATATACCAAAGGAACCTTATAATAAAAGTAACAATGTGTGTTTGCTATGCAAATACAGCTGGAAACCATCTCCAGCATACCCTTCTTCCAGTGTGCCATGCCTAAACCTTCCCATATAGAAATGCTGGAGCCACCAAGAGGAAGGGATGGCTAAGTGAAGGCAAGTAAGAGTCATCTGGAAGAAGACAAGGAGCAGGAGTATTCCTGGCAAATGCCCAGTGGTTTAATAAAAAAAGAAAAAAGAAAAAACACACACAAGGTGAGTTGGAGGAAGTAGGTCTCCAAGGCAACCAGAGTATAGATTTTATTGATGTAAGCATGGTCAGAGATGAGTTGCAGACGTAGAGCCCAATCATTGAAGGATTTTAAGTCAGTGATTTTTAAAACCTTTGTTTTCTTAGCAATAGAATTCTTAAGAACTTAAAAATGGTACCCAGTAGTTCAATATTTAAAAAAAGGGAATAAAAAACAAATGGCTTTGGTTTTGGTGTTGTTTAGGGTTTATTTCATTTTGGGTTTTTGGTGGGGTGGTAGAGTGGGCAGGCTTGACAGTAGCTTTGGCTGCTTAGTTCTCTCTGTACCCCATTAAGATTAGGAGTTGCGTTCTAAGTCACATTATGTTACTGAGTAGAGCTCTGTAGTTCTAACTGGTGGTAGCAATAGCTTTCATAATTTGTGGTTGGGTAGTCTCCTAGGCCTTCACTTTTATTTATTCAACAAAAGTGTAGGTACAAGTTGAGTGTCCCAAATCCAAAATCTAAAATGCTCTAAAATCTGAAACTTTTTGAGTGCTGACATGATGGTCAGAAGAAATTCTCGTTGGAGTATTTCAGATTTTGGATTTTCAGATTAGGATGCCTAACTAGTAAGTATAATGCAAATATTTCAAAATCTGAAAAAATTCAACATCCAAAAAACATCTGGTCCCAAGCATTTCTAATAGATGATACTTAGCCTGTATTCTTAGTAGTGATGATATTTCTCTGAGTAAAACAGACACAATCCCTGACCTCAGGGAGCTTCCAGTGTAGTGATGGAGATGGATATTAAAAAGCAGTCCTTTAATATATAAGCTGTGTGATAAATGCTGTGCAGAAAGGGTAATGTGTATTGTGAGATCTTTACAGAAATGACATTTAAGTAGCAATTTAAGCTGGAATCTGAAGGATGAGTAGGTGGTAGACAAGGAATGTTCCAGGCAGGAGATATAACATGCATGAATACTCTTGAGTAGATAAGGTATGTAGCAGGGGGTAAACTGGAGAGGGAGGCAGAGATTATGGAGAGCCAAGTTGAGAACTTTGGATTTTATCCTCAGTATAATGAAAACCCGTTACAAGGTTTTGAGAAAGGGAATAATATGAGATGATTTGTCTTATTAAAATATTACTGTGGCTAAGGAATGGTGATTGCAGATATAGAAAAAATAATTTTATGCTTTGTATGGAACCAGAGAAAACCCCATTTAGCAAAAGCAATTTTAGGCAATAAGAACAAAATGGGAGGTATTAATTTACCAAACTTCAAACTATACTACAAGGCTGTGGTTATTAAATCAGCTTGGTACTGGCACAAGAACAGAGACACAGACCAGTGGAAGAGAACTGAGAATCCGGATATAAGACCATCCTCATATAGCCATCTAATCTTTTACAAAGCAAACAAAAACATACACTGGGGAAAAGATTCCTTATTCAGTAGATGGTGCTGGGAAAACTGGATAGCCACATGCAGAAGACTAAAACAAGACCCACCCCTTTCACCTCTCACAAAAATCAAATCACGGTGGATAACAGACTTAAACCTAAGATGTGAAACTATTAGAATTCTAGAAGAAAATGTGGGAAAACCTCTTAATAGACATTGGCCTAGGCAAATAATTTATGAAGAAGACCCCAAAGGCAATCACAGCAACAACAAAAATAAATAAATGGGACCTGATTAAATTAAAAAGCTTCTGCACAGTCAAAAAAAACTATCACGAGAGCAAACAGACAACCTACAGAATGGGAAAAAAATTTTGCATGCTACACATCCAATAAAGGACTGATAACTAGAATCTATTCAGAATTTGGGAAAATCAGCAAGAAAAAGTCAAACAACCCTATCAAAAAGTGGGCAAAGGACATGAATAGAAATTTTTCAAAAGAAAACAGAAGAATGGCCAACAAACATGAAAAAATGCTCAACATCTCTAATCATCAGGGAAATGCAAATCAAAACCACAATGAGATATCACTTAACCCCAGTGAAAATGGCCTTTATCAAAAAGTCCCATAACAATAAATGTTGTCGTGGATCCGGAGAGATAAGAACACTCATACATTGCTGGTGGGACTGCAGACTAGTGCAACCTCTGTGGAAAGCAATATGGAGATACTTTAAACAGATACAAGTAGACCTACCATTTGATCCAGCAATCCCATTACTGGGCATCTACCCAAAAGAACAAAAGACATTCTATAAAAAAGACATCTGCACTCGAATGTTTATAGCAGCACAATTCAATTGCAAAGATGTGGAAACAACCTAAGTGCCCATCAGTAGATGAGTGGATTAATAAAACGTAGTATATGTATACTATGGAGTACTACTCAGCTATAAGAAGCAATGGTGATATAGCACCTCTTGTATTTTCGTGGATAGAGCTGGAACACATTCTACTAAGTGAAGTATCCTAAGTATGGAAAAATAAGCACCACACGTACTCACCATCAAATTGGTGTCACTGATCATCACCTAAGAGCACATTTAGGAATAACATTCATCGAGTGTGGGGCAGATGTATGGGGGGAGGGGATTGGTGTATACATACATCATGAGTGTGATGCGCACTGTCTAGGGGATGGACACGCTTGAAGCTCTGATTCGGGGGGGGGGAGGCAAGGGCAATATGTGTATTGTAAACTTTTATGCCCCCATAATATGCTGAAATAAAAAAAAGGAATGGTGATTGGCTAAGACAATAGCTAGAAGGAATATATGAGCATCGGTTATGAGTCTTTTTCTCGTATCTGGCATAATGGGCAGTCAGTAGATACTTTTGGATTAGCTGAACAATGACTATATCACTGCCTCTGTTGTAACATCTCAAATTACTTGTACTTTAACGGTGAGTTAAGTTGGATACTTTCAAGGAGTCATGAACAGTGGTGCTGATTGGTACTAATTTTTTCCTCATAAAATGTCAGTGCTTTGAACTGTTTCTTCACCTTCTGCAGTATGAAAGCAAGTCATTAACTCATTTATTCATTCATTCAACAAATGCTTAAACTCTGCCAGGTGGCTGAGTGCTGAAGATATAGAATGAATGAATCAATTAGGCCTGATATCGGTCATCATCAAGGGACTTGTAGTCTGGTTAACCAAACCCGAGCAGAGCAGGCAGTTGGCCTCATACCTACTGGAATTAGCATGTCTGTCCAGCCTCTGTATCTGGCATGTCCTAGAACCATGAGACCCCATTAACAGTTGAACTATATCTTTCCCCTGCCTCCTCTTTTTTCTGATTTATATTACTAAGTTTCTATTTTGATGATCTTAGCTGAAAATATTTCCACACATCCTAACACCTGTAGCCAGAACCTGAGAACCTGAAGATTGAATTCTGATTTTTCTTTAGTCTTAGAAAATCTGGGACCTTGCTTAATGGATTAACCTTCTATTGCTAAATAACAAATGACCACAAATTTAGTGATTTAGAGATATTTATTATTTCATAGTTTACATGGGTCAGGAGTTCAGACATGGCTTAACTG
This sequence comes from Lemur catta, assembly GCF_020740605.2. Lineage (NCBI taxonomy): Eukaryota > Metazoa > Chordata > Mammalia > Primates > Lemuridae > Lemur > Lemur catta. Next base: position 122,402,464 of record NC_059128.1, on the reverse strand, counting down.
AATCCTCTCCTCAATGCTGCAATTAAGGTACCAACCAGGCTGCATTCTCATATGTAGCTCAGGGTCCTTTTCCAAGCTCATTCAGGTTTTTGACAGAATTCATTTCCTTACACTTGTAGGAAGGCTTCTCCTTTCCATAGGCAGTTCACATCATGGCTCTTTGCTTTTTTAAAAACAGCGGAAGAGAGAGAGCCTCTGATGCTTTGGGTCTCTGAGCTCAGGGAAGGCCCACATCCTCTTTTAAAGGATTCACCTGGTTAAGTCAGACCCACCTGTGATAAACACATCAACTGATTAGGTACCTTAATTACATATGCAGAATCCCTTCATATTTGCCAGATAACATAATCACAGGAGTATCCCATCATATTCACAGACCCTGCCACACTCAAGGGGAGGGGATTATATAAGGTCATTGGTTACTGAAAGTTAGTCATCTTAAAATTCTGGCTGCCTCACTTGCCTTTTTGTGAAGTCTCTCACATCTTTTGGTTTCCAACAAGTCATATTGGTATTATTGTCTTCATGTCTTTGATGATTTCTTCTCCATTCTCCTCCTCCATTCCACAGATGTTGAGGTTTCCCAAAATGTCCCATCAGTGGTCCAACCTGTTCTTGATACTGTGCCTCTTGTTTTCCACTGGCTGAGGACCAATTTACTTGTTCTAAAAATAAAACTACTTTTTCCCAATCATTTGCTGAAAACATAAACTCATTATATAATGAATAAAACAAAAGTAACCCATAATAAGATTTCTTGCCATTGTTGTGCCCATTTGGGGAGAAGACAAGGAAGCATGACTGGTTACAGCTCCTGCCACTCTAGGCAGGGTAACTATACCTAGATGGTTGGGAAAAACCTTCCAGAAAGGAGGCAGGCAGTTGTGTCAGTGGGTTCTAGCAGATTGAGCCTCCATGGCATGGAGACGTATTGTCCTCTTATCTATCCCAGGCTACCTTAGGAGAATGTAAGTGTGGTTGTTACTTTTATTGAGAGAGCCTAGGTATGCCTAGGTTGGGGCAACTGTGAATTAATGGTATTAACCCACCAAAGGTTTGAAATTACCTTACTAAAAACAAATACATTCTTACAATGTAAGTGTAGCATTTGCACCGGAATTCAACCTTCTGTCATCTGGAAAAATTTAGTGTCTTGCATACTTAAGGCCTTCAGGCTTCTGCAACGAATACAAAGATAGCTGGGTGTAATTTGCTTGGAGGAAGCAGTTCCCTTTCCTCTTTCTGAAATGACCTTCATCTCTCTTTTTATCTGATTTGTGTATCTGTTAAAACCCAGCTTAAGGAAAAAAGCTTAGACATTACCTCTCTGCTAAAGCCTTTCCATTTCTAGTAACCTGTCCCCAGTGTCCATCCTTGAGAAAGTCAATCCTTCTTTGCTCTCTCTGTTCTCTACCTGGGTTGTAGGTGTTCCTATTAATTACGCCTATCATAATGTATTATAATTTGTTTATTTACATGTCTGTCTACTAGTAAGATTGTTGGGGGGGATAGAAACTGATTTATTAATTTTCTTAACTATAGTGTATGACATATGACAGATGTTCTATAAATGTTTTGAATAAGTGAATAAATCAATTACTGTACCAACCCACCTATTTCTACCCACCTGACTTCAAGTGACTACATATGACTCCCTGATCAAACCTGTGTTTACTCTGATCCATGAATGTGCATTTGAACTCCTGGCCATCTTTTATGGACCAAGTTTGGTTACTCAGGCCTAGACTTCTCTGTTCTTTTTTCCCTCCAATGACCAGCATGTATTACAGTCATAAGACCAGTCTTCCAACAGATGTTCTGGCTGAGGCAAAGCCTTTTTGTCTTTAAGCTCTGTAACACCAGAGAATAAGGGAAAAGCAAAGTTCTTGGAATAGGGTGCAGTGATAGCAAGGGACCTTAATTACAGTTCTTGACATTTGAGTGAAGTTATGAGGCTATGAAATTGAAAAGTAGGAACTATCCTCCCAGAAACCTTAGTTTTGGTGTGGACCAAATAAGATCTTCAGGAATCCCCATATTTTGAAATGTATAGTACATGTTTAAGATTGTAGATAACAGAATGATTTTAGAGTTGTAGAATATTTTAACTACTAAGGAGAATAATGTAATATTTATACTTGACAGAGAGCTAAGTCAGAGACAGTATCCTCAGATTATCATCTCTGCTGAAGACCCTTGTATGTTTTCACTGTTGAAAAGTAGTATTAAAAATGGTATAGATGCATCATTAGATATAAGGCCTTGGAACAACACAGCTTTTATATTGAAAATGTACTTTTTAATATGAGAGAATTAATCCTGTAAAATATGACTATGGCATAGGAGTATAGAATTAAGAGGACTTGATTGGAAAATATTACATAATGTCAGAAATCTTTATATCGCTCTTCTGGAATATGGGCAGAAATTAGTTTAATGGTTTTCTTCATGGTCAACCACTTTCCATTAGTACTCACCTTGTCAGAAGATATATAACTGACCACAGTTAACTAACAGCTTATGTTTAAAAGGTATTTATTATGGAAAACAGAGACCAAGAGGTGACTAATTTTTGTATGTACAGGAAATATGTTTTTAAGTAAACAGTTCTACATCCAGGAGAAGGAAATGAGTGATTAAGTAGAAATTAGGATATGCATGTAATTTTTTAAGATTCTGAAACATGTTAATATTATGCATGTTTTTCTCACTTCTCTTCTGTTTTCAAATTATTCTGATAACAAAGTTTTATGCAACAGATATACTTCCAAAAGGTCTTATTATTGTATGATGTAAAATGTGTGAATATCAGTTTTTAAGCAACTAAGTAGTCAAAACCTCTAATTTGTCTTTTCCAAAATGTAGTGTTTTATCTCTTTAGTTATCTATTAGCAGGTACAGTTGTGGGAAGTGGAAAAAGTTGGCTATGTAGCAAGTTTGTTCATCCAGAAAACTTCAGGATTTTTAGTTTTTTTTAATTTATTATTATTATTTCTTTAAGATATGGGGTTTTGTTCTGTCCCCCAGGCCGGAATGCAATGGCATGATCATAGCTCACTGCAGCCTCGAACTCCTGGGTTCAAGGGATCCCCCTGCCTTAGCCTCTGGAGTAGCTAGGACTATAGGTACACGCCATCACACATGGCTAATTTTCCTTATTTTTTTTTTTTGTAGAGATGGGGTCTTACCACATTGCCCAGGCTGGTCTCCAACTCCTGGCCTCAAGCAATCCTCCTGCCTCAGTCTCCCAAAGTGATGAGATGACAGACGTGTGCTACCATGTCTGGCCAGGGTTTTTAGTTTTAAACCTTCATTAGAAATATAGTCAATTAAAAAATTGAAAATAGTCAACTAAAAGCAAATCTGATGTAGTTACTTCATAACCATTGTTCTTAAGGCCCAATCTTTTTGATTTTGTTAGTCTTAGAGTTCTTAAAGGAGAAATCTTCGGAGTATGCTACTCTCATTTCGACAGGTAATCATTGAAGATGCTATGATGATAGAAACTAATCTGAAATAATGAGGATAGTTTAGATTTTTCTTAGAGAGCCTATAATGATAAGTTTTTGTAAAATATACTTCATACAAAGCCAAATTTTTGCTTTTTTGTTATAATTTGTTGTTGTTCTTTTCTTTTGATTGGTTGGTTTCTGCTTATTCTTTTAGATCCTTGCCTGCTAAGTGGTACTTTTACCCCCTTATGTACAATTTTTTTTTTCTCAAAAGTGTTCTACCATTCCATTACAGCATTTTACATTTTCGTCTCTAATCTGTTTACATAAATTCACGTTAAGATGAAATACATTTAGATTATCAGCTTTGTGGAGTTATTAATAACTGGTGGCATCATCAGTGAGACTATAAATTTTCCTTGTAGACTAGCCTTTTCACCATGACTTTGCATAGCACTGTTTCAGCTAGATCAACAAATTGATTATTATATTTTACTATATCATGAATAACACCTAAGGTCTTAATAATATGGGTGAAATTTACTGGAAGTGATCTTTTTTTAAGCTCCTATGTTTGAATGGTGCTGCAATTTAGTTATTCCTCTGAGTCTACATAGAGTACATACTTGACATAGTTAAGAAAAGGTTTTTCTAGCTTTATTTATATTGAACATTTGAGTAACACACAGCTCTGTTGTGCATTAGGATTTGAATCCCTTATGTACAAGAATATTTACTACCTTGTTTCATTTCAGAATGACCTTAAATTATTTAAAAATGTATGAGGCTATTTATAATCAACTCTATGGCAGTGATTAAAGAGGTGTGAATAATAGGTTATTGGAATTTGACAGCTCCTGGTTCACTAAACTAGTGTTAGAACATTTATGCTGCTCAGATGTATCTTATTTTTCTAAGGTGAGAATTTCTATATTGACATGTGGTTTGTTGGTATAATTTATTGCACAGGTTTTTCTCTTTAAAGTGCTTTACCAAATATTGGTATTTTATTGCTTTATTTTACATTTTAAATCTTCAGCCTAATGAATAATTTTATGGTTACTAATAATAACCTTAGTATAGGCTATCAAGCAGATTGTCACTGTACATAGTATTGTTCCTTATGAGGAACATTGTCTGTCTGTCTAGACCTTTCCTATAAAATAAATATGATCAAGGTTTTTATTTTCTTAATGGAAAAAAAACCTTTTCTTACAGAACATTTGAAAACATTTGTTAGGTTAATATTCTGCAGTTGTTACTTTGGGAGGAATGTTAGTACTGCTGAAGAAGTTTGGTATAGTACAATGCACCCAAAAAAGAAAAGATGTATACTTGATATTTCATTGAGTCTTTATTAATTTTAAATACAAAAACCAGAAAAAAAAACATGCATTTGAATTAATCAGATTTGAATTAGACAATATTTTCATTTAAGAATAACAGGAAATCTAGGAAAGTATTTTAAAATTTTGAGTGAACCATTACTCAATGAGTTTTAACCATTCTCTTGGAATCAATGCATTTTGTCATCTGGTAACACTCTCAGATGTGCTAAAGATTTGCTAGAATGCATTTTAATATTACAACACAGTTTTCCTTTACCAGCCAGGAGATTGTGTTTCTTTTTTTTTTTTTTTTTTTGAGACAGAGTCTCACTTTGTTACCCGGGCTAGAGTGAGTGCCGTGGCATCAGCCTAGCTCACAGCAACCTCAAACTCCTGGGCTTAAGCGATCCTACTGCCTCAGCCTCCCGAGTAGCTGGGACTACAGGCATGAGCCACCATGCCCGGCTAATTTTTTTTTTTGTATATATATTTTTAGTTGGCCAGATAATTTCTTTCTATTTTTAGTAGAGACGGGGTCTCACTCTTGCTCAGGCTGGTCTCGAACTCCTGACCTCGAGCGATCCACCCGCCTCGGCCTCCCAGAGCTAGGATTACAGGCGTGAGCCACCGCGCCCGGCCAGGAGATTGTGTTTCTGAAAGGATGTGGTTGGCAAAATTGTAGTAGAGAAAGGCAGAAAAAGTCAGGCCTTATAGAAAACAAAGGTTAGGGAAATAATAAAAATTACTCTGTAGATATTTCACAAAAAACCATAGAAATTCTTTAATCTAAAAAAATCTAAAATAAACCACATTGTCAGCATGACAAACTTCCTCCCCTAAATAATTCATCACTTGACCCCCTTTCTTCAGTTGTGATCTGTAGCATCACAGTCTCCCACAAATGTTGCATTATGTAAGTTGAACCCATCTTAAAGTTTTTAAACTCTCTGGCTTGAAACCCAGTTTTTTACTTTCAAGTCTGAAAAATTATTGTGTAGCAGTCTATATTTTGATGGTACTTAGGGGAAAATTTTTCTAGACCTGATCTTCTATCCATATATTAAGAAGTTGGAGTACCAATGTTTACCAAAGGATAGAATAATTGTTTGAAGATATCAAAGAGACTTGCATATGCATATTATAAACAGCCTAAAGGTTTTGTAAAAGTTAAATGTGGTGATGATGTATTCAGAGAACCTAGCAAGAGTTATTTGTTTCTCTAGTACCGTAGTGCTTTCGAGAGAACTCTAGAGAACAGTTTTTAGTCCTTTTTGTCTGATTACTCTCTGTGTGAATTTGAGTAGTTTGCTTAACTTCACTAAGCTTCCTGTGTCTTTTCCTTAAAAAGTGATAATAATACTAACTCTCATAGTATTATTCTGAGGATGTTCTGGTTAAAGTGCTTTGTAATTTATAAATTGCAGTAGAGTTGTAAGGTTTGGCTATTTTGTTGTAGTCATTGTCAACCTAAAAATTCAAGGTGGAAGTTGAATACAAAATAAGTGACCTAGAGAAAATATGGCTCTCTACCCGCTATCACCCCACTCCTGTGACTCAGGTTGACAGCTGTTCTTAGTTAAGAGATACTTGAGGAAAACAGGGCAGTTTGGAGAGCTCCCTAGGAATATTCATTGACTTCTAGTTCATTTTGGCCTTCTGGGACACTTTTCTTAAAAGACAGTTTTATATTGTAATTTCACTCCAAAGTCTTTAGATTACCAGGACATTCTGGTTATAGAAGTCAGTCTAACTTTATAAGCCTAGAGTAGTACAGAGAGCTCTCATGTTGTTTAGGTTTTCCAATTGGGGACATCCTGTGATCTGACTGTTCCTAGTGCACAAGTTAATCCCACCCGTATCCTGTTTGTGAGTAATTGGATGGATGCCTGGAAATTCTAGTGCCAGATTGTATAGCACCTTCTCCAACAGAAATCTCTAGTTTGAGTTTATTTACCTTCTCCCTAAACAAACACCTCTCATAGCTGAGTCTCTGTGCTCAAAAAGGCAAGAGTCTATGAAATAGATTCCCTAGTTCTGTCTCCGTAGTCATGCTTGGACTTCCCATTGATCTGGATGGGAGACATAGCTAAAATACAAATACAGGCTGTAGTCTCTCTGTATGACTGAGGCAGTGGGTTTTGAATTGAATGCCTCTTATAGAAGAGAGCCTTCTTGGGAAAGAAAGAATTTCTTCCTAAATTATCTTTTTATCTAAATTGTTAATAGAAAAATGCCATTTGCATCATTATAATCTCTCTTACTGCTTGCATTCTCTTTACAAGGTATCAAAATGTATGGTTAAAAAACAGATGCTTATTGGTGTGTGCAAGCTTGTCTTAATTCAGAGAAGAATTCCATTGTTGATTTCAAGGATATACATAATGGTTTTGCCATTTATTACAGCATTGTGATTAAAGCCACAAGGACCAGAATTAGTATCCTGGGTATAAATGCTAAATCTACCACTTACTGAAGAATTCTACCAGGCCTGGTGGAAAGAAGATTTCTCTCCTAATTGCTGTATTCTTCTTGCTGTAATTTGTGCATTAATAAACACTGTTTCAGTTGTAAATTTTAGAAACCCAACTCAGTAGGTGTACTCTAAAAAAGAGAAGGACTGAAAAATACAAAACGCGATGGCTTCAGGTATTGGTCGAATCAGCCACTCAGACTATATCATCAGGATTCAAATCTCTTTCTCTCTGTTCCCCCAACCTCCTTCTCTTCCTCCCATCGGAGATATATAGGGCTTGAACTGATTGCTTTAAAAGTCAATGAATCTGTTGGGAATACTTAATAGGCAGAATTCTTACTTGAGGGAAGGGATTCATATAAGATTCTGGCACTCTGTTCTAGATGCTTTGTATATATAATTGCACATGATTTTGAAATCTAAATCTTTTAATTTTCTTATTTAAACTTCTAAATTATATTTGAAACAGTATGCTATATAAGATTTATACTAGTTCAGGTATATACAAGGAGAATGAATCCAAGGTAAAATGCATGTGTGTATTTGTGTACTGGAGAAACTGTGTGTGTGTTTTGTGTGTGTGTGTGTGTGTGTGTGATGTAAAGTCACTTATTAATCATTTACTGTGTATCATATTATTTACTGTGCTAAGCAGTTTACATAAATAACACATTCGATCCTGAAAATAATCTTATAAGTAGTTATTATTCTCCTGTTAATATGTAAGGAAAACTAAGAAGGTAACTTGGCCGAGAACAGCCAGCCATTGAGTGCTTGACCCACAATTTGAACTCAAGTCAGCCTGACTCCAAAGCCTTTTGTTGCTTTGTTAGTTTATGCCCGTACAGGTCTTATTAGGAAACTGTTTCCTTCTGCAAGGCAAATACCCCCTTTTAATATAATGTCTTAGATTGCTGCTACTTACAGACATGACTTGAACTTACTAAAATTTCTTTTTTCAGCTTAATAATTATTTAGTCATGTGACATATATAAATTTCCTAATTTTGTCATGCTAAAATTTAAAACAATTTGAACTGTAAAATTTGATTTTACTTTAAAGAAATTCTACCACTGCAAATATAATGTACAGTTTTTACATTTAGCTTAATTAAGGTTGTTACTTGGGAAATAAATTGCTATACATACATATACACAATTTATATGAAGTATGAAAATATGTTAGCTATTATTTAGATCATAAGCTTTTCTAGGTACAGAAACAAACTGTTTAGAATAAACTTACAAAGCAAGACAAAATTGAAAACAGAGGCTTTACAAGCTAGCATTAAAAAATTACTGAATTTAAATAGCAGTTATTTTTATTTGCTTACATTGAAGAAATAAATTCCTATGATTCAACTTATGGTACAGTCTTGTGCATGGATAGGAGTGATTTTGTAAGGCTCAAATCAGTACTGTTTATTGCTATACAAATAGTGTGTTACTTTTATGGATCATGTTTTTGCTTCTCTTACCCAAAAGGAGAATTTAAGAAGAAAATTTATCTTCTTTTTCTAAAAGGAATCTGTAGATGCATATGGAGGGGATGGTACGCAGCCGTGAATTGGCAAAGAGCTTGGGTGAATATACAAGCAGCTAATCTCTCACCTTGTTCCAGGTACATATGTCTTGGTTGTTGACCATAGAAGTGCCTGGTTAGAAGCCCACATATCTCTCTTGTTACTTCCCTTACTATAAATGTGGCCTTGCCTGCTAGGGATCATTGCTTTAAACTAAACTGGAAATAGGAAGCACGATTCATTACACTATAAATCTTTAACTGTTGTATAAGGAATAATGGAGGGCAGAGAGATCACTGCAGGCTAGCCCAAGTATGTTGGCATCCCAGAGTATTTTGTAATGATCTTGGTATGTAAAATCTCAGAGGCATATTTAAAGAAAATTTATTTTAAATTTCAGTTTTAATTAACTGGCTTTAAAATATTCCATTCACTACTCTTACTACCCTATAAGGATTATCAAGTCAAAATAATAGGTGCTAAAATTTCAAAAAGTTAGAAACCCAACAAAGCTATGCAGAAAATAAAATTCTGTGAATCTCAGGTGATACTAATTCATTCAAGACAAATTTAAACATTTTATTGTTTATAAATTTAATGTAATGATTTAATGAAAACATTGCTTTTAACCACAGGTACAGAACTCTTTGGAAAACTTGAAAGTCATAATTAGTAGTCTGTAATTATAAACTGTAAGACCTATTTAGTATAACCAAGAGGTAAGGATAGATTGCTTTAAATCTGTATTTATGGAAATGTGAAGTGAAGCAACATAAACATTAAAGTGTTGACAGAGTGGTTTATTGTAAACACATAAGAACAGAAAGAGTGGGCCGGGTGCGGTGGCTCACACCTGTAATCCAAGCACTCTGGGAGGCCGAGGCGGGTGGATCGCTCGAGGTCAGGATTTCAAGACCAGCCTGAGCAAGAGCAAGACCCCATCTCTACTAAAAATAGAAAGAAATTATCTGGCCAACTAAAAATATATATAGAAAAAATTAGCCGGGCATGGTGGCATATGCCTGTAGTGCCAGCTACTCGGGAGGCTGAGGCAGTAGGATCGCTTAAGCCCAGGAGTTTGAGGTTGCTGTGAGCTAAGCTGATGTCATGGCACTCACTCTAGCCCGGGCAACAGAGCGAGACTCTGTCTCAAAAAAAAAAAAAAAAAAAAAAAAAAAAAAAAAGAACAGAAAGAGTGGAGACTGAGTACTTACATATTTGGACAGGCATATATTGAAATATGGCAGATAAACATAATCACATAGTGCCCGGCTTGTGTTATACCCTCAAATATTTATTGAGTTAATATTCAGTTCAGCAGATACTTTATTCAGCATCTTTATGCCTAAGAATATTATATATATAATGTTATGGGATGCAGTGTGTGTGTGTATATATATATATATAAAACAATATCATATTATATATACATGTAGAGATTAGTGTTCTAGTTCCTGCCCTTAGAAAACAAATCTTCTTTTTAAGGAGTTAAAATACTGAATTATACTTAGTAAGAAGCTAATTAACTGCCTGCAAAATATGGTGTAGACCAGTACTGTTGAGTAAAACTTTGATGATGAAAATGTTCTATATTTATTTTATCTTGTAGCCACTAGCCACATTTATTTATTTGAACACTTGAAATGTGTCTCATGCAAATGAGGAATTGAATTTTATAATTTATTTACAATTTTAATTAACTTTAATATGAATACATATATGTGACTAGTGGCTACCTTATTAAATGGCACAATTCTCAAAACTTAACCTATATTAGGAACCCTTCATTTGAAAATGATTGATGACTCCATAATGCTTTTGATTACATGGGTTATATTAATATTTGTCAAGATTTACAATATTTAAAATTAAAACAAATTTTAAGTAGTTATTGATTCTTAATAATGTCACTACATGTTAACATAAATAACATTTTTGAGAAAAAACTGCTTTTCAAAAAAATTAGAGAATGACATTGTTTTACATTTTTACGAGTCTCTTTAATGTCTAGCTTAATAGAAGGCAGTTAAATTCTCATATCTGCTTCTGTATTCTGTCTGTTGCAATATGTTGTTTTGGCTGAACTATGTTAAAACCTAGCTTTACACGGGTATGTAGTTGGATATCTGTATGAGGCTAGGTTTTTTTCAAAGAATCAAATCAAATCTGATAATCAAAGAATATCAGATAATTGTGGATATTCTCTGATTCCTGTACCAAAAACTCATCAAATAACAGTTTCTTAAAGTTTCATTGCAATGTGGAATGTGAAACTGTATCAAAGAATTTTATGGTTTGTTACATTAAAATCCACAGGTCTATCTTGAATTTTGAATGGACTTTTTACCTAGTCATGAACTTGTAACATCATGAATTAGTTATTTGGAATATATTGGTTCACTGAGTTGTGCAGCACTTCTAAATGTTGACACATTTCATTTTACATGTTTAAAAAAACATCACCAGTAGTAGCACCGCTCTCTTCAGAAGGGTCTTTAAAATTAGGAAGCTGTGAAACTCACAGTTGCAGTTAACACGTTTTCCAAAATTCTGATTCACATCTGAAGGCTCAAATTTTATTATTGGCAACAAATTTAGCCATTTTTTTTCCTTGAAGTGATAGGCTTACTTAGTTTATTTTTGAGAAGATGTCTGCCAAATACTCAAAAGTCTTTTTTTTTTTTTTATTATTACTTCAGCTCATCTTGGGGGTACATAAGTTCAGGTTATATACATTGACCATGTCCCGCCCATCCCCGAGTCAGAGCCTCAAGCGTGTCCATTCTCCAGACAGTGCACCTGACACTCACCATGTAGTCATACCTCCATCCCCTCCCCCCACCCCCACCTCCCCGAGTCAGCACCTTCAAGCATGACCATTCCCCAGACGGTGCGCAACGCACTTATCATGTAGGCATACACCCATCCTCTCCCCCTACCCCCCCCCCCCCCGGTCTCAGTCTGATATCCAATTGGTATCCTTCCCCGATGTGCATTTAGGTGATGATCAGGGAAACCAATTATCTGGTGAGTACCCAAATGTTTATAGCAGCACAATTCACAATTGCAAAGATGTGGAAACAACCCAAATGCCCATCAATCCACGAATGGATTAGTAAACTGTGGTATATGTATACCATGGAGTACTACTCAGCTATAAGAAATAACGATGATATGACGTCTCTTTGGTTCTCCTGGAGAGAGTTGGAACCCATTATATTAAGTGAAGTATCCAAAGAATGGAAAAACAAGCATCACATGTACTCACAAGTCTTAATAACCATAGTTTGTCAATTGGTTGTTCTTTCAGGTTAAATTGATGTACCATGCAAAAAACAGCTAGTTCAGCTGGCAACTCAAACAATTTCAGTTTTTTCCATTAGACACTATTATACTTGGTTATCGGGCAGAAGTGTTTTATGTGTACATTCCATTTTGTTGAACAGAATATTAAAAAAGAGATATACTAAAGGTTCAATATTTAATAAAGTAATTTTTACAACTTCATCAAAGATGTTCTTAAGTGAAACTGACAATTTTTTAAACTGGAAATGAATGGCAGTGAGGGATACGAGGAGACAGTTTGCTGCCACTGCCTTGATTCATGCTTAGATACTAACAGTTTGACCCACCGTTGCCTTTGTATCATTAGTGCTAAGGTCAAAAGTGTGAGAAGAGCAAATAATGCCTTAGTATAGGAATAAAAAGTTTTGACCTTCTACTATAGACAATAAAGGAGGAAAGAAATTGCTCTTAGCTAGAGTAAGTTAGGTAAGGGTCCATAATAGAGATCAGAGTAACATGCCTGCTGTGCTTTATTTCTTGTTCTTTACTTTTTCCTATAAAATAAAAGTAGAAAATCAATTAGAATGTTAATTGTTTAACCATGTTACTTTTTAAATCATTCATTGATTAAATAAGTATTTATTGATTACCTACTTGCATGTTATTTCTATTGAGAAATGGGAACTACATAATGTGTAGAATAATGGTCATGCCAATAAAAGTATCTACTGCCCTTATTATAGAGCACTTGCTGTGTGCTAGGCACTGTGTTTGTGTGCTTTTAAATGCATTAGCTTAATCTTCGTGGCAACCTCAGGAGCTAAGTTTGATAGAAAGTCCGCTGGATTTTGTGCCTGGCTAACAATTTTTTGTGTAACTAGAAGTTATTCTTTGCATTTCAGTTTTCCCAAGTATAAAATACAGGACTGAGACTTACCTTCAGATTCTTTCCAGGTTGAAAATTCATTACTTAAATGTGTATTTCACAGCAGGGTAATTCTTTGTTGACATGTTATCAGAATACTTATTAGGAAGCCATAAAAACAATTACCAAATCATTAACATAAACTTTTTGAAACTTTATGTCCCTTTCACTTCAAAATTCATTGATTCAACACATTTTTCACAGCACCTAATCCTTTACTGACACGTTATCAGAACACTTCATACTTGACCAAATACATTATGGCTTCAATTATCTCTTTACCTTTATCTCCTACTGTTCTGCCTGGTATATTCTGTTTCCCAGACATCCCTGTACTGTCTTGCTTCCCCTTTGCCTTTTTCCTCTTCTGCAGGGCCAAGTTCCTTCTTGTCTCAGAACTCATATCCAGTCCATCACCAACAACCTGTTGGTTATACCCCTCCATCGCCAGTACCACCACTGTTTTCAACTGTGAATTCCCCTCCTCTGGACTACTGCAATACCCACGTCATGGGTCCCCTTGTCTCTGTTTACCACACAGCCCCCAGAGTAATCTTTCAAAAACATAAAGCAAAATATGTCATTCTCCTTCTCAACACCTTTCAGTGATTTTTCATTGTTCTGTCATGGCCTGCATGTTTGAACCCTCACCTTCTTCTCTACCATTCTTACACATTCTTGCTAAACTGCCTTTTTGTCCTTTGTAAATGACAAGCCTTTCTCTATTCTAAGCCAGAGGTGGGGACACTGCAGCCTTAAGGCCACATGTAAGATTTGTTCTATAAAATTTGGATTCAGCCAAAAGGCTGCACTTAAGAATCTAGAAGGCCACGTGTGGCCTTAAGGCTGCAGGTTCCCCAGCCTGCTCTGAGCCTCTGCACTGGCCTTTCCCTCTGCCTGGAATGCTCTGTTTCCAGCTCTTGGCATGGCTGGCTCTTTCGTTTTCCTTGTGTGTCCACTCCAGTGTCATAGTTTCAAAGAACCCTTCGTGACCACCTAGTCTAACGTGCCCCATCCTCTCCTCTCTCACAGCAACCTCTTTGTGTACGTCACTCTTAATTTAACATTTAATTATATACTGTCACATTTCTCTCTATAATATTTAATGTATATTACTCATATTTTATATAAAGGTTGTATGTCTCAGAAGCAGAGAGTATAGATATTAAATGTCTTCATTCTCCTATCTTCTGGAACACTTAAGTCAGAGGAACTAAGTTATTCATTCTAATTTCATAACTCACAAGCTTGTCATATGTTAGAATGTTTAGAAGGTCTCTGTAAACCTAAGCTCTGGTTACCTGTAAATTGTTTTTAATCCTTAATTAAGAAATAAATTTCAATTCAGATTTTATTAGTATGTCCCTTGTTCTCCATGTCCATCCACTGAAGGAGTAGAAAGACTTTCTTTTCTTAACCAGGCTAGACTCAGGGAATTATTAGCAGTACCCCAGTGTTGAAATTTGGCCCTCAGGAAAGCTTCCAAAGAGGAGGTCTCCTGGTTGGGGACCAGTAAGCTTTACTTAGATTATTGTGTTCTGTCACTCCTCTGGAAACAAAGGAGAAACAGTCCTCAAACTACATACTTGAGGTTCATGACCTTTTTCTTTTAATTTCTCTTATGAGTTCCCTTCCCATGGTCAAGAGTTTTAAATTACACACACTGCATTACTAGTTTAAAGGAATCTGAGAGAACCAAATGAAATGAATTGGCACAGAACTATTGTCCTCTTCCTTCATCTCATGTCTCAAAACCAGTTCAGCTGCTAATCATTGAGTCTCCAAACCAATCAGGGAAAAAAGTGCCTTCTGGGATTGCTAAATGACAAGATATTTCTTAAACTATTTTGGAAAATGAGAAAAACTGAGAATCATGCCATCTCCTGTGGTGTAGAAGCTTTTTAAACATTTGATTGTGTGTATATGTGATATGCTATAACCTGTATTTTGGGAATATTAGTTGACTCTGACAGGAGAAAGAACATGCTCTCTGCAAGACCTTCCTGTTTGACTCCATGCAGTCTGAGGGCAGCTGCCCTGGCACTTGCAGCAAGGAGCAGAAGTCATTGCCTGATCTTTGCTTCTTTGCAAGTGTTACCTTCCTCTTTGTTTGCATAAATTCAGACTTTATGTGGCCATGAATAAAAAAGATGAATGCTATTCACACTTTCTAGCAGATTGCTGTCTTTCATACAGAAGGAAAATAGAGCTTATTATTTCTAATAACATAAATTTTTTTATTTCAAAATCCACAGATGTATACTCACAGCATAGTACTTATTACCTTCTTAAATGTCCTTTTAATCTTTAATTATTTTCTAAATTTCATTTGGTATCTTGATTAGTGTTTTTAATTATATTTCCTATTCACTGTTACCAAAATCCAAATAACATAAAAATAGTAAGGAAGAAAATGTTTCACCCAGTCCCCTCTTAGTTTTCTAAAGTTCACCAGTAATAACAAACAATATGCTGAATATTATTTTAGACTTTTTCTTTGCACATTTAAAATTTATCTTTAAAATTTTTTTAAAGTAATATATATTCAAACAGTATAGAAGGAATAAAGTAGAAAAACAAGACAGTCATTACCTCACTTCTTCTTTTGTATATCCTCTAGACATTGTCAATTAATGTTAAGGTACATGTATAGTATGTATACTATACTGCATTTAGTGTTATTTTCTGCAAGAATGGAATCAAACTATTTTAGAGTATTCCTCTTTATTATCACTACAAAGCACTATATCTTGGATGACTATAAGGGTTTCTGTAATTAAAAACAAGCTTTCAGATAAACATATGTATGTATTTTTTGCACACGTGTAAGTTAATTTGTAAATTCCAATAAATTCTTGGATCAAAAGGTAAACATTTTAAATTTTGATAAATATTGCCAAATTAACACAGCATGTAAGAGCATACTTTTTTTCTTAACCTTTGCATAAACCATGTGTTACTGGGCCAATTTTTGCCAGTTTATTACACAAACATCATTTATCTAGCAATTAGTACCTGCAAGTAATATTCTAGATGCAGGGACACAGCTGTTAAAAAAAAAAAAAATCCTGCCCTTGTGGAACTTACATTTTAGTGAGAGGAGACACTAAATAATAAACCAAATATTATGGCAGTTAGTGATAACTGTTTTAAAAAGAAATAGAGGAGAGAGTGGGGAGTGCTGTGTGGTGGTAGGGTGTCTATAAATTTAAATAGTGAAGTCATAGAAGATCTCACTTAGGAGGCGAAATTAGTCTATGCATAAAGAACATTCCAGGTAGAGTTATGTGAAGCACAAAAGCCTTGAAGCAAGAGGCATTGTGGCTGGAATGGAGTGAGCCAAGTGTCAAGTAGAAGAGTTTGAAAGAGAATAGGTGAAGGGGGGTCACCTAACGGGAAGGGTTTTTGGTTTACACTGAATAGGATGGGAAGCCATTGGGCAGTTTGAGCAGAGGAGTGATATTCCACTGCTGCTTTAGAAGGATTTCTTTGGTTGCTGTCTTGAGAATTGACTGTAGGAAGATAAAGGTGGCAGCGGGAGACAGGATATGAGGCAATGACAGTATTCTGGGTGAGAGTTGATGGTGGCTTCAGTAGGGAAGGGATGGTAGGGAGGTCGTAGTGAGTGGTCAGATCCTGAAGATATTTTTTAAGGTATTTCCCTCCAGATTAGATACAGGATATGAGAGAAAAAGAAGAGTCAAAACTGACACCAAGACTTTGGCTGAACCACTGGGAGAATGGAATTGCTATTTACTAAAATAAAAAAGACTGAGAGATCAAGTGTTGGGTTTGGATATGGCAAGTTTTCCCTTTAGACATCCAAGTTGAAATGTCAAGTAGACAATTTGGTATGTAAGTCTGGGTTTCATGGGAGACATTTGGGCTTGGATATAAAGCTGGAAGTCAACAAATGGTATTCAGAGCCATGAGGCAGATTGAGTTCCAGGAGATGGAGGAAAGAAACAGAAAAGAAGTAGTCAGTGAGTTCAGAGGGAAACTGATAGAATCAAGAAAAGAGATTGTTTTGAAAAGGAGGAAATAAGGGATTAAGTCAAATGCTGCTAGTGGGTCACATAAGGTGAGCACTGATAACTGTCATTGGATTTAGCAGTGTAAAAGCTCTGCAGTCATGAAAAGAACAGTTTTGGTGGAGTGTTGTGATTGCAGGGGGTTAAGATAAAATAGGAAGAAACAAATTTAGAGACATGTGTAGGCAACATGGCAGTAAAGGGACCTGAGGTGCAGAATTGGGAAGAGTAGGGTTTGGTCAAGATAAAGGTTTAGCCAGAATAGGGGTTTGGAGCCAGAGAAGGGTAAGAAAGTTGAGAGTGTATGTGAGAAGTGATTACAATGACAAAGGATTAAACTGGGTATTTCTTCTATTAGTGAGGTTGAACATCTTTTTATATGTTTGTTGGCCATTCATATTTGTGTGTGTGTGTATAAATTGGATGTTCTTATTGGGTGGTTCATCTTTTTCTTATGGGTGGTTGAGTTCTCTGTATAATAAAGAAATCAGCCTTTGGCCACATGTATTGCAGGTAGTTTTCACAGTTTGTCATTTGTCATTTGACTTGAAATTTTTTCTATGTACAATTATGGATTCATGTCATGCATATAACAGCCTTCCTTATTCTAAGATTGTAAAAGGATTTCCCTGTATTTTCTTCTAGTACTTTTATGGTTTCACTTTTTTTCTAAGTTAAAATCTTTAATTCATATGGATTTCATTTTGATGAAAGTCATTAGGTGGGAATATTAGTTTATTTTTCCATAATGATTTTTATTGAATAATCGCCTTTCCTCGCACTGATTTGCAAGACAAGTATTTGTTTGAAGATCTATTTCTGGGTTGTATTCAAATCCATTGATTGCGTATCCCTGTAACATTATAACTCTTGTTTCCATTTCTATAGCTTTGAAATACATTTTACTATCTGGTATGGCTAGTCTAGGTTGTCCTACTACCACCATTGCTATTATTTTTCTGAATTTTTCTGAATATTTTATGTGTTTATTTTCCCAGATAATAATACTAGCACTATGTATTGAGTACATATGTACAGTACTGTACAAAGTGTTTTATGTGTATAGTTATTTTCATCATTATGACAACCATGTTAGGGACATGCTATTATTTCCATCTTAGAGATAAGGAAACAGGCATGAGAAGACTGAGTAATATGCCCAAGGTGGCAAGGCTAGTAAGTTGTAAAGCTGTGATTTGAAGTCAGGCTCTGGAGACTATGGTCCTACCTCTCTATATAAACTTTGGAATCATTTGATCCAAATCATTTAGAGTTAGAATCTAAAATGTCGTGTTAGTATTTAGATCAGAATTACATTGAATTTATACATAATTTTAGGTGGAATTGACATATTTACAATATGAAATCATTCTGTCCAAAACAAAATTATGTCTTTTCATGTATTCAAATCTTGTTTTATGGCTTTTACATAGAGTGCTAAAGTTTTCTTTATATAGGTTCTCCATATTTTGGTTTAAGTGTTTTCTTTCATGCATTGTCCTTTGTGTTGCTATTATTAGGATTTTTTTCTTCAATTGGGTTTTTAGCTGGTTACTGTTGGTATATTGGAAAGCTATTGAGTTTTTCCTGTTAAATTCATAATTAATCATTTACCAGATTTTCTTACTGCTAATAGTTTTTTCATTGTTTTTTTTTTCTGAATTGCCAAGAAATGTTATTTCACCTGCAAATAATAATTGTTTTCTCCTTTCCAATATTTATACTTTTCCTTTTATTCTTTTTTAAAAATTGGCTTGATCTTTTAGAATATTGTTAACTGATGACAGTAAGCATTTTTATCTCATAAATGCTTCTGATACCTAATTATGTACCATGATACTAACTTTAGTTTTGTTTTTATGAAAAAGTATTTATCAGCAAGGAATGGGAAATTTTTTTTCTCAAATGCCATTTAGTGTCTAGAGATGTCCATTGTTTCTCCTTTACTACGTTAATAGAGTAAACTCTTATATATTTATTAATGTTAAATAACGTTTGCTTTATTTCTTTAATGTGTTAATGGATTTAATGTTTTATTTAGGGTTTTTGCATCAGTGACATTGAGCTTGTATGTGTACGTGCATGCGTGTGCTTGTGTACTCTTTCTCAGCTTTTAGTTAACTATTATTGTTCTAGTTTCATAGATGGAATTTAGACTCTTTTCATTTTCCCCTCTCTTTAAAAGGAAATAAAATTATCAGTCCTTTACATATGTTAAGAAATTCATCTGGGAAAATACTTGGCAATTTTTGAATGGTTAACTACTTGATATCTTCCTATGCTTATTCCATGGTCTGTCTGCCTGTGTCTTCTATAATTTTCAAAGTTCTATGAAATTATATGTATAGTGATACTCATTTACATTTTACTAGAAAGGCTTTTCACCTAGGTTTTCAAGTTTGCTTAGATTTGTGAAAATATTTACAAAGTAAATGTCTTAAATTCCTTTATAGTTGTAATTAATTTAATTCCATTTTCATTTTAATATTGGACATTTGTGCCTCTTAATTTTTCTCGAGGATTAAGTAGGCTAGTGACTTATCTCTTATTGGTTCTTTAGAGATTGGGCTTTTGGGCTAATTTATCAATTACATGGCTTCTCTACTTTTTGACTCAGTGTGTACTTTTGCATTTTTTAATTTCATCTTCATACTTTTTTTGAGTTTTGTCACACTCCCGGAGTAACAGTTCATACAAATTAAAAAGCATCCTTTTATAAATGCAGATATTACCTAGGAAGCAAATATTAGTTATTGATAATTGAGTGTGAATTATTTTAGTCCAAATACTTTCCTCACACACACAAAAGAACCACCTTTTCTTGGAACCAAATTTATTATAGTTTAATCTGCTGAAGACTTTGATGTTTAACTGTTTCATCTACCTTTTTGTGAGTTTTACTAGCACGGGCTGAAATTAGCTCACTGAGTGAATGGGAGTTTTGATAAATCAGGAAAAGGGGAAGGTAACTGAGGAGGATGCTCTAGGGAGCATGTAGATAAAGTACCAGTGAATGATGGGAGAAAAGAATAAGAAACGAGAAAGTACCAAAGGCAAATCCTGTGAATCCTCAGTAGCTTTTACCTAACGAGACAGGAGAAAGTAAGGACTGGGATTCTGTAAGGATGGCAGCTCTTTCCCTGCCTTTGCCTATCAGCTTTCATTCTATTAATAGCTTGTATCTGAAGACATTGGAAACCACCAATCCTTTTGCAAGAGTAAAGTTCCATTGACTTTCCTTGGAGTTATGTTTTAAAAGATGGTTTAAAAATTTAAAAAGTTTATGAAAATTTTACCAGAGAGGAATTAGAAGAAATTTCCCCCTCAAATTTCTGAATCATTAGAATTGATTAAAATCTAACATGAAATACCCTAAAATCATGATGCCTACTTTTAAAGACATCTAAATTAAAATTAGATAACATACACATTGTACATTATTAAAATTAGATAACATACACATTGGACATGTATGTTACATCATATCCTTCATTATACAGTAAAACATATATAGATAGCAATTTAATAATATCTATCAGGTCAAAAGCCATATTAACATATATTTACAGTACGTGCAGAGTATACTATTTATACACAACTAAATTTCTTCTTTCCTGGAACAACATTATATACAGAAGTTTTCTCTAATCCTATGAATTTTCAGATGGCCTCTCCTTTCCATTTTGTGTGCTTATTTACATTGTCTGGTGATGACTGCAGTTTTGTTTTCATTTTCCTGAATTATTGGTAACACTTCAGTATATTGAGTTGTTTATTCATTGAGGAAAGAAAGAAATGTGGCCCCAGTTCAACAAATAATCCCAGACCTACCTTGTGGAAGACAATATGGCAGGGACTCTCTTCAGGATTGTGTGTGTGTGTGTCTGTGAGAGAGAGAGAGAGAGTTATTTTGGTCCCAACTGATGTTAAAGGACAGTGGACATACTTGTTCAGTGTCTTCACTTTTGTCTTCATAGTTTGTAATATTCATTCCTAAATTTGTGGTGTTGTCAGCATGGTGATAACGTGTAAAATATTCTACTACATAATGTAACTACAGTCCATTGGCCTTGAAGAAGACAAGTCAAAGTGTATGTTTTTCCAGGTGTTTCTTAAATTATGACAACATGATAGTCTGATATATCTGGAACCAGTTTTGTTAAAAGTAGTCTGTTAACTTTTTAGGATCAGTCTTTTCTACAATAGATTTTATCTCTCTTTTCTACTATGCAGATGAGTAGTGTGTGTTTAGGGGTTTGATGGGAATGAGTAGGATGTAGCTAGTGGCATAAAGTAAGCAGAACCTCCTCTGGAAAAAAAGCTTTTGCCTACCCAAAAATATGTCAAAATATGACCTTGGTCTGTGGCTTTAATCAACACATGCCCCACAGTTATCACTGAACAAGAATTGCAGGTCTCAGTCAGTCTGTCCCCTACTCCTGTCCTACCTCCCTAAGCTTCTATATGTGAGTCTAACCTATGAATCAAAGCTACAGTACATGACTGTGCTGAGATTCTTTATTTGTAAAGCGTTTGGTTGATCTTGCTCTTTTTCTGATGACTGAAGTTGAAACTGTATTGCATTGTTTTGGAACTGTATTCATTTAATTTATCTAATTATTTTATTATCATAAATTACTTAAGAAACAAGTGTTTACATGGGACTTCAGTGCAGTTGATATGGTGCTGGATGCAATCAAGTGCTAAAAATAATATGTGAAAGTCTTTTAAAGGTTTTATTGGCTATAATATTATCTGAATAGTTTATAATAAAACAAATTATATTAATATGAGATTCTAATGCTCAAAATTCTGTAGTCATTTGAAATGTCTTCAGTAGCAAGCAGTTAAGTAGAGAATTCCAGATCCTCAGAATGGGGACAGATAGAAAATTTTAAGTTTAAAACTATTTATTGTTCAATTTTCAGTCTGGAGGCTTTGTACATAGTAAAGTATATAGACTGTTGAATCTGGCAGACATGGGTTTGAATAAACAACTTAACAGCTACATGACTTCAAACAGGTTACTCAGCTACTATATTTTTTTGTCTGTCAGAGGGAGATATAATAGTACCTACTTTTTAGGAGTCGCTGCAAAGATTCAGTAAGATGATAATAGCCTAGCAGGAAACACTTCCACAGTTCTTACTGTATATCAAACACTGATCTATGCACAGTTCATTTTTAAACCATTAGATCTTACAACCACCTTATACAGTGAGTAGTTATATCTGGCATTAAATATTAGCAAATAATACCAACAAGAACTACAAAAAGTCAGTGTTGTCCTTAACCACATTCTAGTGACAATAGGAATGCATTGAAAATGTTACCATTTTCTGTTGAAATTTAAACTCATAGTATGTATCATAAGTTGTATTTGAAGATTTCAAATACATTATTTTCTTTTATCCTTTATTTCTTAATATTTTATTATTTTAATTTAAACTCAGAATCAAGAGGTGTTGATCATCTGTGATTGTTAAGAATGTACCACTCTTCAAATTAACTATATTTTATTGTACATATTTTTAGCCACAGGTTAAAAAATACAGTGGTATGGAGATCCACAAAACCAAAGGTATTCAGAAACACAAGGAAGTGTGCCTGTTATCTAAGTTTCAATAATTAATATAAGCAGTTTTCACTGCTTTTTCTCTCACCTAATTGTGAAGCATGACAGTGAAAAGCTTTGGAGGATAGTTACTGGTCTTTTTTTCATCTTAGCCAATAAAATGTATTGCTTTTTTGGATTTTTCTTGGTTTATGTCACATATCAAAACGTGCCCTGGGACAAATCACAAGATACCTATGAAATATATTCAGTTTCTGCGTTTGGGATATATAAGTTATAATGTTCTATATCACAATGGCAGCTAATACTGGGGGACAGGAAGGAGTTTGGCTAGAGTCCTGGAAAGTGATAGGTAGTCTTTAAGACCACTTTCAGCTGTGGTTGACTCAAGCAGGAGAGAACACCCTATGGCTCTGGTTAAAATTATCTCAGTAAAGAATATGAAGCATGCACACAAGTATTTGAACCATAATGCATATATGTCTTAAAGCCTAATTTGGGGGAAATTTTCAGGCCCCAAATACTCCAAATGTAAATGTGTTAAATATGTAATCTAGAGTCAACCAAACAACCTACAGCTAACAAAACTGATAATGGTAATGCTAAGCTACAGTATTATATCGTTAAAGGTAAGAATAGCACCAGTATAAAACCATGGCCATCTCAGGATACCAAAGAAGCACTGAGTCCTTTCTTCACAAAATAGCAGGAATTTCGACAGTCCCTGTATGCAATTCACCATGCCCAAGCATAGTGAGAGCTTTGCAGTGAGTGAAACCTTACATGATAGCCAGATCTTAATGGAGTATGTAATTGATTAATCCTCAGCAAACACTGTGTTCTAATTTTAGCTTATAGTATATAAAGGCCAACTTTAAATGACTTCAACAAGTCATTTAGTAGGTTACTAATAAGGATCCCTTGAAAGTAAAAATGAAAGTTAATAGCATTGTGCATCGTTTGCCAGTAAGAGTTCCCATTCCAAATATGTGCGTCTGTTCTCTATCATATTGATACAACAACAGACCTTCTCAGGTAATACGTATGGAAATAAAAAAATTCTGGAAGGCAATTTATTAGGTCATTAAATATGAAATGTCTGATTTTGAATCAAAAGTTTAGTTTATTATATCTCAAACAAGAAGTAGTACAATTAATCAAAGTATGTGCCTAAACTGTCAACACATTTAGGTGATTATCTTTCAAGAATGGTTGGAAAACTTAAGGAAGCAGTGGGAAGAATAGCTGGTAGTAATTATGGCTTAGTTATCTAAACAAAGCAAAGTTGCCTTTATCTCCCTTCCTCTCAATCTTATCTTAGCAAGTAAGAATCATCCTGCAAATAGTAGAAAAGAGATATTCCGGTGACCATACCCAATGATATACTAAATATTTATTTTGTTAGAGTGTTTATTACAAGGACTCTGAAGGAAAACATTAAAATTATACTAGATTATTTGATTTAGAGAATTTTATTCTCAGCTGTTACTCATGGTGCTATGAACTACAGAACTCATTCAGAATAAGTACATATCTGTAAAATGCTGACGTTAAATTTTATTCAAATTCATTAAAAATTATGGCAAGAGAGCCCATTTGAAAACTTATGAATGTCCATTATATTTTTCAGAATGACAAACTTAATAACATTACTTAAATGATGCCTTAATTACATAGAAATTTGACTACACTGGTTTTACTTTCTAAAGTGAATGTAGGATTAATGTGAACTACATGGGCCTATTTGACAACTTGAAAAATACTTTCCTTGTGGTAAATTTGGTGATGTAATGCAGTTTTATTAGAAAAGATGGCCTCTTTTCTTAAATTGTAATGCTTTACAGATTTGAAGGTCTAATTATATATGAGCAGTATTGTATACAATAAACTCATTGTGGCTGGAGAGGATGTTTAATATAGTATTTAAGAGCATGAAGTATGGAATGAGAACATTGGGGTTCAAATCCTGGCCCTGCCACTTCCAAGCTTTGGGATCTTGGACAATTTACCCTGTCTCTGCCTTGGTTTCCACATCTATAAAACAAGGATGTAAGTAGTAGGTGGTAGAACTCTAATTCTTAGAGTTGTTGTAAGATTATTCTAAGAATTTGATGAGTTATAAAGCACTTGTACATATAGTAAGTGTTCAATAAGTGTGGCTACTATTATTTGTCATTTGATCATCTAGTATTTAGTAAGTACTCTGTGTGTGTTGTCAAATAAATTAGTTGCTTACATTTTATGGTCTAAAGGAAAACATTATTGAATTGGAATCTGTTTTAAGTATCTTTTTTACTTTTATTTTTCTGAGGTATAAAAACTGATTTTTTTACTAGTTGGTTTTGATTATCTGTTTCTTGTTTGTATTACAGTTACAAATTATAATACTGTGGTAGAAACAAACTCAGATTCAGATGATGAAGACAAACTCCATATTGTGGAAGAAGACAGTGTTACAGATGCAGCTGATTGTGAAGGTGGTGTGCCAGAGGATGACCTGCCAACAGACCAAACAGTGTTACCAGGGAGCAGCGAAAGGGAAGGAAAGGCTAAGAACTGCTGGGAGGATGATGGTAAGTCTAAATTTTTAATAATATTGTATTTTCTTGATTCTTTCTTTAAAAATATATTAGCTGAAAAGATAAATTGGATGAAAAGTTGGAAATTAACAGTAAATTTGTCTATTAATAAATATTAGGTATCCTAATTACTAAAAAGTAGATTTTGAAGCAGAATAATAGAGTTACTTTGACCATTTTTATAATGCATGTAGTATATTCAATTTTAGTAGATTTTACTAACTGGTATCAAACTTTCCATATATTGTTGATATAATTGAACCTACCTTTAATTTCCTATTGTGACCTTAAATGAAGAATCTGCTTATAAACCAATGAATGTTATTTTGGCACAGTAAAATTATAACATAAATCAATGTGCAAAAATTCCAAACACAAATTTTTAGTATTTTTAGTATTTGTAAGCCTCTCATTACATATATCAGAATATTGTAAGTAAGGTGGTTTTTCACTTCTTTTAAATTTTTACTAAAGTAAAATTTTTACTTTTACTCAAGTAAAGCATGGTTTAGTGGAAGAAGCAGTAAAAGCAAGGAAGGCCTCTATCTATTGCCCTTTTAGTGAGCAAACACCAGATGTTTAACCTTCTTCTTGATCTGTCAAATGAGGAAATTGGACTTAGTCTTCTATTATGGCTCTAAAATTCCTTCTTTTTACTTTTCCTAATAAACTAATTAAATTATTTAGCCTGCCTTGCCAGGTTAAGCACCAGTGGTATAAAAATAGGATATGGAAGTGGCAGGTATTATGAATTAGAGGGGTAGGGGATCAGGAACAAGAGCATCAGCAAAGGCAAAGAGCTGCATGCAAGAGCTCAAATCCAAAGCCAGACATAGGAGAAGATACCCAGCAAAAGTTCAAGTTCAAGTTCAAGGAGGTCCTCTAGACAGAGTATCAAAACTAAGGCTAGGAAATCTGAGATAATGGGTTAGGTATGCAAGTCAGAGAATCTGGATAATGAAATCTGGAAATTTAGATTAAAGTCCAAATAATAGACCCAGGTTAGCATAAGTTAAAATTTCTGCAATATCACAGATCTTACAGTTCACAAGGGACTTTTAAAATCATGTAAGTAGCCCTCTCATTTTATAGTGTTGTTCATTTGTCCATTGAGCAAGCTCTGGAGGAATGGGCTGCAAACGTGAATAAGGTTGTCTCTGTATGAACAGTGTTTATAGCTTAATGGGGAATAGAGATAAATAAGTCACAAATACATTACAGTTGGATTTTGGTATAAATTTAAAATTATATGGCAGCATCAAGGGGGAACATCCAAATCAAAGGGAGAAGGAGATGTCCTAAAATAATTTCTGAATGAAAGTGTTGATGTTGAGTTCTAAAAGACCAATAAAGGTTAATAAGGCAAAGAAGAGGGAATATAAGGTGCTTCAAACAGGAGAGGCAACATGCATGAGGCCACAGAGGCTTGAGCAAACAATGTTTGCAAAAAATGAGACCAAAGAAGTAGGGAAAGAATATGAAGTGCTTTGTGTACTAAGTCAAGGGACTTGGACTTTATTCTGGAAGCTATGAGAACATCATTGATATGTAATTTATAAATAAATTTGGTGCAACAAGGAAAAAGAATGTTGGAGGGAAGGAGTATGAAATAATACCTTCAATAAGGGGGCTGTAATAATCAGGCAATGGTAAGGATTTTTGAACTAAAGTAGTGGCCCATGGGATGTGAAAAGAAGGGAAATAATTTGAAAGAAGTGTAGGAGATAGAATATATAAGATTTGTTAATTCTGATGGAAGGTAACAGAAGGAAGGCCTGACATAACTCCAGGTTTCTAGAAAGTAGGACTCAGAGAAATTGACTTGCTTATTTATAATAACACTGGTTGATGGTAGGTCTATTAACCTGTTAAACTTTGATACTGAGCTCAGAAATTTTTGGATCAAAGCTTTCATATGTATTTAATACCCATGGACTGAATTGATCCATCCATGTAGTTAATCCAGAATCCTAATGTGGAAGCAAGAAGGAAATTATCTATCTGGAAAAAGGGGAGATAAGGAGAATGATATAGATGAAGGAATAAAGAAGGATGAAAAAATCAGTGAAGAGGTTCTGTTTCTGAAAATGTGTTGGGATAGATTATTTGGACTAACCCCTTCACTGAAAATAACTAATGGTGCTATATTAAAAAAAAACACCAAAAAACTTAACAGTTTTAAAGAGCTAAGTAGATAGACAAAATCAAAGTGAAGACAGGAACCCATAAAAGTAAATAGAGCAGAAATCTCTCACCTCCTTGGTTAAATATATTCTTAGATATTTTATTTTCTTTGTTGCTGTTGTGAAAGTTATTGAGTCTTTGATTTGATTCTCAGCTTGACTTGTGTTGGTGTATAGGAATGCCACTGATTTGTGTACATTGATTTTGTAACCTGAGACTTTGCTAAATTTATTTATCAATTCCAGGAATCTCTTGGTGGAATCTTTGGGGTTTTCTAGATACACGATCATATCATCAGCAAAGAGCAGTAGTTTGGCCTCCTCTTTCGCCATTTGGTTACCCTTAATTTCCTTCTCTTGCCTGATTGCTCTGGCTAGGACTTTCAGCAGTATGTTGAGTAGAAGTGGTGACAGTAGGCATCCTTGTCTTGTTCCCAGTTCTGAATGGAAATGCTTTCAACTTTTCCCCATTCAGTATGATGTTGGCCGTGGTAACTACAAATCACTGAGGAAGGAAATTGCAGATGATGTGAACAAATGCAAAAACATATCTATCATGCTCATGGATTGGCAGGATCAACATTGTTAAAATGTCCACACTACCCAGAGTGATTTACAAATTCAGTGCAATCCCCATCAAAATACCACCATCATTTTTCGCAGATCTAGAAAAAACAATTCTATGCCTTGTTTGGAACTAGAAAAGAGCCTAACTAGCCAAAGCAACCTTAAGCAAAAGAAACAAATCTGGAGCCATCACTTTACCAGACTTTAAACTGTACTACAAGGCTATAGTAACCAAAACAGCATGGTACTGGCACAAAAATACAGACATAGACCAATGGAACAGAACTGGGAACCCAGATATAAAATCATCCACATACTGCCAGCTAATCTTCAACAAAGGAGATAGCAGTATATACTGGGGAAAAGAAGCCCTGTTCAATAAATGGAGCTGGAAAAATTGGAGAGCCACATGTAGAAGAGGATTCATATCTCTCACCACTCACAAAAATTAATTCAAGATGGATAACAAACTTAAATCTAAGACATGAAACCATAAGAATTCTAGAAGAAAGTGTTGGGAAAACTCTTCTAGGTAGTGGCCAAGGAAGAGAATTTATGAAGAAAATCCCAAGGGGAATCACAGCAACAACAGAAATAAATAAATAAATGGGACTTGATTAAATTAAAAAGCTTCTGCACAGCCAAAGAAACAATCAGCAGAGCAAATAGACAACAGTAAAATGGGAGAAAATATTTGCATGCTATGCATCTGATAAAGGGCTAATAACCTGAATCTACAAAGAACTCAAGCTAATCAGCAAGAAAAAAATCAAAAAACCCCATTAAAAAGTGGGCAAAAGGCATGAACAGAAGCCTTTCAAACAAAGGCTAATGGCCAAGAAACATATGAAAAAATGCTCAATGTATTAATGATCAGAGAAATGCAAATAAAACCGCAGTGAGATATCACCTAACCCTAATGAGAATGGCTTTTATCAAAAAGTCCCAAAACAAGAGATGCTGGCGTAGATGCAGAGAGAAAGGAACATTTATATACTGTTGGTAGGACTGCAAACCAGTGCAACCCCTGTGGAAAATAGTAGGGAGATTCCTCAAAGAACTAAAAGTACACCTACCATTTGATCCAGCAATTTTTCACTACTGGGTATTTACCCAAAAGAAAAAAAGACATTGTATCAAAAAGATGCTTGCAGTAGAATGTTTACTGCAGCACAGTTCACAATCACAAAGATGTGGAATCAGCCCAAGTGCCCAGCAATTCATGAGTGGATTAATAAAATGTGGTAAATGTATGTCATGGAGTACTACTCAGTTATAAAAAAAGAGAAAATTAATACCTTTTGCAACAATCTGGATGGAACTGGAGACCATTCTCCTAAGTAAAGAATCATAAGAATGGAAAAACAAACATCCCATGTACTCATTATTAAATTGGAACTAACCATCAGCAATAATGTGTACAGATGGAAGTAAAAGTCAATGGAAATCAAGCAGGTGGGCAAGGGGAAAAGGGAATAGGTGAAATCATGCATAATGGGTACAATGTACACTATCTGGATGATGGACACACTTATAACTTTGACTCAAGCAGTACAAAAGCACTCCATGTAAACAAAACATTTGTACCCCCATAATATTCACATTTTTTTTAAAAAGTCAAAAGATCAGATCATAGATGACTCTTTGGCCCTACGGTCATTGCCTAACTAGGGAAATGTAAGATGCGGTTTAAGGCCTCTGAGAGGAAAGAAAGCCCAAGACCACCGGAGTTCAATAGCAGATACTCTCCTAATGTGGATTATATCTTTACTATAAAGATGAACTTACTGTAAGGATAAACCATTTGCCATCCCTAACATCCTCAAGAGTCAGCAAGCAAAGTTGCCTTGACTAGGTATTGGAGAAATGAAAGATTATCTCTGAGGAATAGCAACCACAAGCTGTCTCGCACCGATTGAAAGCCCAAATTCACATTGCTGGCTATTGCTGGTTAAACCTGGTAAACCTCAAGCCATAAGTAGGTTTAGAGTAGAACTGCTATGAATGCCCACAGGCACCAGGTAGAAGTAAATACAGGTCTTTTGGAGGAATATGCTTTCATCCTAGCACTATAGAAATCTCCCAGATATTGAGCAAGAAGATAGAAATATGAATGTGACTTACCAGAAACAAAAGGAAGCAGGAACTGACCCATAAAGACTTAATTACTAGAGTTATGTGATACAGATTACAGAATGACTGTCATGTTTAAAGAAATAAACAAACTTGAAATTATCTATTACAAAATATATTTGTATATAGTAAATAAAATATATAAATATAATTAAATAAATATAATCACATATTTTAAGAACCTAATGAAATGCCAAGAAATAAAAAATTGAATAATAGAAATTCAAAATTCAGAAGATAGGTTTAATAGCAAATTAAACAGAGTTAAAGAATGAATGAATTGGAAAATATAGAAAATTATACTAAATGAAACTCAGAGAAAGACATAGAAAAGTATGAAAACAAGAGACATGACAGTCCAATATATGTCTTAATTCCAAGAGAAGAGAGAATAGGGCAGGAGCAATACTTGAAGAAATAATGGCTGAAATTTTTTTCAGAATTGATGAAGGAGGGTGGGTGTGGTGGCTAATGCTTGTAATCTCAGCATTTTGGGAGGCCAGGGCAGGAGGATCACTTGAGCCCAGGAGTTTGAGACCAGCCTGGTTGACATAGTGAAACACCCCATCTCTACAAAAAAATTTAAAATTTAGCCAGGTGTGATGGCATGTGCCTGTAATCCTAGCTACTCAGGAGGCTGAGGTGCATGGGTAACTTAAGCCCAGGAGATTGAGGCTACTATGAGCTATGATCACACCACTGCACTCCAGCTTGGGTGAGAGGTGAGATCCTGTCTCTGAAAAACAAAAAAGAAATTGATGAAGGACACCATACTACAAACTCAAGAAGCCAAGCAAACCTCAGGAATGGTAAAATAGAAGAATGATGTGAACAAAGTTGGTGAATAAGAGATTCTAGCCCTCATTGCCCCACAGAATCACCAATTTTAAGAACCACTCACAGACAAAAATGCCTCTGTGGGAGCCCCAGAGTCTTGCTGACGGGTTCTAGAACGCTCATGGAGTAAAAAGTGCATCAGGAATAGATGCATTGAAGAGAGAGCAGTTTCACTGATAATGAAACTGTCATACTTCTCTGAAGGTGGCATAGCTCAGTGCCAAGAGAGGCCCCTTGGCCAGCAATTTCTCCCATGGGGAAAAGTGAGAGTAAAGTGAGTACCTTTGTTGAACACTTCCCAGAAGGCTCACATTTGTCATGTCCCACCTAGAACACAGAGGGGCTCAACATGGCTGAGTCATCTGGGTGCAGCTAGGAGCAGGGAGAGGAGGAAAGAGCACATGGCATCCAGTGCATCTTTCTCAGTAGTCAGCTGTAGATCCTACTCACTGGACTGAGGACTCCACTAAGGGACCCACCAATGGATCTCACAGAGCAATCCATATGCAGACCTCCCCAGCTAGCCAACACTTTCCCCAGCACCTTACACACTGCCCATGGACAGTGCTCCATGTGCTCCTGTGCATGTCCCACTTGAGATTCTGCAGGCACCATTAAGCAGCAGGAGTGGATCTTAGCAGCTGCTCAAATCTCTTGATTTGGGAGAAGGCCCACAACCTTGAACACCTCAAAACACTCCCCTAGGGAAACTAAGTGGGAGGCTCTCAGCACCAGGCCTGGTTTTGTGGGATCAAGAGAGGACATAATCCTAAGACTTGCTTCCTAAGAGAAAACAAAAATAGAGCTGACACATCCATACCAAAGGTACAAGAAACCTCCAGAATCTCTAGTAGGCTCCCTGGCAGAGGTCTTTGCTATGGTTTGAATGTTTGTGTCTCTTCCAAAATTCATGTTGAAGCTTAACCCCCAATGATGCATTATTAAGAGGTGGGGCATTTAGAAGGTGATTAGGTCATAAGGGCTCCACCCATATTAATAAGATTGGAACATTCATAAAAGGGCCCAAGGGAACTAGCTAATCTTTTTTGCCTATTGTCTCTCCCCCCATGTGAGGACACAATGTTTGTCTCTTCCTGAGGGAGCAGCAGCAAGGCACCATCTTGCACATAAAGACTGGGCCCTCACCAGTCACTGAACCTGCTAGGGCCTTGATCTTGGACTTCTCAGCCTCCAGAACTGTGAGAAATAAATTTCTTTTCTTTATAAATTGCCAGTCTCAGGTATTTTGTTATAGCAGGAGGAACAGACTAAGACAGGCTTTCTCCCCAAAGCCAGT
The DNA here is from genome assembly GCF_020740605.2 of Lemur catta. NCBI lineage: Eukaryota > Metazoa > Chordata > Mammalia > Primates > Lemuridae > Lemur > Lemur catta. Next base: position 122,370,277 of record NC_059128.1, on the reverse strand, counting down.
CAGTGAAGACTGGAAAAGTGACTGCTTCTTTAAATGCAAAAACAGCAATGCAAGTAACATAATGAGTCAAGGAAATATGACACCATCAAAGACACAAAGCTAGTTGCTGACCCCAAAGAAATGGAGATCTATGATGAATTACCAGGTAAAAAATTCATAACAATCATCTTAAAGAAGTTTAGTGAGCTACAAGAGAACATAGACAAGTAAACAAAATCAGGAAAACAATAGATAAAGAAAATTAGAATTTCAACAAAGATATAGAAGCTATAGAAATGAACCAAACAGAAATTCTAGAGTGGAAGATGTCTGAACTGAAAAATTCAATAGAGAGCTTCAACACCACAGTTGCCAAACATAAGAAAGGATCAGCGAACTCAAAGATGAATCATTTGAAATCCACTCAGAGTAACAAAAAGAAAAAAGAAATAAAATGAGTGAAGAAAGCCTATAGAATTTATGGGACATCATCAGGTGAAGCAATATACACATTATAGGAGTCTCACAGCAGAGAAATAGAAAGGGGTAGAGAGCTTATTTAATAAATAATGATACAAAACTTCCCAAATCTGGAGAGGGAAGTGAACATCCAGACCTGTAAAGATCAAAGAGTCCCAGTGGGTTAAGCATAAAGAGGTTTTCAATGAGACACATTACAATTAAATTGTCAAAAGTCAAATACAGAATTTTGAAAGCAGCAAAAGAAAAGTGACTCATCACAAATAAGGGAAGCTGCATAAGACTAGAAGGATATTTCTTAGCAGAAATCTTTCAGGCAAAGAGAGCATGGGATGATGTATTCAAAGTGATGAAAGAAAAACACTTTCAGCCAAGCGTACTATACCCAGCAAAATCGTCCTTCAGAAATGAAGAAGAGAGAAAGACTTTCCCAGACAAACAAAAGCTGAAGGATTTCATCACCATTAGTTAGACCTGCTTTACAAGAAAAGCTAAAGGGAATTTTCCAGGTTGAAACAAATGGACACTAATTAGCAATATGAAAACATGAAGATATAAAACAAATGGACACTAATTAGCAATATGAAAACATATGAAGATATAAAACTCACTGGTAAGAGTAAATATATCTTTAAATTCAGAATACTGAGATACTTAATGGTGGTGCATAAATCACTTTTCACTTTAATGCAAAAATTAAAATAAGTACTAAAAATATAGGTACAATAATTTTTAATGGATACACAGTATTACAAAGATGTAATTGTGATATCAGTAAGATAAAATGTGGGAGGGGAGAAGTAAAAGTGTAGTTTTTGTATATGATGGAAACTAAGTCCTTATCAGATTAATGTAGACTGTTATTACTATAAAAAGGTTTCTGTAAAACTCATGGTAATTAAAGGAGAAAACCTATAGTAAATTCACAAAAAGGAGAAAGGAATCAAACATGCCATTAGAAAAAAAATCAAATCTCAAAGGAAGACAGCAAGAGAAGAAGAAAGGAACAAAGACACTATAAAACAGAAAGCAATTAAAAAATGGCAATAGTAAGTGCTTTCCTATCAATAATTACTTTAAATGGATTAAATTCTCTAATCAAAAGACACAGAGTTACTAAATGCATTCTTTAAAAAAAGATCCTACTATAAGCTGCCTGTAAGAGACTCATTTTATCTTTGAGGATGCATACATAGGATGAAAGATAAAGAATGGGGAAAGATATTCCATGCAAATGGTAACCAAGAGAGAGAGCAGGGGTAAATATACTTACATCAGACAAAATGGACTTGAAGTAAAAAGCTGTCACAAGAGGCAAAGAAGATATTCATATAATGATAAAGGGATCAATTTATGAAGGGGATATAACAATTGTAAATATATATTCAACCATTGTTAGAGCACCTAAATATATAAAGCAAAAATTAATAGACCTGAAAGGAGAAATAGATACCAGTACAGTAATCATACGGGAATTCAATGCTCTTTGTACAACAATGGATAGATCATCTAGACAAAATCAATAATGAAACACTGGACTTGAACAATACTAGACAAAATTGACCTAATATACAGAACATTCCATTCAACAATAGCAGAATCTACTTTGCACACATGTAACATTCTCCAGGCTGGATAATATGTTAGAACACAAAATAAGTGGGGATTTTTTGTTATTGTTATATGATCTTTTTATATGATATATCCAACATAGGAAAATCTACAGAGACAAAAAGCAGTTTAAAGGTTACTAGGGGATAGGAAGAGGTGAGAATGAGGAGTGATTACTTAAGAGGTTCAGAATGTTTTGAGGGTGGTGAAAAAGTTTTGAAACTAGAGAGAGCTAGTAATTATACAACATTATGAATACACTCAATGCTACTGAATATTGCACTTAAGTTTTGACAAATTTAAGATTAAAATCATATCAAGTATCTTCTCTGACACCAGGGGGATGAAACCAGAAATCAGTAACAGGAAAAAAATTAGAAAATTGCCAGATAAGTGGAAATTAAGCAACACATGCCAGAACAATCCATAAATGAAAGAATAAATCAAAAGGGAAATAAAAAAAATCTTACTACAAACAAAAATGGAAATACAACATATTAAAACTTATGTAATGCAGCAAAGCAGTTAAAAGAGAGAATTTTATAGCAATAAATGACTACACTAATAATAAGGACAGATCTCAAATAACTTCACGTTGCATCTCAAGGAATTAGGAAAACAAGAACAAAGTAAGTCCAAAGTTAACAGAAGAAAGGAAGTAATAGAGATTAGGGCACAAATAAATGAAATACAGACTAGAAAAACAAATATAAAAGATCACCAAAACCAAGAGTTTTTTGAAAAGATAAAATTGACAACCCTTTAGCTAGAATAACTAAGAAAAAGAAAGAAGACTCAAATAAGTGAAATTATAAATGAAAAAAGAGATATTACAACTGATACCAGAGAAATAAACAGGATCATAAGGGACTACTATGAACAGTTATATACCAACAAATTGGATAACCCAGAAGAAATGAATAAATGCCTAGAACCATACAAACCCTGCAAGACTATATCATGAGGAAATAGAAAACATGAACAGAATAGTAATATTGAATCAGTAATCAGAAATCTCCCAACAGAGAAAATCTAAGACAAGATGGCTTCACTTGTTAATTACACTAAACATTTAAAGAAAAAATTCATGACATTTTTTCTCAAACTCTACCAAAAAACTGAAGATGAGGGAAAACTTTCAAACTCATTCTACAAGACCAGCATTGTTGTAATACCAAATCCAGACAAGGATACCACAAGAAAAGAAAAATATAAGCCAATATTCCTGGTAAAGATAAATGCAAGAATCCTCAACAGAATACTAGCAAACAGGACATTAAAAATATCATACTCTGTGATCAACTGGTATTTATCCTTAGGATGCAAGAATAGCTTAATAAATGCAAATGAAAAATGTGATAAAACATGTTAACAGAATACAGGATAAAACTATACAATCATCTCATTAGATGTAGAAAAATCATTTGACAAAATTCAATATCCTTTCATGATAAAGACTTCCAACAAATAAGGTATAGAAGGAATGTATCCCAACATAATAAAGGTAATGTACATCATAAGCCTATAGCTAACATCATACTCAACCGGGAAAAGCTGTAATAGAAGCTTTCTCTCTAAGATCAGGAAAAAGACAGGATGCCTAATGTTACCACTTCTATTCAACATAGTACTAGAAGTCCTAGTCATGGCAATTGGGCAAGAAAAATAAATAAAGGACATCCAAATCAAAAGAAAGAAGTTAAATTTATCCCTGTTTTCATGTGGCTTGTTCTTGTGTATAGAAAAACCCTTAAAACCACCAGAAAACTCGTAGAACTAATAAACTCAGTAATATCATAGTAATTCAAATTCAGCATACACAAATAAGTTTTATTTTTATACATTCACAAGGAACTATCTAAAAAGTAATTAAGAAAACAGTCCTATCTGCAATAGCATCCAAAAGAATAAAATACTTAGGTATAAATTTAATCAAGGAGATGAAAGATCTGTACACTGAAATCTATAAAATATTGATGAAAGTAATTAGGCACAAATAAAAGGAATGATATCCCATGTTCAAGAGCTGGAAGAATTAATATTGTTAAAATGTCTATACTACCCGAAGTGATCTACAGATTCAATGTGATCCTTATCAAAATTTGAAAGGCATTTTTCACAGAATTAGAAAATACAGCCTAAAATTCATATGGAACCGCAAAAGACCCCAAATAGCCAAAGCAATCTTGAGCAAGAACAAAGCTGGAAGCATCAGACTTTCTAATTTTAAATTATATTACAAAGCTATAGTAATCAAAACAGTTATAGTATTGGCATAAAAACAAATACATAGATCAGTGAAATAGAATCAGTGAAATAGAAATAAACCTATACATACAGCTAATTTTCATCAAACGTGCGAAGAATATACAATGGGAAGAGGATAGTCTCTTCAGTAAATGTTGTTGGAAAAATTGGATATCAACATGTAAAAGAATGAAATTTTGGACCCTTATCTTACATCATATACAAAAATCAATTAAAATAGATTAAAACTTAAACATAAGACCTGAAACCATAAAACTCCTAGAAGAAAACAAAGGAACAGGCTCCTGACATTGGTCTATACAATGATTTTTTGGATATGACAGGCAAAAAAAGCAAAAGTAAACAAGTGGGATTACACCAAACTAAAAAGCTTCTTCACAACAGAGGAAACAACAAAATGGAAAGCAACTTACAGAATGCAAGAAAATATTTGCAAACCATCTATCTGATAAGGGGTTAGTATTGATAACATACTAGGAACTCATACAACTGAATAGCAAAAAAAAAATTAAAAAACCAAATAACTTAATTAAAAAATGGATAAGGGCCTAAATAGACATTTCTTAGAAGACATACACATGGCCAACAGGCATATGAAAAGGTGCACAACATCACTAATCATTAGGAAAGTATAAATCAAAACCCTAATGAGATACCACCTCACACCTGTTAGTATGGCTATGATTAAAAATACCAAAGATAACCAGTGTTGCCAAGGATGTGGAGAAAAGAGAACCCTTGTACGCTGTTGGTGGGAATGTAAGTTAGTATAGCCATTATGGAAGATAATATAGAGGTTCCTCAAAAAATTAAAAATGGATCTATTATATGATCCAGAAATCTTGCTTTTGGGTATATATCCAAAGGAATTAAAATCAGGCTTTCAAAGAGATATTTGCACTCCCATGTTCATTGCATTCACAATAGCCAAGATATGGAAACAACCTAAATGTGCATCAGTGAATGAATGGATATAAAAATTGTTGTATATACATACAATGGAATATTATTCCTTCTTTAAAAAAGAAGGAAATCGTGCCTTCTTTGGACAACACAAATGGACCTGGAGGGCATTATGTTAAGTGAAATAAGCCGGCCACAGAAGGACAAATAGTAGTGCATGATCTCATATGTAGAATTTTAAATAGTCAAATTCCTAGAGGCAGAGAGTAGAATGGTGGTTGCCAGAGGATAAAATCATGCAGAACGTGGTCCTTAAACATAATACAATTGAGCTAGAAATAATAGTAAGATAAATAGAAAATTCTGTTTGGAAATTTTAAGAAAGATACTTTTTTAATTTTATTTATTTTATTTCAGGATATTATGAGGGTACAAACATTTTGGTTATATTTTATGTCTTTGCTTCACCCAAGCAAGGATTAGAGGCATGCCCTTCCCCTCTATAATGCTCACGGCATCCATTAGTTGTGAGTTTACTCCCGAACCCCCTAATCCCTGGAGAATATTACTACTGTGTGAGCACCACAGTGTTGATCAGTTATTGCCAGTTTGATGGCAAGTACATACGGAGCCTATTCTTCCAATCTTGCGATACCTCACTTCAGATAAAATTTTAAGAAAGATACTTTTGAATGTGTGTTACTAGGTCAATGAAAAAATTATAATGAAAATGAAGAACTATTTTGAATTGAATGATAATGAAAATATTACATATCAGAATTTGTAGGACATGATTAAAGCAGTTTTAGAGAAAAACTTAGAACATTAAGTATGTATTTTAGCAAAGGAGAAAGACTAAGAGTTAATGAGTTAAGCATCTATCTCAGGAACTTAGAACAGCAAATTAAGCTGTTTGACAGTTTTTAAAAAAGTAAATAATGGAAAATAGAAAATAAACCTATAGTACAAAGGTCAATATAGGCAAAATTCTATTCTTTGAATACTATTAACAAAACTTTGATTTATCAGAAAAATAGAGAAGATGATAAATAACCAAAATCAGGAATGAGAAGAGAGGACATAACTACAGATACCACAGACATTGACAAGATAATAGGGGATACTGTGAACAAGTTTATGCCAGTAAATTTGAAAATGTGGACAATATATTAGAAATTCTTAACCAGGACTGGCTCAAGAAGAATTGGAAAACATTAATAGTCATATAACATCTAAAGAAATTGAATTAGTGATCAAAAGTATTCCCACAAAGAGATGGTGAAGGTACAGAACTGAAACTCTCAGACATTGCTCATAGAATTGCAAATGGTGCAGACACTCTAGAAAACACTCTGGCAGTTTCTTATGAAGTTAAGTAAATATTTAACCATACAACCCAGCAATCCCACTGAGTATTTTCCCTAGAGAAATAAAAACTTAGGTTCACACAAAAACGTGAATGTCTGTGTTTACAGCAGCTCTTCTCATAATTACTCCAAACTGGAAACAACCCTGTTTTAGTCAGTGTTCTCCAGAGAGACAGAACGAGTGAAGTATCTATCTCTGTATTGAGAGATACAATATATGAGGGGGATTTATTAGAGAAACTGGCCCACGTGATAATAGAGGCTAAGAAGCCACACAATAGGCTGTCTATCAGCTGTAGAACTCAGGAAGCTGGAAGCATGGCCAAGTCTAAGGCCTCAGAACCAGGGAAGCCCATGGTATAAATCTCAGTCTGAGGCCAAAGGCTGGAGAGCTCAAGGTCAGAAGGAAGTGGGGAGGTAGTGGTGAGAAAAACCGCTGGTGCAAGTCCCAGAATCGAAAGGCTAGACAGCCTGGAGTTCTGCTGTCCAAGGTCCGGAGAAGAAGGGTGTCCCAGCTCCAGGAGAGAGAGAGAGTGAATTTTCCTTTCTTCTGACTTTTTGTACTGTCTGGGCCTCCAGACAATTGGATGGTGCCCACCCACATTGAGGGTTGATTTTCTCCACTCAATCTGCTGGCTTACACCAGTCTCCTGAGGAAACACCCTCATAGACACACCCATAAATAATGCTTTATCAGCTAAGTATCCCTTAATCCACTCAAGTTGACACCTAAAATTAACCTTTATAGACTCATTGTCCCTCAATAGGTGAAAGTATAAGGAAACTATAGTACATCCCTAAATGCAGTACTACTCAGCAATAAAAATAAACTATTGACACAAGCAACAACTTGAATGAATCTTAAAGGCATTATGCTGAGTGCAGAAAACCAGTCTCAAAAGGTTACATACTGTAATGATTCCATTTATATGATTTTTTCCAAAAGACAAAACTATTTTGATGGATAACCAATCATTGGTTGCCAGGGTTTAGGTGGAGGAAGGTACCATGACTGTAAAGGGATAGCATGACGGAGTTTTGGGTGATGATGAAACCATTCTGTATTCTGATTGTGGTGGTGGTTATATGAATCTACACATATGTCAAAATTTATAGAATTGTACACCAAAAGAAATAACAGTAAATTTTCTCTATAATAATTGGTGTGTGTGTATTTTTTTCCTACGTAGAAAACTCTAGCCCAGAGAGCATCCCTAGTTAAGTTCCACTAAACATTTCAAGGAAATAATAATTCTAGTTTTAGACAACTCTTCCAAAATCTACTATAAGAGGGATAATTCCCCAACTATTTAAATGAGATTACTATAACCTTTATACCGAATCAAAGAAGAATAGGAAAGGAAAATTACAGCCTCAATCATAACAGAGACAGAAATCCCTAACAAAATATCAGCTATGCTACTAATATATATATGTATGTACGTGTGTGGAATGCAAGGTCAAAATAGCATTTAAGCCCATTTTAAATGACATTATAACAGACTTAAGAACAATCAAATATTCATCTCAACAAACACATAAAAATGTTTAGTCAAATTCAAGACCTATGAATGGGTAACATAAAAGCTAACAAATAAGGAATAGTGGATACTTCCTTAATCTAATAAAGTATATTTATTTAAAATCTGTCACATAATATTTAATGATAAAATGTTGAAAACTTTTTGTGATCAGAAACAAAATAAGGATTTCTGTTATCACTTTTATCGGCCTTGTACTGGACGTGCTACCTCGTGCAGTAAAACAAGAAAATAAATCAATACGTGTAGGGATTAGAGAGGAAAAAACAAAACTGTCATTATTTAGAGATGATACACTTATACATGTACAAAAAAGAATCTGCAGATAAATTGTTAGAACTAATCAGAGAATTTGATAAGTTTGCTAGATAGAAAACAATATACTGAATTTAAAGTCATGCCTATATATCAGTAAGAGTTATAAAAGTATGTGTAGTATGACCACATGAAAAATTATAAACCTTTATTAGCAGTATTAGAGTATACCTTAGTGAGTGGAGAAATATATTACATTCATGAATGTAATATATACATTCACACATTCAACAGGTTTCTTTTTAAGTTAACCTTCAGACTTTATTTGAATTTCATGAGTTTTTCCATTATTGTTCTCTTGTTGTTCCAGGATCCAGTCCCAGGTACCACAGTGTATTTAGTTGTTATGTCTCCTTAGTTTTCTCTGGTCTGTGGCAGTTTCTAAGTCTTTCCTTGTTGTTAATGACCTTGACAGTATTGAGGAGCACTGGCCAGGTATTTTGTAGAACATTCCTCAATTTGGGTTTGTCTAATGATTTTCTCGTGATCAGACTGAGGGTATGGGATTTCTAGAAAGAATAACACCGTGGTCAAGTGCTCTCTCTGCTTGTCCCTTCATGTGAGGTGACATGACATAATTGTGATTTTTAACCTGGCATGTGAGGGACAGCCAGGAGGCTTGTGGATAGAGTGAGGAAAGGAGAGGTTTGTAGGAAAGAATCCAACAAGGTAGTGGAATGCCAGAACATTTAAAGATCTTATAAGCTATTGAAAGTACTGTTGCTTTTCTTGAAATGAGGAGACATTAGAAGGATTTGAATAGGGTAATGGTGTAACTTGATTTTCAATTTAGAGGGATCACTGGCTGGTCTGCTGAGAATAAACTACAGAGGACAAAGATTTGAACAGTAAGACTAGTAAGTAGGCTATTACTGTAATCTAGGATGGTGGCTTGAATCAGGGTAGTAGCAGTAGAGACAGTGAGAGGATAGGGTCAGTAAGACTTGGTAATGGATCCATGGTTTCATTGTATGGTTAGGTTTGGAGGGTGTGTAATTAATTATAAGATGTTCATTATTCTTAAGTTTATTACTTCTTAAGTTAGAATCAGTCGCACTTGTATCTGTTTTTTTTATTCTAACTCTGTCATTCATCATGTTCATTTCCTTCCTGTCATCCAGAAATGTGGTGAGTAAGGCCAAGGACAGAGTGAGACCTTGTCTCAAAAAAAAAAAAAAAAAAAAAACCCCAAAACTCTGGAAGGTGGAGAGAAAGCAGCAGACAGGCTGTGGGGATCTCGAAAACCAAGTAATAGCATGGCAGTGAATTCCCTGGGTTTTCTTTTAGGTTATATATCCCTCATAGATCAGTTGGGTGCTAGAAAAGTCAACAGCCTGAAAACCTCAACAGGTGCACACATATACACAAAAGCCCCAAGAAAAGCCAGCTCTCTCTAGCCAGGGGTCCAGGAAACAGCCTCATAAGACAAAACTTTTAAACAGTAACTGCTTGACTGCAGCTGAATAGCACCGTAAAACTGCAGCCTCAGCCCCCATCCCTGCCAGCAGAGGCAGAGTGGGGAGCCTTAGACTTCTGCCCTCACTGAATTGAAGCGCCCCGACTCCCTCCACCACCACCACCACCACAGTGGTGCCAGTCAACACCAGTTAGGGAGCTGGGACATCCGTGCCCACCAAGCAGTCACAGGAGCCTCCTCTTCCTCCCTCAGGGTCAGTGGAGACCACATGGGAAGCCTTGACTTCCATTCTCTCCCCACCTAGTGGGAAATCCCTCCCCCTCCCTGCAAAGATGGTATCCGAGGAAGCCTAGTTGTAGAGTTTCCAGGCTCATACCACTACACAGAGATAACAAGGGCACACCCCTGACCCGAGTGTTAGTGGAAGCCCCTTGGGAAGCAGTAATGAGGCACCCGTGCCCCTCCGAGCCAGAGTGGTGTCAGCTGAGGCCTCGGGTGGAGCCTGGACTCCCCCTCTGCTGAGCGGTACCGAGCAGGCCCTCTCCCCAGACAGGGAACTGGAAGCTGGGAGAGGAGCCTAGACTTCCAGCCCCACTTGGTATTAATGGGAGGACACCTGCTTTTCCACCAGAGTGGTGTCACAGGAGGCCTGCGAAAACAGAAGATTAAATAGAATCCAGTGTCTCTGTCTCCTTAAATAATAACTAAAATGTCCACGTTTCATTCAAAAATTAATCGTCATACCAAGAACCAGGATATTTCAATATGAATTAGAAAAGACAATCAACAAGACTCCAGCACTGAAGTGACCCAGATGTTAGAATTATTTGACAAGGATTTTAAAGCAGCCATGATAAAATGCTTCAACAAGCAATTAAGAAATGCTTGAAAACCAAAAAATAGAAAGTCTCGGCAAAAAAATACAAAATATAAAGAAGCACCAAATGGAAATTTTAGAACTGAAAAATACAGTAACAAATGAAATTCAATAGATGAGCTCAGTAACAGAATGGAAGAAAAGAGGAAAGAATTAGTGAAGTGTTGGAGGTAGAACAATAGAATTTATCCAATCTGAACAATAGAGAGAAAACACACTGGGGAAAAAAGAGCAGAGTCTCAGCATTCTGTTTGGATCTAGTATTTATGTCATTGGTGTTCCGGAAGGAAAGAAGAAAAAAGATTGGGCTAAAAGAATATTCAAAGAAATGACTGAAAATTTCCAAAATTTGACAAAAGACATAAACCTATATACCTCAGCAAGATAAACACAAAGAAATCCATGCCAGGACACATCATAGGCAAACTTAGGAAAACTAAAGACAAAGAAAAAATCTTGGAAGCACAGAGAGAGAAATGATATCTTTACCTGTGGGGGGAAAACAATTTGAATCACAGTTTCTCATAAGAAACTACAGAGGCCTACAGGAAATAGCACATTTTTAAAATGCTGAAAGAAAAGAATTGTCAACCTGGAATCCTGTGTCTTAGTAAAATATCCTTCAAGAATGAAGAAATCAGGACATTTTCAGGTGAAGGAACACTAAGAGTGTGTGTCACCAGCAAACCTGCTCTAGGTAAAAGAGGCTCTCTAAACAGAAAGGGAGTAAGAGAGAAATGTTGGAACAACAGGAAGAATAATAGATAGAATAAAAATATGGGGTATATACAACAAAATTTCCTTCTCCTATAGAGTTTCCTCAATTATGTATGATGATTGAAACAAAAAACATAAATATGGGTAGATAAAATTAATGAAACCAGAAAAAAAATCATCCATTTGAAGATAAATTTTTTCATTTCTTTCATACATAAACTATATTTCTAAACCTACATAAAGTATAAATGCTAGGCTATATTTCACCTAACTTACAAAAAAATTAAAGGTTTATGTATATTACACTATGTTTATAAAAATTTTGCCTGGCCAACAGAAAAATCAGTAAATACAAAATTGTGTTCCTTTGATAAACAAGTTTGACCAACGTCAGTATCAGCCACTGAAAGCCACAAAACAAGACAATTCTGGCATTCTGCAATTTAAAAAGTATCCTTCTCCATTACAAGAATTCAAAATATTGTCACGAAAAAGTGCACAGCAAATTTGGAGCATTGCCCAGTGGCGCAAGACAGCCAAAACTTCTGAGCACAGATTTAAAATCCTTACCTCATTTTGATTCATAAATACAAAGGTTAGTGAATCATAATAATTCATTTAGTTGATTACTATTAAGTGGCCTTTAGTCACACATTCCAATGAAAGTTTATGTAGCAGATCTTTTGATTTAAAGAGAGAACTCCTGTCCCTATATTGTTTTTTGGCTCCCCAAAATGATCCTGTGGCTGAATTTGAAAAATTAGTGTGTCAGTTTGAATGTGGTTGATCAAACCAAGCTGAGCCAGAAGCAGAGACAAAGAACTTGAGTTTCCACAAGAAGAGCTTGCTCTGAAGGGCGGTCAGCCTACTCAGTAGAGCACCACTGTATTTACAATTACTTTCAGGTTCTGTTCTTTGATGAGACCTGTCTGCACTGCTGTTCTTGTGTTGTTGGTGGGTTTTTTTTTTGTTTTGTTTTGTTTTTTTTGAGCATCCTAATAATACAATACTACCCATTGTGGGGGGGGGAAAAACCTGCAGGATGTCTTGATCATATCACCATTGTAACTTCAAGAAGACATCCATACGTAAAACGTTCTGCTATTGAAAAAAGAGATTAGCAATATGTTGCTGAGAAGGCAGAGGATTGCAACTTAGGTTTTCATAAGGAAGTTTAGAAAGCCAGTTGCTCAATGAAGAGTTTTCTCTCCAGTTACTGGAGGATGAACAAAGGACAGTGAAGCAAAGGGCCTTTGCCACTACTGAGCTAAAGGAAGCTGCACTGGCTGTTATCAATTAGTTACTTTAAAACTTATAAGCAAAGGAGAAACAATAAACACAGTGGTCAGTGATGGTCAGCTGTGCTGGAGATCAGCATTCATATTCACAGATCTGTGGTTGCGGAATACAATATGCTAGTGAAACATTCAGTGTGTAGTAAGTACCTTTGAAAAGCTGTTCTTTTAATGAAATCTCACATTGCGATCAAGTTCTGAAATGAAGGATTATATGGAAGAAGAAATATTTTTTTGTAGATATTAAACTAGGACATGTTCACTATCAAAAATAAACAAATTTCTAGGGTCATTAAGTGCTATTGTTCTAAAGTACTGTCAACTTTAAATCTTCTTTGTAGGGAAGAAAGCATAAATTGGCAGTATTCCAACATATCTGTATTCATCTTACAAGATCTTCTTGTGGTTCAGCCAAGAGCTCTCATGCTTTTGTCAGTTAAACCTTTTAAACTGTGTGTACGCTAACTTTGGAGACACCTGTTTGAAAGGCCCTTTATGCTTTCAGTTTTAAAAAAAGTATATAAAACTAATCTGATAACTATAAAATATCATTTAATGTGTTAGTTATTTCTTAATATTTTAAAATTAATGAGTTTAGAAAATGTCTCAAGTAGTAGTGACTTAAAGGCATTTTTCTCACATGCAGTTTTTAAAACTCTCTAGAAATTTGCATGTTTATAAAAATGCCAGGGCAATAAAAACTTCTTTATGATAAAAAATATTTAAAACTCTGGTCATATAGTACATAGTAATAAGGTTTTCTTGGGCATAAGTTATAATAAAATTAAGTAATCTGTACAAAGAGTACATCAGTCACTATGTAACTAAGCCTTGAGCCAAATTGAACTCATTCCTCAAGATTCAGTTTAACCTACTCTTTGGAATTGTTTACAGCCAAAGGTGCTGTGTGATGGAGAAGAAATTCAGCACATAACTTCTAGTTTTTAATGTCCCACTGTCTGTTGAGAAAACACAGGGTCAGATGACCCTCGAGAGTTTTTTGAAAATCTCTATTTGTAAGAGAATCCGCTTCCATTTGCCCTATATGTTTAGCACTAATATTTAAGTACTTTATAGTAAGTATTCAGAGGTGGTGCTAATGAAGGAGTTTGGGCTTTCCCACAATGCTGAACCTCACTTATACACCCTGCCCTCTAAAAATCCAGTCAAACAAATTTTCTACCTAGAGTACAGTGTGTACAGTTCTTTTTGTCATTAGCTTTATTGTATATAGTCAAAACATTGTTTTCCACAATTACTTCACTTCTTTCTTCTCTTCCTCGTCTCATCTGCAATAGTCAGTTTCATTTGTTACTTGTTATATTTCGTTTTTAATTTTCCCTGTGTGCTCGGTGATTTATTTATATATGTGTATGGGAAACACTGCCATGGTTATACAGGTAAGCTATACAAAAAAGTATACTCAGAGAAGTGTCACCTTTCCCTCCATGATTACTGACCTTTTCCCACTTTCCTTCTAGTTAATAAATTTGTTTCTCACAGAGCTTTGGGGTTTGTGTTTTGTTTGGTTTGGTTTGGTTTTTTTTTTTTTTTTTTTGAGATAGTGTGTCTCGCTCTGTCACCCAAGCTGGAATGCAGTGGCATCATCATAGCTCACTGCATCCTCAAACTCCTAGGCTCAAGCAACCCTCCTGGCTCAGCCTCCTGAGTAGCTGGGACTACAGGTGATGCCCGGTTAATTTTTCTTTTTCTTTTTTTTTTTTTTCTGAAAAGGGCTATAATAGAAAATTTATTTATTTATTTTTATTTCAGCTTATTATGGGGGTACAAAAATTCAGGTTACATACGTTGCCCTGGTACCACCCATCCCCCAAGTCAGAGCTCCAAGCGTGCCCATTCCCCAGAGAGTGCACATCGCACTCATCATATAGTTATACCCCCATCCCCTCCCCCCACCCCCCACCTCCTCGAGTCAGCTCCTTCAAGTGTGACCATTCCCCAGACGGTGCGAAACACACTCATCATGTAGGCATACACCCATCCCCTCTCCCCACCCCCACCTCAGTCTGATATCCAATTGGTGTCATTCCCAAATGTGCATTTAGGTGATGATCAGGGAAACCAGTTTTCTGGTGAGTACATGTGATGCTTGTTATTCCATTCTTGGGATACTTCACTTAATATAATTGGTTCCAACTGTCTTCAGGAGAACCAAAGAGATGTCATATCACTGTTATTTCTTATAGCTGAGTAATACTCCATGGTATACATATACCACAATTTACTAATCGATTTATGAATTGATGGGCACTTGGGTTGTTTCCACATCTTTGCAATTGTGAATTGTGCTGCTATAAACATTTGGGTACAGGTGTCTTTTTCATAGAATGACTTTTGTTCCTTTGGGTAGATGCCCAATAATGGGATTGCTGGATCGAATGGTAGGTCTGCTTGAATCTGTTTAAGGTATCTCCATAATGCTTTCCACAGGGGTTGCACTAGTTTGCAGTCCCACCAGCAGTGTATGAGTGTTCCTATCTCTCCGCATCCACACCAACATGTGTTGTATTGGGACTTTTTGATAAAGGCCATTCTCACTGGAGTTAAGTGATACCTCATTGTGGTTTTGATTTGCATTTCCCTGATGATTAGGGATGTTGAGCATTTTTTCATATGTTTGTTAGCCATTCTTATATCTTCTTTTGAAAAATTTCTGTTCATGTTGTTTGCCCACTTTTTGATAGGGTTGTTTGATTTTTTTCTTGCTGATTTTCCTGAGTTCTAAATAGATTCTTGTTATCAGTCCTTTATCTGATGTGTAGTATGCAAAAATTTTTTCCCATTCTGTAGGTTGTCTGTTTATTCTTGTGACTGTTTCCTTGGCTGTGCAGAAGCTTTTTAATTTAATCAGGTCCCATTCATTTATTTTTGTTGTTGCTGTGATTGCCTTAGGGGTCGTCTTCATAAATTCTTTGCCTAGGCCAATGTCTGTAAGAGTCTTTCATATATTTTCTTCTAGAATTCTAATAGTTTCACACCTAAGGTTTAAGTCTATTATGCACTGTGATTTGATTTTTGTGAGAGGTGAAAGTTGTGGGTCCTGTTTCAGTCTTCTACATGTGGCTGTCCAATTTTCCCATCACCATGTATTGAATAGGGATTCTTGTCCCCAGAGTATGTTTTTGTCTGCTTTGTCAAAGATTAGATGGTTATATGAGGATGGTTTTATATTTGGATTTTCTGTTCTGTTCCACTGCTCTGTGTCCCTGCCCTTGTGCCAATACCAGGCAGTTTTAAAAACCACAGCCTTGTAGTATAGTTTGAAGTCTGGCAAATTAATACCTCCCATTTTGTTTTTATTGTTTAAAATTGCTTTTGCTATACAGGGTCTTCTCTGATTCCATACAAAGTGTATAATTTTTTTTTCTATATCTGTGAAAAATGATGTTGGTAATTTAATAGGGATTGCATTGAATCTGTAGATCACTTTGGGCAGTATAGACATTTTAACAATGTTGATTCTTCCACCAACCTGGTATGGTTTTCCACCTATTTACATGCTCTGCGATTTCCTTCCTCAGTGTTTCATAGTTCTCCCTATAGAGGTCCTTTACCTCTTTAGTTAAATATATTCCTAGATATTTTATTTTCTTTGTTGCTATTTTGAAGGGTATCGAGTCTTTAGTTTTGTTCTCTGATTGAATGTTATTGGCGTATATGAATGCCTCTGATTTGTGTGTATTGATTTTGTAACCTGAGACTTTACTGAATTCATTAATCAATTCCAGGAGTCTCTTGGTTGAATCCTTGGGGTTTTCCAGATATAACATCATATCATCAGCAAAGAGTGAGAGTTTGATCTCTTCTTTCCCTATTTTGGCTCCCTTGATTCTGCTCTCTTGCCTGATAGCTCTCACAAGGACTTCCAATACTGTGTTGAAAAGTAATGGGGACAGTGGGCAGCCTTATCTGGTTCCAGTTCTAAGTGGGAATGCTTTCAATTTTTCCCCATTCAATATGATGTTGGCTGTGGGTTTGTCATATATGGCTTGTATCATTTTTAGGTAGGTCCCACCTATGCCTATTTTGTTAAGTGTTCTTATTATAAAAGGGTGTTTAATTTTGTCAAATGCTTTTTCTGCATCTGTTGAGAGGATCATATGGTCATTATTTTTGCTTCTATTTATGTGGTGAATTACATTAAAGATTTTCGTGTGTTGAACCACCCCTGCATCTCTGGGATGAAGCCCACTTGGTCGTGATGGATTATTTTTTTGATAAGCACTTGGATATGATTTGCTAGGATTTTATTGAGAATTTTTGCTTGTATATTCATAAGAGAAATTGGTCTGTAGTTTTCTTTTTTTGTTGCATCCTTTCCTGGTTTTGGTATCAATGTTATGTTGGCTTGGTAAAACGTGTTGGGGAGAATTCCATCCTTCTCGATATTGGAGAATAGTTTATGTAGGATGGGCACCAGTTCTTCTTTGTATGTGTGGTAAAATTTGGGTGTGAACCCATCTGGACCAGGGCTTTTCTTTTTGGGAAGGTTTTTTATTGCTGTTTCGATTTCAGTTCTTGATATTGGTCTATACAGGAATTCTATTTCTTCCTGGTTGAGCCTGGGAAGGCTATGTATTTCTAAAAATTTATCCATTTCCTCCACATTTTCCAGTTTGTGTGCATAAATATTCTTGTAGAATTCATAGTTGATATCGTGTATCTCTGTGGCATTGGTTGTGATTTCTCCTTTCATGTTGCTGATGGAGGTTGTTAGAGATTTTTCTTTTCTGCTCTTGCTTAGTCTAGCCAGAGCTGTGTCTATTTTGTTTATCTTTTCAAAGAACCAACTTTTTGTTTTATTAATCTCCCTTATGGTTTTTTTGTTGTCCTTTTCATTTAATTCTGATTTGATCTTAATAGTTTCACACCTTCTGCGGGGTTTGAGGTTGGTCTGTTCTTCTTTCTCCAGCTCTTTGAGTCTATTCATTAGGTTGTCTATTTGTTAGTTTTCTGTCTTTTTTGATATAGGCATTTATGGAAATGAATTTTCCTCTCAGGACTGCTTTAGCTGTGTCCCATAGATTTTGATAAGTTGTGTCTCCTTTGTCGTTTAATTCAAAGAATCTTTTGATTTCTGTCTTGATTTCTTCCTTTATAAAATAATCGTTCAGGAGAAGGTTGTTTAGGTTCCATGACTTTGAGTAGGAATCAGAGTTTCTGTTTGGATTCATTATGACTTTTATTCTGCTGTGATCTGACAAGATGCATGGTATAATTTCTATTTTTTTAAATTTTTTAAGACATGCTTTATGTCCTAGGATAGGGTCAGTCTTAGATAATGTCCTGTGAGCTGATGAGAAGAATGTATATTCAGTGGACTTTGGGTACAATGTCCTGTAGATGTCAGTCAGGCCCATTTGTTCTAGCATTCTATTTAAGTCCATTATTTCTTTGTTTATTTTCTGTTTGGAGGATCTGTCCTGTACTGTCAGTGGGGTGTTAAAGTCTCCAGCTATTATAGTATTGTTATATGTCGTTTGGTTCAGATCAAGTAGGGTTTGCTTTATGAATCTGGCTGCAACTACGTTGGGTGTATATATATTAAGTATAGTTATGTCTTCTTGTTGAATTGTGCCTTTCGCCAGTATATAGTAACCATCTTTGTCTTTTATTACTTTTGTTGGTTTAAAAACTAAGTTATTGGAAATTAAAACTGCCACACCAGCTTTCTTTTGGCTACCGTTTGCTTGAAATATCGATTTCCATCCTTTTATTTTAGGTCTAAATGCATCTTTGCAGGTTAGGGTGAGTTTCCTGAAGACAGCAGATACTTGGTTTGTGTTTTTTTTATCCATTGGGCCAGTCTGTGTCTCTTGAGTGGGGAATTCAAGCCATTCACATTTATTGAGAGAACTGATAAGTGGGACAGATTTCTGTTGATCTTGTTGGGTAGGACTTCATTGCTGTGTTTTCTCTCTGGAGCCATTGTGGTAGCTGGAATTTGATCTTTAGCTCTTCAGTAATTTTACATTCGTGGGTCTTTCTTGTGCTGGTCCGTATGTAACTCTCTTTTGAGTACTTCTTGGAGGGCTGGTCTTGTCTTGGTGAATTCCTCAGTCCTTGTTTATCTGAGAATGTTTTAATTTCTCCTTCGTATAGAAAACTTAGCTGGGTACAAGATTCTAGGCTGGGCATTATTCTGTTTCAGAAGAGTGAGAATCAGGCCCCAACCTCTTCTTGCTTGTAAGGTTTCAGTTGAGAAATCTGGCGTAATTCTAATGGGCTTTCCTTTGTATGTTACTTGTTTCTTTCTCCTTACAGCTCGAAGAAGGGTCTCTTTAGTGGATATTTTGGTCAGTCTGATGACTACGTGGCTTGGTGTTTTCCTGTTTGCTATGAATCTCCCAGGGGTTCTTTGAGCTTCTTGAACCTGTATATCTAGAGTTTTAGCAAGGCCTGGGAAATTTTCCTCAATTATGTCTTCAAATAACTTTTCCAACCCATGCTTATTATCTTCTTCACCCTGAGGAATTCCAATAACTCTCACGTTAGGCTTCTTCACATAATCCCACATTTCTTGTAGACTCTGATCTTTTCTCTTATTTCATTGCTCTATCTCTGTGACTGACTTGTTTAATTGGAAAGAGTTATCTTCAATCTCTGAGATTCTTTCTTCTGTTTGATCTACCCTGCTCTTGAGACTTTCTACTCTGTTTTGTAGCTCCCTGCATAAATTCTTGATTTCTAGGAGTTCAGTTTTGTTTTTCTTCAATATTTCAATTTCTTTAGTGAATTTTTCTTCCAAATCCTGGGGTTTTTTTTGTGGTTTGTTTTGGTTATCCATTTTTTCTTGTATATTATTCAGCTTGTTTATAATCCATAATTGAAATTCTTCCTGTAACATGTTGGTATTTTGAATCTTGTTTGTGTCAATTGGTAGAGAGCTAGTATTTCTCTTTGGGGGCAAGATTTCCATTTGATTCTTTGTGCTCCCCGTGTTTTTTCGCTGAGCCCTTCCCATCTGGATCTATCGTTAGATCTTTTCTTACAGCTTTAGTCTGGCTAGCAGCACGCCTTGTCCTTGGTTCTTAGGCTATGAAGCAATCTAGGTATGTTGCTTCCTTTGTCAAGAGGAGGAGATTGTTGTGTATTGTTTAGAGTTTTTTCTACCTCAGTTGAGGGGCTGCTTCTGATGGGTCCAGCCCCAGAGGATTGGTTTGACCTAAGACCAGTTTGGCGAGTTAAGTCACTGTATTGTGGACTTTCAGTTAGCAGACAGGATTCACACTAGTTGCAGGCAGAAAGTCTCTCTCTCTTTTTTTTTTTTTGGTTCTTCCTCTAGAAGGGTGGTTTCTGCCTCTTTCCGCAGGAAAGACACTGGCTAGGGGGAGAGAGTGGTGCCCTTGCTCGCTCAGCGCCCCAGCTGCTGCAGCTCCCATGGGCAAAGGTCTGCCCTGGCCCAATGTCCCCAAGGTCCAGGCTCCACACTCTCACGTCTGGGGAAGCACTCAGTGTTCACACAAGGGCGGGGCTCCTAGAGAGGGTCCACGGACTAGGGGAGGGAGCTGCCCAGGGAGCCGCCCAGCACCCTATGGCTCTGCAGCGGCTAGGCTGTGGACCCCAAGATGGCGACCGCGCGCCTGCTGATCGCTGGCACTGGGGGTGAATGTTCAGGGTCCAGCAGGCACCAGAGCCCGGGGCCTGGCGAACACAGAAGCCCACAGTAGCTCCCCGGCTAGAGGGCCGCTGAAAAAAGAAAAAAAAAAATCTGTAATTCGGTGACCCTTCCCCCCTTTCGCCTTAGCACAGCTCCGCCCCTCCCCCTCTAAGCGCCGTCCAGGCAGAGATCCCCTAGAGTCTAAGCTGTTTCCCGTTGATGTCTCCTGTCCCCAGAGTTCATACAAAGCCAGAGCTCTTGGCGCGGGTTCATGGACTAGGGGAGGGAGCCGCCCAGGGAGCCACCTGGCACCCTATGGCTCTGCAGCGGCTAGGCTGTGGACCCCAAGATGGCAACCACGCACCCGCAGATCACGGGCGCTGGGGGTGAATATTCAGGGTCCGGCAGGCACCAGAGCTGGGGGCCTGGCGAGCACAGAAGCCCACAGTAGCTCCCCGGCTAGAGGGCCGCTGAAAAAAAAATCTGTAATTTGGTAACCCTTTGCTGCTTTTCGCCTTAGCGCAGTTTTGCCCCTCTCCCTCTAAGCGCTGTCCCAGCGGAGATCCCCTAGAGTCTAAGCTGTTTCCCATTGATGTCTCCTGTCCACAGAGCTCCACATCTCTCGCAGTGATTCTGCACCAACTTCAGGCAGATCCCTAATTGAGTGAGTGTGGAGGCCAGTGGGGAGAACAAACCGCTTTCCTGTGGAGCTGAACCCACCTCACTCGTTGGTGAGGCAGGTACAGGCGTCCTGCACTGCACTGTCTATTGTCCGTCCTGTACTCTCCAGATTTTCGCAATCCTATTTCCCGTTCACCTCAGTCTTTTCTTGCTGTCTGTGTCCCATGTTGATTCTCCGTGGATTCACACCGGGGAGCGATCCTCTAGTGTTGTGTCTCCAGGAGCACGAATCCAGGAGGTCACCTCCACTCTGCCATCACCTAAATGGGGTTAATTTTTCTATTTTTTTGTAGAGACCAGGTGTAATTTTTTTGCTTACGCTGGTCTCCAGCTCCTGTCCTCAAGCAATATTCCTATCGTCAAGCAATCCTCCCGTCTTGGCCTCCCAAAGTGCTAGGATCACAGATGTAAGCCACCATGCCCAGCCAGATTTGGATTATGGATTACACTTTATGAGTGTACTAGGATTGAACAAACAAGTAATTATATTGAAGATAATGAGACTCAAATTTCTCACTGTCAGAGAAAGAAGTTTCAAATAAGGGAAAGAGAGAAGACTAGAGTCAACCCTGTGGTATGCAGTTGGAATTGGAGGTATGAGTATGAACTCATGGTTCTTATTATGTATAAAAATAGATACAAAAATATATGGGGTATATGGAGGTGTTAGTGTGCATACATATATTTACTAGCTCTGTCTACTGAGAGGTCATGGAAGCAGTGACACCCAGTAGCAGTGAACATACCTAGTGCCCAGGTCTGGGATTCAGATACCATTCTCTAATAAAAGGTACTAAGGCTCCTTGGAGAAATGGCTGATTCCAGAACTGGGGCAGAGAAAATATAAGATGACATCAGATGAGATGTTCAGGGTGGTATGGCCACAATGAGATATCACCTAACTCCAGTGAGAATGGCCATTATCAAAAAGGCCCAAAACAATAAATGCTGGCATGGATATGGAGAGATAGGAACACTCTTACACTGCTGGTGGGACTGCAAACTAGTACAACCCCTGTGGGAAATAATTTAGAGATACCTCAAAGAGCTAAAAATAGAAATGCCATTTGATCCAGCAATCCCATTACTAGGCATCACCCAAAGGAAAAACAGACATTCTATAATAAAGACATGTGCACTCAAATGTTTATGGTAGCATAATTCACAATTGCAAAGATGTGGGAACAACCCAAGTGCCCAGCAATACATCAGTGGATTAATAAAATGTGGTATATGTATACCATGGAATACTACTCAGTTACAAAGAACAATGGTGATCTAGTACCTCTTATATTGGACAGAGCTTCAGCCCATCCTTCAAAGTGAAGTATCACAAGAATGGAAAAATAAGCACCACATGTATCGCCATCAAATTGGTACTAACTGATCAACACTAAGGTGCTCACACAGTAGTAATATTCACTGGGTGTTGGTCAGGTGGGGTGTGGAGGTGGGTAAACTCACAACTAATGGATGAGGTGCACACTATATGGGGGAAGGGAATGCCTCTAGCCCTGGCTTGGGTGAGGCAAAGGCATTACTTATAACCAAAATGTTTGTACCCCCATAATATCCTGAAATAATAAAAAAAATAAAATATAAGATGAGCCTGGGACAGTAAGTGTAAATAAGTAAATAAATAAATAGTGATGAGGGCATGTCAAAAGAATACAGGAGCCAACTTGAAGGACTTCCCAATGGCCAAATCTGGAACAAATTTAGCAGCAAAATAAATAATGATAGCATTGGATTATAATCCATAGAATAAAATGAATATCCATGCATCCATATTGATATAAATACTAAAACAAATATCTGGGGGAGAAGGGACAGCTCTTCTTTATTGTAGAATTAATAAGTAATGAGGGAAATGGAAAATCACCGTTAGGCAAACACCATGGTTATAAATTGTTGCCGACAAGAACTATCAATAGATGCTAAAATTAGTGGGTGAAAGTATAATGAGTAAAAAATAATAATATTTGCATAATCTCAAAGTATTTTGTCCCACAAGATAATTATTAATTACAAAGAGAGACATCATGACTAGTGTGAAGAAAGCTAGCAGGTACCACCTTAACCAGGTGATCAAGGTTAACATCACCAGCAATAAGAGACAACAACCACTGGTGTGATACATTGACAAGGGCACATCACTTCAGTGGTATTCCTGCTCAACATACATATCCTCAATCTAATCATTAGAAAACATCCAAGTTGAGGGGCATACTCTAAAATAATTTCCCAGTACTCATCAAAAGTATCAATGTCAGTGCCATGAAGATACAAAGAAAGACTAAAGCAACTTGTCAAAGACAAACAGATCAGATTGTTAAATTTTGGAGGAGGCTATAGAGACATGACAGCTAAATTCAATGTAGAGTGCCAAATTGGGTTCTGAGCCAGGAAAAAAAGGAAAAAAAATGGGAAAACTGGTAAAAGTCAAATAAGGTCTTCAGCTGATAGTATATTGTTAGTTTTACGTCTTTCATAATAGTGCTCTGATTATGTCATGTTCTTTTTAGGGAATGCTGGTTGAAGGGTATACAGGAACTCTGTATTATTTTTTCTGTACTATTTTTAGAACTTTTCTGTTAAGTCTAAAATTTTTCACATTGAAAATTTTTTAAAATCCTGATCAAAATAAAGCAAAAACCCTATACATGAAAAAAAGTTAGAAATTAAAAAAAAATATTTTAGTAGACAGTAATAGGAGAAATATTTAAACATAATAATTCAGCTCACAAAATCCATAGCATGTCAGAGGATCATTCCTAGATCTCTCTGGCTTTTGTCTCATCTCTTTGCCTAATAGAATGTCTCATACCTCGCCCCAGAGGCAAGTTTTTTATACTCTTCCTGGTCTCCCTCAACACTGCAGGTGCCAGCTTACTTTCCCACCATTTCAGAGCTGGTCTCAAGGGACTTTAGGGGCAAGGGTAAATTAGGCTAGCTCTGCCTTTCATCAGGACTTTTCTGTTCAAGTCTGGTTTGGGTTTTGAGAAACATACCTTTTTTCTAAAAGACTATAGGACTGGGAAGGCTGATACAATAAATGAACATTCAGTTTTATTCCCAACTTTTATGTATTTTATAAGAGAAATAATAATGAGAGTCCATCTACAGGCCTAATGCTAATTGCTTCCTCATATGTCATTTCTTTTCATTCTTACACAATAGCTCTTTGAGAATAGGTATTGGCTCTATTTTATAAATAAGGAAAGTAAGGTTGAGAAAGGTTAAATATCTTGCCAAGATGACACATTCAATAAATGGAAAACCAAGATTCAAAGCCAAGTCTATTTAATTCCAAAGCATGCTATTTTTTATTATAGGTACAACAGAAAAATATATATATATTAAATATAACATCTATACATGAAGTACATATAGAGAGCAATACAGAGGTAATTTTGTCAGTGTCAATGCTTATCCATATGGAAACATCTTAAGAGCAGTTACTATGTAATATACTTCTTTTGAGTTTCCCATGGCCTCCAGCAAGGGTAGGATCTAGTAATTACTAGATTACTATGATTTTCAGATTCATAGTATCTGACAAAACCATAACAGCAAAAAGGAAATAATATTTAACTCTACTTAGCAATCTTCTCCATATCTAGCTGTTATCCTCATTCTTCTCCCTGCTCTAAAAGTATTTAACCACTTATATTGGTTTTCTATTACTGTCATAACAAGTTACCACCACTTCATGGTTTAAACATAAATTTATTGTCCTTCAGCTCTGTAGGATAACTCCACTAAAGGTCCATTAAAATCTAAGTGTTGCATTCCTTTTTGTAAGTTTGTGGGAAGTTTCCTTTCCTGTTTGGGTGTTGGAAGAGTTAGATCCTTTTAGTTGTACAAGGACCCGTTGCCTTGCTGATGGAGCAAGGGGACATGCATTCCTTAGCTCGTGCCCCCTTTTCTCCATCTGAAAGCTAGCAAGGCAGGTCAAGTCCCTCTCTTGCCCAGTTCTCTCCTACTTCTTCCATCTCATCTCTCCACTCCTGCCTCCCTTTCTTCCACTTTTAAGAGTTCATATGAAAAAAAAGGAAAGGAAAAAAAAAAGAGCTCATATGATTAATTGGTTCACCCAGATAATCTATGATAATCTCCTTATCTTAAGGTCTGTAACCATAATCCCATCTGCAAAGTCCATTTCGCCACACGGTCAGAGGATTAGGATGTAGACATCTTTGGGGAGCCTTTATTCTGCAGACCACAATCACTTTTATTTAAAAAAAATACCGAAATCCACAAACCACTAATATTAATAATCATAACCAGCTTTTACTGAGCACTTCTGTGTGCCCAGTAATATTTTAAATTGTGTTTTGCATATTTTAGTAAATCCTCATAATACTGTAATGAGGCAGGTTACTTAGCCCCATTTTATAGATGAGGAAAAAGAGGTACAAAAGACATTAGGTAACTTACCAGAGTCGCTACTAGTGAGTGAGTGTCATCTGAAATTTAAACCAGGTGGTCTAAGTCTGGAAGCTATGCCATTGACCTCTGTTCTAACATAAGTCACACAGATGATTCAGGACTTTGGATATTTTGCTCAACTAATTAAGGGTAAAAATACTTAGCAGACCTGTACTGTATGTAGGCAAGTTATTTATTCTCAGTGTTTAGATAAATGATTTTTTTTTCCTTTCTGGCTAGGAGAGAAAAGGAATGATAATGAAGGTATTTGGATGATTGAAAAATGAATGTTATTTACTTAGATTGTTTTACTCATTATCACTGTTGTATAAGAATATATGTCCCTGTTAAATCATTCCTTTCAATACAATTTAATTTTTTAAAAAGGTGATAATTATGTTATCATGCAATCCAATGGCATGCATCTCTGTTGCAGCAATTGTGATGGTGGTGTGTTTATCTCTCCTTTAAGCTGTGTTCTTAAACATTAGTGGTAAAGTCTTTTTGATTGTGTATTTCAGCACCTGGCAGAATTTCTGGCTCATGGTAGGCTCTCACATAATGAATGGGTGAATGGATTAGATAGTTAATTAAATCATTTCTATAGCTGTTAATCCACTTGTACCCTGCTCTTAAAATTTAATTGATTTGAGGTCAAAATGTTTCAGACAAGGTGATCTCTAAATTCTATACGTAATAAAGATAATTCTAAGTGTCTCAAAAGAATTTGTAAATCTTCGTAGAATCCCTAATGATAGTCATTGCTTATTGAACATTTGCTTTCTGCTAGGCATTGGGCTAAACACTGTATGTACTTCCTTGTTCAATCCTCGCAACAGCCCTATTAGCTGATGTCCTAACTCTATAGGTGTGGAAACTAAGGACTAGAGGAATTATATTTCCAAAAGTTACTCATGGACCCAGTAGAGCAAAGGTCTTAACCAGGCTTAATTAACTCTAAAGACTTTGTTCTTATATACTGCTTCCTTTTTTTTTTCTTTCCCTAAAGTAAAAGTGTTCACAAGATTTCTGGATCTGATTTCCATTTTACTTTATCAATTGATTAAATACAAAAACATTGTGTATTATTATCAGTTGGTCTCTCAAGTAACTGAGGCTAAACGATCAAAATAGTTTTAAAAATCCACAAATATTCCTATTAATCCTTTTAGACTTCCACTTACAGAATTAGATAGCACCTTTAACTAGAAAAATAAATTATTAAGAACTCAGGAATCTTTTTAATTAACTCACAGTAAAATTGACTATTTTTTATTTTTGTTAATGTTTTAGGAGCTTTCACACACACACACACACACACACACACACACGTTCGTGTAGCAACCAGCACATTCAAGGCACAGAACAGTCCATCACCAAAGAGCTCTTTCTTACCAGCCCTCCTTGGTCACATCTTCCTTCCACTGTAAACCCTGGCAACCGTGATCTATTCTCTGTTGCTAGAGTTTTGTCTTCTTGAGAATGTCAGAAAAATGAAATTATGCAGGGTGAAATATTTTGTATTTCACTCAGTATGCCTTTGAGATTCAAGTTGTTACATGTATTAATATCAATAGTTTGATCCTTTTTATTGATGAGTAGTACTTCATTGTATGGATGAACCACAGTTCATTAATTCATTCACCTGTTGAAGGCCATTTGAGTTTCCAGTTTATGGAGATTATGATTAACAGTACTGTAAACATTAGTACAGAGGTTTAGGGGGGTGAAGACATTAAGTTTTCATTTCTCTAGAGTAAATACCTAGAAGTGGGATTGTTGCATCATATGTCAAGTATATATTTATTGTTTTAAGAAACTGCTGAACTTTTTCAGAGTGGTTATACTGTCCCACTAGTAATACATGAAAGATGATCTACTTTCTCCACATCCACCCAACAACCATCTGACTTTATCAGTATTTTTTACTTTGGCCATTCCAAGAGGTGTGTTTCCATAGTACGTTTGGTTTTCATTTGCATTCCCCTAATGGCTAGTGAAGTTGAACATCTTTGCATGTGCTTATTGGTCATGTGTACGTCCTCTTCAGTGAAGCGTCTGCATATGTACGCCTTTTGTGTATTTTCCAACTGAGTTATTTGTTTTATTACTATTAAGTTTTGAGCGTTCTTTATACTTGTAGTAAAAACTATGGTAGCTTGTCTTTTCATTCTCTTAACACTAGTCTTTTAGAGAGCAAAAGTTTTAATTTTGAAGGCTAGTTTGTCAGTTTTTCCTTTTATGGATCATTCTTTTGGTGTCATATCTAAGAAAACTTTGCTTACCTCCAGATCATCGGGATTTTCTCCTTTGCTTTCTTCCCTTTTTTATGTCTGTGATCCATTTTGAGTTAATTTTTTAAATAAGATGTGAGGTTGAGGTGAGGTTTATTTTTTTTAACATGGATGTCCAGTGGTTCTCATACTGTTTATTGAAAACACTGTCCTTTCTCTATTGAAGTGCTTTAGCATTTTTGTTGGAAATTAATTTTTCATATTTGTATAGGACTTTTTCTGGGCTTTTTTCTGTTCTGTTGGTCTGTATGTCTCTCTCTTTGCCAAAACCACATAATTCTGGTAACTGTAGCTTAATGCTAAGTGTTAAAATTAGGCAATATTATTTTTGCAATTTTTTCTTTTTCAAAATCATTTTTTTTTTTTTTAATTTCAGCTCATCATGGGGTTACATAAGTTCAGGTCATATACATTGTCCATGTCCCGCCCATCCCCCCAAGTCAGAGTCCCAAGCGCGTCCGTTCTCATTCTCCAGACAGTGCGCCTGGCACTCATCATGTAGTCATACCTCCATCCCCTCCCCCCCCACCTCCCCGGGTCTGCACCTTCAAGCATGACCATTCCCCAGAGGGTGCACAACGCACTCATCATGTAGGCATACACCCATCCCCTCCCCCCACCCCCCATCCCAGTCTGATATCCAATTGGTATCCTTCCCTGATGTACATTTAGGTGATGATCAGGGAAACTAGTTTTCTGGTGAGTACATGTGATGCTTGTTTTTCCATTCTTTGGATACTTCACTTAATATAATGGGTTCCAGCTCTCTCCAGGAGAACCAAAGAGATGTCGTATCATCGTTATTTCTTATAGCTGAGTAGTACTCCATGGTATACATATACCACAGTTTACTAATCCATTCGTGGATTGATGGGCACTTGGGTTGTTTCCACATCTTTGCGATTGTGAATTGTGCTGCTATAAACATTCGGGTACGGGTGTCTTTGTTAAAGAATGACTTTTGTTCTTCTGGGTATATGCCCAATAATGGGATTGCTGGATCAAATGGTAGGTCTACTTGAATCTGTTTAAGGTATCTCCATATTGCTTTCCACAGGGGTTGCACTAGTTTGCAGTCCCCCCAGCAGTGTATGAGTGTTCCTGTCTCTCTGCATCCACGCCAACGTGTTGTTTTGGGATTTTTTGATAAAGGCCATTCTCACCGGAGTTAAGTGGTATCTCATTGTGGTTTTGATTTGCATTTCCCTGATGATTAGGGATGTTGAGCATTTTTTGATACGTTTTTTGGCCATTCTTATGTCTTCTTTTGAAAAATTTCTATTCATGTCCTTTGCCCATTTTTTGATAGGATTGTTTGATTTTTTCTTGCTCATTTTCCTGAGTTCTAAATAGATTCTTGTTATCAGTCTTTTATCTGATGTGTAGTATGCGAAAATTTTTTCCCATTCTGTAGGCTGTCTGTTTATTTTCGTGACTGTTTCTTTGGCTGTGCAGAAGCTTTATAATTTAATCAGGTCCCATTCGTTTATTTTTGTTGTTGCTGCGATTGCCTTAGGGGTTTTCTTCATAAATTCTTTGCCTAGACCAATGTCTGTAAGAGTCTTTCCTACATTTTCTTCTAGAATTCTAATCATTTCCCATTTAAGGTTTAAATCTATTATCTACCGTGATTTGATTTTTGTGAGAGGTGAAATCTGTGGGTCCTGTTTCAGTCTTCTACATGTGGCTATCCAGTTTTCCCAGCACCATTTATTGAATAGGGACTCTTGTCCCCAGAGTATGTTTTTGTCTATTTTGTCAAAGATTAGATGGTTATATGAGGATGGTTTTATATTTGGGTTTTCTGTTCTGTTCCACTGGTCTGTGTCCCTGCCCTTGTGCCAATACCAAGCAGTTTTAAGAACCACAGCTTTGTAGTATAGTTTGAAGTCTCGCAAATCAATACCTCCCATTTTGTTTTTATTGCTTAAGATTGCTTTTGCTATATGGGGTCTTCTCTGATTCCATACAAAGTGTATAATTATTTTTTCTAAATCTGTGAAAAATGATGTTGGTAATTTAATAGGGATTGCATTGAATCTATAGATTACTTTGGGTAGTATAGACATTTTAACGATGTTAATTCTTCCAATCCATGAGCATGGTATGGATTTCCACTTATTTACGTGTTCTGCAATTTCCTTCCTCAGCGTTTCATAGTTCTCTTTATAGAGGTCCTTTACCTCTTTAGTTAAATATATTCCTAGATATTTTATTTTCTTTGTTGCTATTTTGAAAGGTATTGAGTCCTTAATTTGGTTCTCCGATTGAATGTTATTGGCATATATCAATGCCTCTGATTTGTGTGTATTGACTTTGTAACCTGAGACATTACTGAATTCGTTAATTAATTCCAGGAGTCTCTTGGTTGAGTCCTTGGGGTTTTCCAGATACAACATCATGTCATCAGCGAAGAGTGAGAGTTTGATCTCTTCTGTCCCTATTTGGACACCTTTGATTCTGTTCTCTTGTCTGATAGCTCTCACAAGGACTTCCAATATTATGTTGAAAAGTAGTGGGGACAGTGGGCAGCCTTGTCTGGTTCCAGTTCTGAGTGGGAATGCTTTCAGTTTTTCCCCATTCAGTATGATGTTGGCTGTGGGTTTGTCATATATGGCTTGTATTATTTTTAGGTAGGTCCCATTTATGCCTATGTTGTTAAGTGTTTTTATCATAAAGGGGTGTTGAATTTTGTCAAATGCTTTTTCTGCATCTATTGAGAGGATCATATGGTCTTTATTTTTGCTTCTATTTACGTGGTTAATTACATTTATAGATTTTTGTATGTTGAACGACCCCTGCATCTCTGGGATGAAGCCTACTTGGTCGTGATGAATTATTTTTTTAATCAGCACTTGGATACGATTTGCTAGGATTTTATTGAGAATTTTTGCATCTACGTTCATGAGAGAAATTGGTCTGTAGTTTTCTTTTTTTGTTGCATCCTTTCCTGGTTTTGGTATCAATGTTATATTGGCTTGGTAGAATGTGTTGGGGAGAATTCCATCCTTCTCAATATTGAAGAATAGTTTATGTAGGATGGGCACCAGTTCATCTTTGTATGTATGGTAAAATTCAGGTGTGAACCCATCTGGACCAGGGCTTTTCTTTTTGGGAAGGTTTTCTATTGCTGTTTCAATTTCAGTTCTTGATATTGGTCTATTCAGGAATTCTATTTCCTCCTGATTGAGCTTGGGAAGGCTGTGTGTTTGTAAAAATTTGTCCATTTCCTCCTCATTTTCCAATTTGTGTGCATAAAGATTTTTGTAATATTCATAGGTAATGTCATGTCTCTCTGTGGCTTTGGTTGTGATTTCTCCTTTCATGTTCCTGATGGAAGTTATTAAAGATTTTTCTTTTCTGCTCTTGGTTAGTCTAGCCAGTGGTGTGTCTATTTTATTTATCTTTTCAAAGAACCAACTTTTTGTTTTATTAATTTCCCTTATAGTATTTTTGTTGTCTTTTTCATTTAATTCTGATTTGATCTTAATAATTTCTCGCCTTCTGCTGGGTTTGGGGTCAGTCTGTTCTTTCTCCAGCTCTTTGAGTCTATTCGTTAAGTTGTCTATTTGTAAGTTGTCTGTCTTTTTGAAATAGGCATTTATGGAAATGAATTTTCCTCTCAGGACTGCTTTAGCTGCATCCCATAGATTTTGATAAGTTGTGTCACCTTTGTCATTTAATTCAAAGAATGTTTTGATTTCTGACTTAATTTCTTCCTTTACAAAATTGTTATTCAGGAGAAGGTTGTTTAGCTTCCATGACTTTGAGTAGGAATGAGAGTTCCTGTTAGGGTTCATTATTATTTTTATTCCATTGTGATCTGAGAAGATGCAGGGCATGATTTCTATTTTTTTAATTTTTTTAAGACTTGCTTTATCACCTAGGATATGGTCAATCTTAGAGAATGTCCCGTGAGCTGATGAGAAGAATGTATATTCAGTGGATTTCGGGTAGAATGTCCTGTAGATGTCAGTCAGGCCCATTTGTTCTAGCATTCTGTTTAAGTCTACTATGTCTTACTGTAGTTGCTTTGCCTTTTCATATAAATTTTAGCATAATCTTATCTCTATTGAAAATAATCCTGCCATATTTTGGTTTGAATTGTGTTAAAGTTATAGATCAATTTGGGGAGAACTCACATATTTATTATGTTGAGGAGTCTTCTAATTCATGAACATGGAATGTCTCCGTATTTGTTTAGGTCTTCCTTGATTTCTTACATCAGGGTTTTTATAGTTTCAGAATGCTGATCATGTGCATGTTTTGTTAAATTTACACCTACATACTTTTTTTTTTTTTTGAGAGAAGAACTATTCTGAACGGCTTGAGGTTTTTTTCCTTTCAGTTTCCAATTGTTCATTGCTAGTATATAGAACATGATTGCTTCATTTCCATGTATTGTCTTGATATCCTGTGGACTTGTTAAATTCACTTATTAGTTCTAGGAGTTTTTTTGTAGACCCACTAGAATTTTCTATGTAGGCAATCCTGTCCTCTGCAAGTAGGAGCATTTATTTCTTCCTTATTAATGTGTATGTATACCTTTTATTTTTTATTGACTTATTGTAAGATAATCAAGAATGATGATAGTGGACATTCTTGCCTTTTTCCCAATCTTAGGGGGAAAACATTTAGTCTTTCACCTTTAAGTATAATAACTTAAAGTACCTTTAAGTACAAAACTGTAGGTTTGTTGTAGATGCCCTTTATTAAATTGAATAAGTTGCCTTCTATTCCTAGTTTGCTGAAAGTTTTCATCATGAATAGAAGTTGAATTTTTCAAATGTTTTTTCTTTATCAATTGAAATGATCATATGGTTTTACTAAATGATCATATGGTCTGTTAATATGGTGAAATGCATTAATGAATTATCAAATATTGAACCAGCTTTGATTCCCTGGAAAGACTTACTTGGTCATTTTTGTATATTGCTAAAATTTTGTTGGAGATTTTTATGTAAATGTTTACAGGGAATATTGGTCTGTAGTTTTTATTTCTTTTCTTTCGTTTTTTTTTTTTTTTTTTTTTGTACTGCTGTATGTTTTTGGTATCAGAGTTATCCTGGCCTCATAAAGTGAATTGGTAGGTGTTTCTTCCTCAATTCATTTTTCTGGAAAGGATTCTTTAAATTTGCTGTCATTCCTTCCTTTAAATGTCTGGTAATATTTGCAAATGATACTATCTGGGCCTGAAGTTTTGGTTTTGGGGGGAGGTTTTTAACTAAAATTCAATTTTTAAATAGTTATGGGAATATTCAGGTTATCCATTTCAGCTGGTTCTATAGTAATAGTCTGCTATAGTTCTATAGTAATATCTGCTGGTTCTATAGTAATAGTCCCTTTTCATTCTTGATATTAGTAATTTGTGGCTTCCTTCTTTTTTGCTTATCAGTCTTAGTAGTGGTTTGTCCATTGCATTGATCTTTTCAAAGAACCAGCCTTTTGTTTTCTTGGTTTTCTTTATTTTTTGTTTTTAATTTTATTCATTTCTGATCTTTATTACTTCCTTCTGCTAGCTCTTGGTTTATTTTGCTCCTCTTTTCCTATTTTTTTAGCACAGCTTAGAATTTTGATTTGAGACCTTCCTTTATAACATATGAGCATTTAATGCTATATGTTTACCTCTAAGCACTGCTTTAGGGACATCTCACAAATTTTGATATATTTTGTCATTTTTTTCCTCTTTGATCCATGGATTCTTTGAAAGTGTGTTAATTAATTTCCACCTGTTTGGAGATTTTCTTATCTTTCTATTTACATCTAGTCATTATGATTAGAGAACATACTTTGTATGATTTCAGTTCTTTAAAATTTGTCATTTTGTTATATGATCCTGGATATGGTGTGTCTTCATGAATGTGAAAGGAATGTGAATTCTACTGTTGTTGGGTGGACTGTTCTATGAATGTCAGTTGGATCTACTTGTTAGTATTGCCTAGTTCTTCTGAATCCTTGCTGATTTTTTGTCCACTTTACTGTCAGTTAATGCAAGAAGAATATTGAAATCTACAGTTATATTGTGGATTTGTCTCTCCTTTCTATTCTGTCCATTTTTGCTTCACCTGTTTTAAACCTCTGTTGTTAGAGGCGTGCACATTTTAAATTATGCTTTCTTGGTGAATTGACCCTCTAATCATTATACAGTGTTTCTCTTTATCTCTGATAATTTTCTTAGCTCTCAAGTCTACTTTGATATTAATGTTATCACTCTAGCTTTCTTTTGGTTGGTGTTTGCATGGTATAAGATAATTTTCTATCATTTTTAACCTACATGATATTTAATGTAAATTTTTATAGATAACATATAGATAGATCTTGTTTTTATTTTTTTATTTATTTGGACAAACTCTATCTCTAAATTGGCTTGTTTAGACCATTTATGCTTAATGTAATTTTTTTAATAGAAGGAAGAAGATACAAATTTATTTTAATGTGTATACATGGTAACCCTCAGGATGAAGATTCAGAGCTACAGAGGAAATTGTCTATTTTTTTTTCTTTTCATACAGTTTTTTTATTTATCTCTTTTCAAAGCACTAAGAAATAGCTGATATTGCTATTTCTTTTTTTTTTTTTATTTCAGCTCTTCATGGGGGTACAAAAGCTCAGGTTATATACATTGTCCATGTCCCACCCATCCCCCTGAGTCAGAGCCTCAAGCGTGTCCATTCTCCAGACAGTGCGCCTGGCACTCACCATGTAGTCATACCTCCATCCCCTCCCCCTACTCCCCACCTCCCCGAGTCAGCACCTTCAAGCATGACCATTCCCCAGGCGGTGCGCAACGCACTCATCATGTAGGCATACATCCATCCCCTCCCCCCCCCACCCCCGTCTCAGTCTGATATCCAATTGGTATCCTTCCCCGATATGCATTTAGGTGATGATCAGGGAAACCAATTTTCTGGTGAGTACATGTGATGCTTGTTTTTCCATTCTTGGGATACTTCACTTAATATAATGGGTTCCAACTCTCTCCAGGAGAACCAAAGAGATGTCGTATCACCGTTATTTCTTATAGCTGAGTAATACTCCATGGTATACATATACCACAATTTACTAATCCATTTGTGGATTGATGGGCATTTGGGTTGTTTCCACATCTTTGCAATTGTGAATTGTGCTGCTATAAACATTCGGGTACAGATATCTTTTTCATAGAATGACTTTTGTTCTTCTGGGTAGATGCCCAATAATGGGATTGCTGGATCGAATAGTAGGTCTACTTGAATCTGTTTAAGGTATCTCCATAATGCTTTCCACAGGGGTTGCACTAGTTTGCAGTCCCACCAGCAGTGTATGAGTGTTCCTGTCTCTCCGCATCCACGCCAACATGTGTTGTTTTGGGATTTTTTGATAAAGGCCATTCTCACCGGAGTTAAGTGGTATCTCATTGTGGTTTTGATTTGCATTTCCCTGATGATTAGAGATGTTGAGCATTTTTTCATATGTTTGTTAGCCATTCTTATATCTTCTTTTGAAAATTTTCTATTCATGTCATTTGCCCACTTTTTGATAGAGTTGTTTGATTTTCTCTTGCTGATTTTCCTGAGTTCTAAATAGATTCTTGTTAATGTAATTTTTGATGTTTGGATTTAGGTTTACCATTTTATTATTTGTTTTCAGTTTGTTTCTTCTGTTTTTTCATTATTCTGTTCCTCCTTTCCTGCCTTCTTTTGGATCATTTGACTAACTGTTAGTATTTCATTTTAATTTATTTCATTTTTGACTATATGTCTTTGTATAGGTAGTTTTTAGTCATTGTTCTTTGGATTAGAATGTACTGTCTTAACTTTTCACAGTCTACTTAGAATCAATATTTTACCATGCCAAGTAGAATGTATAAATCTTACCTTCATATAGGTCCTGTAATCCTACCTTCTTTATTTTGTCGTTTTTATATGTACTACATGATTTCCCTTGTTCTTCTTTCATTCCTGACATTTTAAGTGTTCCTCTGATATCATTTCACCTTATTTATGATAATCTTCTTTTAGCAATTCTTTTATCGTAGAACAGGTCCGCTGGAAATGAACTCTATTAGTTTTCCTTTATCTGAGAATGTCTTTATTTTGCCTTCATTCCTGAAGAATATTTTCATTGTAAATAGAATTTTGAACTGATAGGTTTTTCATTTTAGCACTTTAAACGTGTTCTACTTTCTTATAGAATCCATGATTTCTGATGATAAATCTGTAATCTTTTAAATCATTGTTCCCTCATATATCATTTTCTCTGGCTCTTTTAAAGACTTTTTTAAACTTCAATTTTCAGTTTGATTGATGGTTTGGGCCAAGATTTTTGAGGGTTTATCTGTTTGAGGTTAAGTGAACTTCCTGAATCTATTGGTTTATGTCTTTTCCTAAATTTGGGGAGTTTTTAGACATTATTTCTTTAAATATTTTTTTCTGTACCATATTCTTGTGGGATACCAATGACATTAAAATTAGATATTTTATTTTTGTCTCACACATTCCTGAGACTGCATTTAAAAAAAAAAGATCTTTTACTCTCTGTTATTCAAATTGAATAATTTCTCCTTATTTACTGTGCAGTTCACTGATCAATATGCTCTTTCATCTCTATTTTGCTATTAAGCCCATCTAGTGATTCTTGAATTTTTTTGTTACTGTATTTTTAGTTCTAAAATTTCCTTTTAGTTTTTATTTATAATATCTTCTATTTTCTGTGAATTTGCTGAGACATTCTATCTGCCATTCTTTTCAACAATGTTTACCCTTGCTTCTTAGAGAACTTTTATAATGGCTGCCTTAAAGTCTTTGATAATTCCAAGATCTTTATCTTCTCAATGTTGCCATCTTTTGATCATCTTTTGCTATGCAAGTCTTCTGTGCAGTTCTTCATATACTAAGTAACTTGAGTTTGTATTCTGGACATTTTGACATTTATGTTATGAGATTCTTGGTCTTATTTAAATCCTATAAAGAATTTTGGTATTTTTGGTTTAGTAGACAACTTATCCAGTTATATTCATGCTATAAGCTCCAGCCAACTTTCTGCATGTTGTGGTTCCATAATTGTTTCAGTTTTCAGAGCCTTTGAAATGCTAACCAGATCTGTCCTTTGTGTACGACCCAGTGGCTAATCTGGGACGTGGCTAGTTATCCATCCTATACTTAGGTTCCCAAAGTCTGTGATCATATTTATGCATGAGAAGTTTGGGCATAAACCCAGAAGTTCATAAACTTTATGGGGTCACTTTGTTGAGTTTCTCCCTTTCATGATCTCCCTAGTACTTTCAGTTCCCTGGGACTCTGCTCTTCGATTCTCTAGTCAAAATTAGGGGACTTTATTTACTCCACTTTGCCACACACTTCCTGTAACTCTGCCTGTAGGAAGAAGAGCTGCAAAAAGACAAGAAGAGAAAGAACTCAATGGAAGTTTGTACCACACCCTTGGGGCCACAGCTCCTCCTGCTGGAGAGGAGGAGTGTCCTCCCTCAGAGTTTTAGGTACATTCGGATCTCCCAGCTGTCACCCTTGCTTCTACCACTACTTGGAATGACCTGGAGCCTGGGGGCAAGAGAATAAAAGGAAAAAGTGGATATTTCTCCCTTCTTTGAGCCCTTTCCTGCTCCTTGAGCCTAAACTAGAGGGCTTCTCCTAGAGCTTTCTTTGCCTTGCCCCAGAGCCCACTTCCAGGATTTAGGCTGCCTTGGATCCAGGCCAGGGGATACTGCAGTATTATCCTGTGTACTTTGAATTCTTGCCGTGTCTTCTTCTCCAGTCTGCCTGCTAATACTTACCTCTCGGAGTCTTCAAATAGCTGTGCCATGCATTCTGCCCAGGTTTTACTGGCTGCACTCAGTAGCAGACACAGGATGGCTTGGACTTTCTCCATCCTAACTGAATCTGACCTCAGGTATATTTTTTCATCTTTGTCTAAGTTAACAGGTATTCATGGAGGTTGGGAATTATATTTACTGTGACTTCTCTGTAGTTACACAAATATTTCCATATATATTATAAACTAGAGAATACAAGAGGGGGAAATGAAGCTATCTAGAAAAGCACATAGTGAAACATTTCATCACTAATTAAAGATTGAACTTTTTTAAGATTGAATTCAGTATGAGTAGGTATCCTTTAGCAGGGACTTCAGGGTGGGAATGGCAGAGAGCAGGCCTAGGGAAAACTTACAGAATGAGAGAGATGTGAACTGACCTTTAAAAATCAGATTAGTAGAAGTTACTCAGTTGGAATGAGTAACAGCTTTCTAGGCAGTGGGTACAACTTGAGAAAAGGTATACAAAAGGTCCCCAATTTATGACATAAGGTTCAACTTACAACTTTACAAAGGTGCAAAAAACAATATGCATTCAGTAGAAACTGTACTTCAAGGATGCATACAACCATTTGTTTCTTACTTTCAGTATAGCATTCAATAAATTATATGAGATATTCAGCACTTTATTATAAAATAGGCTTTGTATTAGATTATTTTGCCCAACTGTAGACTAATATAAGTGTTCTGAGCACATTTAAGGTAGGCTAGGCTAAGCTATTGGGCTCTGTAGATTAGGCGTATTAAATGATACTTTAAATGATACATTAAATGATGACTTATCATATTTTTCATTTTCAAAAGGTTTGTCAAGATATAACCACTGTAAGTCAAGGAGCATCTGGGTGTAAATGTGCATGGTATATGTGGATATGTGTCAAAGAGAAGGAGACAAAATCAGGAAAGGAAAATCTGATTCAGTTAGCCATTTACCGTGCTGTATTAGAGGTTGCTAGAAAATATTCTAATGAACACATTTGAAATTATTAGAAACACGTTGGTATGAATTTCAAAAATGTATGTTTTAGAATTTAGCACATGGCTAAGTAATCAATCCTCTACTTTGAGCTATGCTATCCAACAATTGATAATAAGTCTTCTGAATTTTTAAATAAAGTGAATTCCATTTGCTATCCTTGTTTTTACTTACTAGGAATTTTATCTTATGGCTAAAATGAAAAAGCCATAAGCTCTTTTGATCTAAATTTGTAATATTTGCCTTTGACTTATTTTTTTATTTTTATTTTTATTTTTTTTATTTCAGCTTATTAATGGGGGTACAAAAGTTCAGGTTATATATATGTTGCCCATGTCCCGCCCATCCCCCCAAGTCTGAGCTTCAAGCGTGTCCATTCCCCAGACGGTGCGCATCACACTCATCATGTAGATATACACCCATCCCCTCCCCCCACCCCCAACCTCAGTCCAAAACCCAATTAGTGTTATTCCCAAATGTGCACTTAGGTGATAATCAGGGAAACCAATTTGCTGCTGAGTACATGTGGTGCTTATTTTCCCATTTGTGAGATACTTCATTTAATAGAATGGGTTCCAACTCTCTCCAGGAGAACAAAAGGGATTCTATATCACCGTTCTTTCTTATAGCTGAGTAATACTCCATGGTATACATATACCACAATTTACTAATCCACTCATGAATTGATGGGCATTTGGGTTGTTTCCACATCTTTGAAGTTGTGAATTGTGCTGCTATAAACATTCGGGTACAGGTGTCTTTTTCATAGAATGACTTTTGTTCTTCTGGGTATATGCCCAATAATGGGATTGCTGGATCGAATGGTAGGTCTACTTGAATCTGTTTAAGGTATCTCCATATTGCTTTCTACAGGGGTTGCACTAGTTTGCAGTCCCACCAGCAGCGTATGAGTGTTCCTGTCTCTCCACATCCACGCCAACGTGTATTGTTTTGGGACTTTTTGATAAAGGCCATTCTCACTGGAGTTAAATGATATCTCATTGTGGTTTTGATTTGCATTTCCCTGATGATTAGAGATGTTGAGCATTTTTTCATGTTTGTTAGCCATTCTTATATCTTCTTTTCAAAAATTTCTATTCATGTCCTTTGCCCACTTTTTGATAGGGTTGTTTGGTTTTTTCTTGCTGATTTTCCTGAGTTCAAAATAGATTCTTATTATCAGTCCTTTATCTGATGTGTAGTATGTAAAAATTTTTTCCCATTCTGTAGGTTGTCTGTTTATTCTTGTGACTGTTTCCTTGGCTGTGCAGAAGCTTTTTAATTTAATCAGGTCCCATTCGTTTATTTTTGTTGTTGCTGTGATTGCCTTAGGGATCTTCTTCATAAATTCTTTGCCTAGGCCAATATCTGTAAGAGTCTTTCGTACATTTTCTTGTAGAATTCTTATAGTTTCACACCTAAGGTTTAAGTCTATTGTCTACCGTGATTTGATTTTTGTGACAGGTGAAAGCTGTGGGTCCTGTTTCAGTCTTGTGACTTATTTTTTAATTAGACTTTTTATTTTGAAATAATTATAGATTACAAATAATTCACAAATAGTTAGGGATTCACAAATAATATGGAGAGATCCTGTGTATCCTTTGCCCAGTTTCCCCCAATGATAATATCTTACAAAACTATAATAGAATATCACAACCAGAGTATTGACATTGATACAGTCAAGATGCAGAGCAATTCTAGCACTACAAGGCCCCCTAGCAATTCTAGCACTACAAGGCCCCCTAGTTTCCTACCTCTCTCCCTCTACTCTGTCCCATTTCTAACCCCTGGCTACCACTAATCTCCATTTTTATAATTTTGTTATTGAAGAATGTTACGTAAATGAAATCATACAGTATGTAACCTTTTGGATTGGCTTTTTCTCTCTCCAAAATTTCTTAGAGATTCATCTGAGTTGTTGCATGTATCAATAGTTTGGTCCTTTTTATTGCTGAGTAGTATTTCATGACTCATTTTTCAAGCTATCTTTTGCCATTGTTTGAAAAAACAAAATCTTATTACTCAGGCATTTTCTCATTTACATATTTGCTTTGGAATTTATACTAACAGCAGAAGCCTTAGGAACATTCTAGTGTTCTTTTTAAAATTGAATTTAGGTTAACCATTCATAATGTGTTGACGTTATTAAGTCTTAGGAAAAAAATATTATGTACAAGTGTATTTTACTACTTTACTTCGCTTACATTTCCTAAACTAGAAGTAAGATCAGAACATGAGAGGGAGACTGCTGCTTGAACGTATTCAGCTCAGCCCCTTGGAGAACACCCTCGTGCTAGTCCGTGGATGAGCAGGAAGGAGCCTGTTCCTGGGCAATGCTTTCTGCAGTGAAAGAAGTGTGTTCCTGTCACAGGCCAGCGTTAGGGTATTTTCTGTTTCAATTAGGCAACATAGTTTTAGTTGTTCAACCGAAAGTTCAGCCCCAATAATGAAGGAAAGAACGTAGACTTCTAGTTTTTAAATTGTGGGAAATAAATCTGGGAGCAGATTCTGAGGTATGTTAAATGCTCATCTAAAGAGCCTAGATTTTATCCCAAGCAAAGGTGAAGAAATGAAGAAATGAATAAATCATTTAATTAAATTGCAGTTTTTAATTAGCTATAATAGTAATTATAAGTAGAAAAGTTATTAATGTTCAAAAATGTCATTTTAACCTTTAATATCAATGTCATACTCCACCTTTAACTGTGTTTTGATTT
Source organism: Lemur catta (assembly GCF_020740605.2). Classification (NCBI taxonomy): domain Eukaryota; kingdom Metazoa; phylum Chordata; class Mammalia; order Primates; family Lemuridae; genus Lemur; species Lemur catta. Next base: position 122,328,980 of record NC_059128.1, on the reverse strand, counting down.
CCATTTGAGGAGAATAAAGGGCATAAATACACAATAATCAGTAACTACATTACCATCATATAATTACCCAACTGGCTTACTATTTATTTTAGTTTAGGAGTTGTACTGGAGAAGGAAGAAAGAGGAGTGTTCGAGGTTTATAGACACTTAGCAAACACTGGTGTTTATCCTACAAGCATTGTAAACACTTTACTAGGAATTTTTAAATTGTCATTTTGCTGATAGTAAGTGTAAAATGAGACTTCAGCAGAAGTTAATCTCATCATCTACTTTAGACAGTATTTTTTATGTTGATCTAAAGCTGTCTGTGCATATTTTAACTTTTTTAATATAGTGATCATCTTTAAGTACTAGTATAAAAATTAATGAGTAAAGAAAACCTGCTGAATAAATCCACCCTATAATCCAAGGCACTTAAAAGAAATATGTAATTTAATAGTGATGCACAGATTACTTGATTAGTGCTCTATTTTTCGATTTAATCAAACGTCAGGGAAATATAAATCAAGACTTTTGAATGACATATTCAGTGGGATTTGATTAGTGTGCAGATAACTACACTATGTTTTAGTATGACTAAGGCTTCTGATCATAATTATGACATATACTCTGCCACTAGTTAGAAAAATCAGTTTTAAACTCCTTTATGCCTTTCATATATACACATGTTCTTAATAGACTATTATAATAAATAAACTGTACCTGAGTATATAAAACATGCTTTTTGCTTGCCAAGAAGTATGCATTTATTTATAATACAAAATATGTACTCTGAATCTATTCCATATAGACTACTATAAACATTGAAGTAGCAAAGAAGGATAACAAACATCTAAAAATGTTTTCAGTACCACTATATTGTTTATTACTGTTTATCAGTGGTTAGAATAATGATGAGTGAAAGAAAAAGTGTAGTGCCTTAGGTATTTACTTTGGGCACAATGACATTTGTTCCAGCTTTTCTGAGTTTTCTGGTACTCTGGTTAGCCAAGCGAATGTACAGTGGAAAATGGGCTTTGGAGCCAAAGAGACCTGCATTCAGATACCACTTCTACCACCTAAGAGCTGTTGTCTGTGAGAATATTATTTAATTTTGCCAAGCCTCAAGTTTTCCAACTTATAAAATAGGTTGTTATGAAGGTTAAAAGAAGTAAGTTATAAAGCATCTAGCACAGTGCCTAGAACATAGAAATTTGTGCTTTGCAGAAGTGAAAAAATAATCTTGTCACCGATACATAGAATTCTTTTCCTAAAATACCACTAATATTTGAGTTTGCTTATAATCCTAAAATATAGATAATTCCAGAATATCTAAATCTACACTGATTTTGCTTCTTTAAGAGATCTTTGTGAGTTTGATAAAACTACCCACTTAATTTATTTAAAAAGCTTTACTTTTCAAGGACACATTACCATATTTATAAAGGGAAAAAAATCAAAATACAATATAATCTGTACTAAAAGTTTTCTTTTCAGATTTCCAGAAGTAAAAGTGTTTGCGACACATGGAACTTTTTTTTTTTAAGGATAGAAAGAAGTAAGAAGTTTCTTTTACTTTTCCCAAGAGAAAAAGGGAAAAGGGCACCACACACAAGTGAAAGAAAGGAGGAGTCCTGGCTCTGAGGCCAAGTGGCTTGCACTTTTTATTGGGGGGGTTTAAAGAGGTAAAGGAAAACTATTGCTGTAGACTGATTAGCAGGAGACAGCTGTAAGACGTTATGGTGTTCATTTTTCTTTTTTTGTTCTCCTGGAGACTATCTTATCAGTTTCTCTGAAATGAGTTCTGGCCAGACTGGTCTAGCGAATATAAAGGAGGAGGATTTACACTTCCTTTCTGTCTGCTCAGCTCTTTTCAAAACAATCCCAGTGGGTGGGTAATTTTCAAAGACAGCGAGTTAAGACACATGTGATTAATGTTACTGACAGTGAATTAAGGTCCCTGCAGTTAATCTTAGAGATAGCAAGTTAGATAGTTTATTTTTCTTTGTTAGATAGTTGATTAGCAAGGCCATCCTTTCAGTAAGTAAAGAATCCCATTTCCTTTCTTTTCTTCACTATATAGTCATGTTTCACATTTGAAAAAAACTCCTTTCCCTCATGATAACCAAATGACTGCAGCACTTCAAGGCTTCATATCAAATACACCATTATCCAAAAGAAAAGAGGGAGCTATTCTTACAGAGTATTAAATAAGATCTCTGAAATTCATCCTAATATTATGTATAAGTCATATGTCTACCTCTGAAACAGCCATTGAAGCTAGAAGGATGAAATTTTCTGAATCTCTTAAGCTAACAAGTCCAGCCCTGTAGGTTTTGGTGGGATCAGTTTCTTCTGAAGTGGATTAACTGGTGGAGGAGAGATGGCTACCAGAAAAAAAATCAGGAATTTAGGACCTCCCGAACAATGTTGAATAGGAGTGGGGAAAGTGGACATTCTTTCCTTCTTTGCAATCTTAGGGGAAAAGGCATTCCCCGTTATACATAATGGAAGCTGTATTTTTTTTATAGATACCCTTTATCAGGCTGAAGAATTTTTCTTATTATACCAGTTCATTTAGAGTTTTTATAATGAATTGTCATTCTCTGCATTTAATGAGATTATTGTTTTTTTCTTTTTGAGTCCCTTAATATGTTTAATTATATTAATTGTTTTTCACATGGTGAACTTACTCTGTATCTCCTGTATAAACCTCAGTTGGTCACGATGTGTTATAGCTTTATACATTGCTGGATTTGATTTCCTGACATGTTTGGAATCTTTGTGTCTCTGTTTATTAGGGATACTGGTCTGCAGTTTTCTTTTGTAATAATATGATTTTATCATTTTTTAAAAACTTATTTTTAAACTTTATGCCTCTCCTCTAATTTTAGACTTCTGTTTAAACTTTGACAGGGCAACACATCTTTGCCAAAATCACAAATTCCTTTCATTGACAATGTGTCTATTATATACTACAAAATTGCCTGAAAGTTAGTGATAACCCATAAATTTCCTAAATTTCAATGTTTATCATTCAATTTAATACTAAAGATACGAGTCTTTGTCACTAGGGAATTCAATCTCATGTTTTAGAAATACTATTTAAAGAAAACACTAGAAATAAAGCCTTTTAACTATGAGTAGGTTTTTTAAATTAATATTATCATTATCTAGACATCACCTCAGAGTGCTGAGATTATCAGATGCACTGATATATAGTCTGGTATGTTGTTCAGCATCCATTGCCTCCTTCCCTGTTACTAAATTCCTGATTTTTTCCTGGAACTATTTTTTTAATTTTTTTAAATTTTTATTGATATATAATAATTGTATATATTTTAGGGGTACATGTGATATTTTGATACATGACTACAAAAATTTGGTCATTTTATTTAATGACAAAATCAGGGTAATTGGGATATCCATCACCTCAAACATTTATCTTTTCTTGGTGTTAGGAACATTACAGAACTATTTTAATTCCATGTTCTTTGATTTCAGCAGGAAAAGAAGGGCAAGAAATCCTGGGGCCTGAAGCTCAGGCAGATGAAGCAGGATGTACAGGTACTCTCTTGCCATTTTCCTTTGTACTATAGTCTTTGAAGGAGATCTTGGGTGTCACTAGGTTTTGCGTTTGTGAGTCCTGAGTTTAGTCTATTTTCTCCTCTTTTATCTTGCCCTCCTTAAATGTTTAATTACTTAGGCATATAGGGCACTACATAAAAAGTTAAAAGTAAATATTCTTTAAATACAATGTAAATTTACAGATTTATGTAATACAGCATATTTTCCATCCTGTAAGGATGACAAATGTAATCTACAGATAATCCAAAAATAATTGTTTGAATCAGAGTTTTAACTCCAGTCAAATTTTTGACCAAAGTTACAGAAATGCAGATATAACTATTTTGAGTTTCATTACTAGTTACCAGGATCTGCTTTGAATTGCCCACAAGACAGAAAGCAAAAGAAAAAAGAATAAGCAGATATCATGGGTTATCTATAAACTAGATGAGAATCATGAATATTGATGATTTGAGTGAACATGTCACAGCAAACAAGAGAATCATTTCTTTCTTGTAATTTCTGTGATTGAAAAAGGCCAAAATGAACTTGAATTGTAGTAAACAAGGAAATTTGCTTCTAGGTGACTAAAAGTACATACTCCCTGAGACTTAAGGCTATTCCTCTGTAATGGATTCAGATCAGATTTAAGAAGCAAAAGAGTAAGTGGAAAATTTAAATCGGATCTTATATATGATAATACCAGCCACTTTTTATTGTGTCCCCTAAGTCAGCTAGGACTATTAGAGTGTAAATTTCAAAAATGAATTCCAGATTATTAAAACATTTCCTCAAAATACTGTACTTAAAAGTAGTATAAATGTACTTTGTATATCAAACATAAATTAGGTGTTTCTATCATAGTTTTAATTATATTTTTCTTTTTCCTTCTCTTCTGCGACTTAACATTTATAAGAAACAATGGTGATATATCACCTCTTGTATTTTCCTGGATAGAGCTAGAACCTATTCTACTAAGTGAAGTATCCCAAGAATGGAAAAATAAGCACCACATGTACTCACCATCAAATTGGTTATAGATTTTTTTTTAACTTTCAGTACATTTATTCCATAAAGCCTTATACATTTCATTGTGTAAGATGAGTGTGATTCATGGTTAATAAATGTCAAGAATAGATTTTCATCTGTAATATAAACATTAGTACTCTCATACTTGTCAGCCAGTTCCATAAAACAGAGCAAATCTTTATGCTTTTACTAAAGGCAAATTCCAAATTAATTAAATAATAATGGAGTATGTGATAATTTGTGGTACCCATAGCCTAAGATTTTATATTCTGCCCCTAGCTTGGTTCTGTGTAACTTACATGAATAATATATTCAGATATGCTTGGGTATCAAATATTTGTCCTGCTAAGGTATAAAATATATAAAATATTTAAACTGGACATTTGTTATTAGTAAATAGTAGTGTTAATGAACACAAAAGAATGCTGTTTATTACTCTTTTAACTAATGTTAAACTTTGGTGACTTATAAATGTATTATTATCAGAGTTACAGAAAACTATCCTTCTAGGCAAAACACTAATAAAAAAGGTATTCATAGTTCCAACTTCACAGTATTTTGTCTGATAGTTTGCTCTTCACTATAAAAATCAATTAATTCTTTCACATTGAAGTACTAAGTGGTATGTAAATTTCCTCCAAAAAAAATTACATCGAGAAGGCAGAGTAACCTTGTATTAACCAAAGTTGCTGCTGAATTGTAAGGTCTCCCTCACCCTCAAGAAGATGACCCCTGCTGCATTATTTCCCTGGGACACAGAGTTAGGAGTAAGCAAACATTTAACAAAGGTCCAATAACTGTAGCTTTAAGAAAAGAAAGATGGAAATTGAACTTTTGAGACTTTTGAGCAGTTAAACTTTAAAATTATGTTTTGCCTTTGCTTTTGTTAACTTTCTTGACTTCTAGGGAATAACATGCTGACAAAGTAAGCAACATTATACAAAGATCACCATCATTAGTTCAGAACTGTGTCAGATCTTTCCTATAGCTGATTTCCTTTTGCAATTCATGAAGTTAAGAAAACTGTAGTCTGAGCTAAGTATTTAGAGAGTGAACAATTCACCCAAAACATCCTTTGTTCATTCTCAGAATCCTTTTTTTCTTGTTTATGTAGTCAGTAGTTTTGCAAAGTTTCAAAAAGGAAGATAAAGATAGGAGGAAGCTTGAGGATACTTTATTCTTGGTGGAAAATATAGAGATAGATAAACTTAGGTAAATAAAAAGATATTTAGTCTTTATATTAAATGTTTGCTCTCTCTAATTTGTGTTTATAGCCCTATAATTCTATACTTTGACAATCAGTTCTGAGTTTTGTCATGTCTAAAAGAAAACTAAATTATTATTATGTTTCTATGTATTTGTTCATCTTCCTAATATTTAGATACATAAGTTTATCATCTTAAGACCAGGAAATTTGATTTATAATTGGGCTTCTGACACTGCATTTCCCAACATTTTAAATTTTATGGGTAAAACTGCAGGATTTATGGTCTCAGCTTTAAGTTGGGCTTGGTAAATAGGGGTTCATGAAGACAGTGTAGTTGAATGGGAAGAGCCTAGAATTTGATACCAGACACCTAATGCCAAATTGTCTGTTCTAATAGGAATGTTCTTCTCCTATGTGATCTTGGAAAAGCAGTCTACCTTTTCTGACCCTAGCTTTTTTATTGATAAACATTTTAATTGTGAAGTCATAATGTGCACCTTGCAAGACTGCTTTAAGGAAAGTAGCTAACAATTACTACTTGTACTTCCTATGTGCCAGGTACAGTACTAATAAGCACATTACTATATTAATTTAACCCTCACAACAACCCTTAGAGGTGCTGTTATAATCATCTAAATTTTATAGTATGTAAACTGATTATATACTGCCTCATAAATTTCTCATAAAGTAGTTTCATGTTTATTTCTAGAAGAAGTATTTAGCATTAATTCTGTTTCTGTTTTTTGTTTAGCATTGAGATAATTTTATTCTCAAAAATATGAAATATAATTTTTGTTATAACCGAGTTACTCAATTCTTTATACATCTTCAGAATTATATACCAAGAGTTATGGCTATCTATCAATAAAAATATTTCAATGTCCTGTCAACTAATAATTTGGTTAAATACTTCTTCAATTTTGTTTAAAACAAAAATTCAAAGTCACCTCATTTGCAAAAGAATTTGTTTCCCAGTCTTTAGAATCATTCACTCCCTTATTTTCTGGGACATATAACAGAAAGATTTTACCAGTGCTTACCAAAGGACTAATGATACCTGTTTTTTGTTTTTCTTAATGTTTTTCTCACTTACATTTACCTTGTTTAATATATTCAGAAGTGGTTGGGGATATTGAAATATGGTTATTTCAGTATCATTTGCCAATACCTTTTTTATAAAAATCCTTTTACTACAGGTGCTATCTTTTGATTAATATCTTACTTCACCCAATTTCTGTAAAATTTCTACCTAATATCCTAACTAGCAAAGCCAGTTATCACTGTCATACCAATCAGCCAAATCAGACTGACTTTCTGTGAGGAAAAGAAGATGTCTTCATTTTTCCAATTCAAATAAATGTGTCAATACACATTTTGAGAAATTTTATAAAATGTCCTCAATAAGAAAATGTATGAGGAATATAGAAATTATAAATAAGGAAGACTATATAGAGTACAAATAAATACGTCTTATAAAAATAGCCAATAATGAAGTCAAGATTAAGGTGATATGATATGATCTAATTTTTATATTATAAAAATCTATCTCCAAATAAGTACACTTAAAAAAATCAGTGTCATATATGTTTATAATTTATTAAAGTAGAAAAGTTTATGGGCTGGGCGTGGTGGCTCATGCCTGTAATCCTAGCACTCTGGGAGGCTGAGACAGGTGGATCGCTCAAGGTCAGGAGTTCAAGACCAGCCTGAGCAAGAGCGAGACCCCGTCTCTACTAAAAATAGAAAGAAATTATATGGCCAACTAAAAATCTATATAGAAAAAATTAGCCGGGCATAGTGGCGCATGCCTGTAGTCCCAGCTACTCGGGAGGCTAAGGCAGTAGGACCCCTTAAGTCGAGGAGTCTGAGGTTGCTGTGAGCTAGGCTGACGCCACAGCACTCATTCTAGCCTGGGCAACAAAGCGAGACTCTGTCTCAAAAAAAAAAAAAAAAAAAGTTTATGTATAAAATATAGACTGTATAATTCTGAGAAGTAGTTAAAAATCATTCCAGAATATATATAATTTTTGTTACTAGGATATAGAAAATGTAAATATTTTATAAGATGGAGATTGCTTAATTGAAATAAATATTTATTTTAACCATCTTGTCAAATCTAAATGGAATCTCTAAGAAATCACATAAAATGTAAATTTCATTTGTGAGTTTTATCTAGTTTAACTTGAAAAATTGAAGTTGCATTGAAAAGACTTAATGTCACTGACTTGTGTTGCTTTAGCTGTTCAGAAATGCTTATTGTTCCAGCTAATGACAGATCCTAGCAATGATGTTTGAGAATATTCTTTGCTTTGCTCTCATCAGTCTCTTGAAGAGCAACAAATTTTTTTGTAATGGGGGTTGAACAGGTGAAGTCATTAAAAGAAAATTACCTTCCCTCTCTCTGGCCATATAACACAGTTGATTTCCCCTTCCCACCATTTCAGTTGCTATGCTTTAAGACTAATAAAAATTCATATAAACGGGAAAGACTAGAAAACCTATAGTGGTTTTATGTTGCCTTCCTAATCAGTATAGAGGGTTTTACCCAATCAGTATTTTAAACTTTTCTCCATTTGTACCCTGGAAGTTTTTACACTCCAAGGCAATACACCATATTAATTTAATGGATGGATGGAGAAATAGGTCTTTTTCTCTTTTTTCTTTTGAGAAAGTGAGAGCAAGGGATATTGTGAAAAAGGGAGAGCAGAGAGAAGAAACTTCAGGATGCTAAGAAAGAGCATACATGGAAGCCGAGGATCTGGGCATTGACTCACTTAAAACCAACAGTATAATCTCACCTCTTAATTACCTCTGGATCCAATAACCCGAGTTTGGTGACCATGAACTAAATACAGTTATCGGTATATAGTAGTTGCTACATAATTGATAGCTATTGGCTATAGGAGGAAAACAAATTATGGATCAGCATTATTATTATGTCAATGGTTCTCAGATTTTAAACAGCAGCCACCCTGGTGAGTTCAGTTACTACTACTGTGCAGGAGATTTAGCAAGATTGTCTTAATAACCATTGAACAAAAGGATGCCCCATACATCACCATTTTAATTTAGCCCAATTTCAGTGTACTGGGAAGGGCTGTTTTACAAATTTAGAACTGACAGTTCAGTCTGAAATCTACACCTGTACCCGAATGTTTATAACAGCACAATTCACAGTCGCAAAGATGTGGAAACAACTCAAGTGCCCATCAATCCATGAATGGATTAGTAAACTGTGGTATATGTATACCATGGAGTATTACTCAGCTATAAGAAATAACAGTGACACAACATCTCTTTGGTTCTCCTGGAGAGAGTTGGAACCCATTATATTAAGTGAAGTATCCAAAGAATGGAAAAACAAGCATCACATGTACTCACCAGAAAATTGGTTTCCCTGATCATCACCTAAATGCACATCGGGGAAGGATACCAATTGGATATCAGACTAAGACGGGGGGTGGGGGGAGGGGATGGATACATGCCTACATGACGAGTGCGTTGCACACCGTCTGTGGAATGGTCATGCTTGAAGGTGCTGACTCAGGGAGGTGGGGGGGGGAGGGGATGGATACATGCCTACATGATGAGTGCGTTGCGCACCCTCTGTGGAATGGTCATGCTTGAAGGTGCTAACTCGGGGAGGTGGGGGGGGGGGTAGGGGATGGAGGTATGACTGCATGGTGAGTGCCAGGCGCACTGTCTGGAGAATGGACGCGCCTGGGGCTCTGACTCAGGAGGATTGGCGGGACACGGACAATGTATGTAACCTGAGGTTTTGTACCCCCATGAAGAGCTGAAATTAAAAAAAAAAAAGAAGTCAGTCATGAGACACTTGGGAGCTGTACTAACCATTACAGCTGCCACCAGCATGGTCTGGAGCCAGTGCAGGAGATGGGGAGAACCATAGTGCAGCAATACTGTTTTGGAAACTCGACAGCACTCGGCTGCCTTCAGAGAGTGAAAACTTTCTGTTATCTCTTAAACCTTTCTAACTCAGGAAAAATTGCCTCTGCCTTAATCCCACAGTTAAACGTTTATTGAAGCAAAGAGAGAGAGAGAGAGAGAGAGAATGAATATTCCTGTCTGTATGTGAATACTAGAGGAGTTAAGAAATAATTTTCATCGATTTGATACCCTCTTACTAGAAATCTTCCTAACTATAGATAATTATTAAAGCTGTTTTCTAAGAAATCATATAACTGAACTGAACGTCACAGTGGTTTATATGAGAATGATTCAGATTTAAAGTGCAATAATCCCCTGTGATTTGTGGGGGATACATTCCAAGGTCCCCAGTAGACTGAACCCTATATATACTATGTTTTTCCCTATTTGTATGTACCAATGATAAAGTTTAGTTTATTAATTAGGCACAGTAAGAGAGTAACAGCAATAACTAATAATAAAATACAATTATAAAAATATACTGTAATAAAATTATGTAAATGTGATATTTCTCTCTCTCAAAATATCATACTATACTCACCTAATTTCAGACCACAGTTGACCACAGGTAACAAACCAAGGAAAGTGAAACTGTGGCTAAGGGGGGACTTCTGTACAACTTTAAATAAACATTATGATAGGATAGATTTTTAGGAAAGGGACCTTTGAGAACTAAAGTTTTCTTTTTTCTCTGCTTTATCATTAATTGAGAAAGAATTCAGTCAACTATATTACCTTCTCTGTGTTTTATTTATTGGTAAAATAGAAGTTTGCCTCTATAACTTGAAAGGGATTTTGTGAGAATTTCAGACATTTATAACATATTTATGAAGTAAAAGGACTTCTTACTAGATTACAACAAAACAAGTGGAATTCATTTTTAGTTTTCAGTAAATATTTCATAAAAATTAAAGAACAATTGTGTGTTTTAAGATAAATAATTTCTTGTTTAGGAAAACTTTGTAACAACTTTGGTGAAATTGCTTTTCATAAAGTATGCATTTCTTTTAGTAAAAGATGATGAATGCGACTCAGATGCAGAAAATGAGCAGAACCATGATCCTAACGTTGAAGAGTTCCTGCAGCAACAAGACACTGCTGTCATTTATCCTGAGGCACCAGAAGAGGACCAGAGGCAAGGCACACCAGAAGCCAGTGGTCACGATGAAAATGGTAAATGGACCTTAACTGTTGTTTTTCCTTCCCTCTATAAAACACCATCATTTCCGTTATTTCTATTACTCTATTATGGGAATCTATTCTATAGGGAACATTTTTGAGGACCAAAATTTATTGCAGGTGCCTATAGAGAGTAATCTGTTTTATTAATAGGACATTGTCCATGGTAACAGTACAAGAATAAATTATTGGCTGCTTGTGTATATAGTGGTAATGCCACTCCATGTGAAATGCTTAGAACAGCACTTGGACATCAATTTCCATTTATTTACATGGCATCAGGCAGCAGAAATGAGAACTAGGATGAATCTTACTGCCCTTTCATTCTTTTCCACTATTTTTTTAAGCAAACAAAACATGGTTGTCTGGTTCAAAACATATGAAACTGGAAATAATGGATTTTCTATATCTGATTTAGTCCTCTCTGATATGAACAGTCAGTGTATAGAGCAGGGAAAATGTAATAAAAATGTGTTCAGACTCTTCTGAAAGGAAATAGGCTGTCATTCTGCCCACCCACACACTATAAACACATGAAAATAGCATAGCATAAAAATGTTCCTATAAGAAATTTTATGCAAGAGCTGTATCAAGACTAGGAAGTTCCTTGAAACGTTTAGGATCCTTGAAGTGTTAAGATCCTAACTTTGGTTTTGTTTTTCCATGGTTCCTAGTTGAGTGGATAGATTTAGTTTAATATTCAAATAATCAACTTTGAAGTTTTTGGAAGAAATCGAGAAGGATGATATAAAAAACAAAACATTCCATTGCAGAGCGTCAACTGTATCTTCCTTAAGTCAGGAATCAGCTATGAAAAAGAACAAAACCAGAAGTTTCACTTCAGAACAGACAGGATTTTCTGTAACTAAATTGATAACAAAGGAGGTAGTAGAGCACTCTAGAACTGTGTTCCTCCAGTGTAAATGGACACGTTTCTGAAGAATGTAGACTATAGCCCTGAGGACACTGCATTTCAGCTAAATCTTAGCTCTCGTTGAGCTGTTTGCATATTTTGAAAGTTCATAGTTACTGGCATTGTAATGCCAATGCCTTAGGGTCTAACATTTCTACTTTCTTGGTTGTTTCTTTTTCTCCTAAAGAAAATGTGTTACCATTTTACCAGAAGAAATAGTAGATTATAATAGAAATGAAAGGGAAATAGAAAATTTAAATATATATATATGTATAATTTTTATGTGACAAAAAACTTTCAGAAAGCCCAATTGAAAACCAAAGAAATGTTTCATTCCATAGATCTAATAAGGTTAAAACTTGTAAAGTTTGCCATAAATGAACACAATAATATCCTAAAAATTTGGAAGCTAACTATTCTGTATTAGTATAATAAAAAGTCTGAATTATAGAATATGGTGTTAATTTTTATTCATTACTTTCAGGTATTTCATGTAATTTAATTAAATGCTAATAAAGTATTTTAAAATAAATATTCTGTCATACCAACACCATTTGTTTACATATAAAAAGTGATTATCTTTAAAAGCTCTTAAGCTTTTAAATTTTTGGTAGATTAAACATGCCCTCCTGCACGCTCTCCTTATAAGTTGTCAGTGGGAAAACTTTATTCCAACAGTTTGAATAATCACAAATTTTGAATCAGTGGGGAACAAATATAGGAGATTTTTTTTAGAGGTTTTATATATCAAGTAGTACTATCAGTTTGAAATGTTTATGTCGCCTACCAAAGGAAAATTAGGGTATAAAATTAAAGAATTTTGCCTTGAAAGCATAAGAATGTTCATAATCACAGATACTTAAATTATAAATAGTTCAAAAAAATGGTCAGACATAGGTTGGTTTTATTTGTAGTAGTAGTGAATTGCTGCCTTAACTTCATTATACGACTTATAAAAAGGAAACATTTTTTTCCTACGTGACAAACCTTCATTGCTAAAAAATTTTTTAAAAAACAAAATTCCAATGTTTTTTAAAAAAAGAAACAAAAACTTTCATTTATCTTTTAAACCTGCTAATTCTATAATTTATTATGCCAAATATTTAGATTTACTTTTCATTGTTTTATGCTAGTGGCCTAAAAGTATATATTCATCTCATATGTGTGAGAAAATTCAATAGATATTAATCTATGAAAATAATAAGTTGCTGTTAAAATATCATGAGCAACCTGTCATTTTATAATGATTATTATTTTGTTTACTAATTATAAGGAATAATTATTAATTGTAATTATAAGGAATGAAGATGAAGAAAATATGAGAGCAGACAGCTCTTTGACACTGTAGAGTAGGAGCAGCTTAATAGAAATCACATGACATTGTGATTTCTGTTAACAAAATATTATTTCGTTAATTAATGAAACAATACTTCTAATAATGAAACACCCACGGTGGTAGATGTTGCCTTTTGCCATTGTAACCAGCTAAAATCAATAAGATGAACTAGGTGTCTGGCAAGGAAAAGGTCCCAAATGTTGATTTTTCCACTGGCTTGTACAAATAGGGAATTCATAGTGGACAAAACATAACACAATTTCCAAAAAGTTTCCTCATGTAGCTAATCCAATCCCCAAAGAAGAGGGTCATGTTAGAATCATCCCAATGGAAAACTCTCTGGTTCAAGTTGCCTTGTTAGCTGGTAACAAAAAATACTATCATAAACTGTGGAGCTTTGGTCATTTGATTTTATTCATATATTTGATACATATTTTGTTTTTTAATTTTTTATTGATACATAGTATTTGTATATATATTTATGGGGCACATGTGATATTTTCTTACATGCATAGAATGTGTAAGGATCAAGTCAGGGTATTTAGGATGTCCATCACCTTGAATATTTATCATTTCTATGTGTTGAGAATATTTCAAGTCCTCTCTTCTGTTTTCAAATATAAAATACATTTTTGTTAACTATGGTCACCCAACTCTAATGAACATTAGAACTTATTCGTACTACCTAACTGTATGTTTGTACCAATTAACCAGCCTCTCTTCATTCCCCACCTCCTCCACACACACCGTTTTCATCCTTTAGTAACCATCATTCTACTCTCTACCTCCATGAGATCAGCTTTTGTAGTTCCCGCATATGAGTGAGAACATGCAGTGTTTGTCTTTCTTTACCTGGCTTATTTCATTTAACATAATAACCTCCAGTTCCATTCATGTTGCTGAAAATGACATGATTTCATTCCTTTTATGGTCTAATAGTATTTCATTTTGTGTATATACCACATTTTCTTTACCTATTCATCCATTGATGGACACTTAGGTTGATTCCAATCTTTGCTGTTATGAATGGTGCTGCAATAAACATGGGAGTGCAGGTATCCCTTTGATATATTGACTTCCTTTCCTCTGGATAAATGCCCAGTCGTTGGATTTCTGGATCATATGGTAGTTCTAGTTTTAGTTTTTTGAGAACTCTATATTATTTTCTACAATGGCAGTAATAATTTACATTCCCACAACAGTGTGCAAGAGTTTCCTTTTCTCTGCATCCTCACCAGCATCTGTTATTTTTTATCTTTTTAATAATAGCCATTCTAACTGAGATGAGATGATATCTCATTGTGGTTTTGATTTGCATTCCCCTGATGATTAGTGATGGTGAACATATTTTTATATACCTGTTGGCCATTTGTATGTCTTCCTTTGAGAAATGTCTATTCTTATCCTTTGCCCACTTTTGATGGATTATTTGTTTTTTTACTTGTTCAGTTGTTTGAGTTCATTGTATATTCTGGGTATTAGTCCCTTGACTAATAGATGAATAGTTTGTCCTCCAATTCAACAGATTGTCTCTTCATTCTATTGATTGTTTCCTTTGCTGTGCGGAAGCATTTTAGTTTGATGAAATCCCATTTGTGCAGTTTTGTGTTTGTTGCCTGTGCTTTTGAGATCTTAGCCATAAAATCTTTGCATAGACCAGTGTCCTGAAGTGTTTCTCCTATGTTTTCTTCTAGTAGTTTTATAAGGTCTTGCATTTGAGTTTTTAATCCATCTTGAGTTGGTTTTTGTGTATGGGGAGAGATGGGGTCCAGTTTCATTCTTCTGCCTGTAAGTATCCAATTTTCCCAGCTGTATTTATTGAAGAGGATATCTTTTACCCCAGTGTATGTTCTTGATGCCTTTGTCATTGGCTATTAATATGTGGATTTACTTCTGGGTTCTCTATTCTGTTCCATTGGTCTGTGTCTGTTTTTATTCCAATACCATGCTGTTTTGATGACTATAACCTTATGATATATTTTGAAGTCAGGTAGTGTGATACCTCCAGCTTTGCTCATTTTTCTCAGGATTGCTTGAGTTAGTTGGGCTCTTTTTTAGTTCCATATGAATTTTAGAATTGTTTTTTTTCTATTTCTGTGAAAAATGACATTGATATTTTGATAGGGATTGCATTGAATCTGTAGATTACTTTTGGCAATATGATCATTTTAACAATATTAATTCTTCCAACCCACAAGGATGAGATGTTTTTCCGTTTGTGTCCTCTTCAATTTCTTTCATCAGTGTTTTGTAGTTTTCCTATAAAGGTCTTTCACCTCCTTGGTTAAATTTGTTCCTAGGTATTTTATATTTTCGTAGTTAGTGTGAATGAGATTGCCTTCTTCATTTCTTTCTAGCTAGTTTATTATTGGTGTATAGAAACACAACTGATAATTGTATGTTGATTCATATCCTGAAACTTTACTGAATTTATTCATTAGCTGTAAGAGTTTTTTGGTGGAGTCCAGGTTTTTCTAGACTCATATCATCTCAAAGAGAGACAGTATGACTTCTTTTCCAATTTGGATGCCTTTTCTTTCTTTCTGTTGCCTAATTGCTCTGGTTAGGACTTCCAGTAGTATGTTGAATAAGAGTAGTACAAGTGAGCATCCTTGTCTTGTTCTTATAGGAAAGGCTTTCAGCTTTTCCCCATTCAGTATAATATTAGCTGTGAGTTTGTCATATATGACCTTTATTATGTTGCGGTATGTTCCTTCTATGTCTAGTTTGTTGAGACTGTTTATTGTGAAGGGATGTTGAATTTTATCAAATGCTTTTTCTCTTTCTATTGAGATGACAATATGGTTTTTGTCCTTCATTCTGTTGATGTGATGTGTCACATTTATTGATTTGCGTATATTGAACCACCCTTTTGTTCCTGGGATAAATCCCACTTGATCATGGTATATTATCTTTTTGATATACTGTTGGATTCAGTTTTGCCTAGTATTTTGTTGAGAATTTTTGTGTCTATATTCATCGGGGACGTTGGCCTGAATTTTTGTTGTTGCGTCTTTTTTGGTTTTGGTATCAGGGTAATGCCAGCCTTATAAAATGAGTTAGGGAGAATTCTCTCATTTTCAATTTTTTGGAATAGTGTAAGGAGAATTTGTATTAGTTCTTCTTTGAAAGTTTGGAAGAATTCAGCAATGAAGCCCTCTGGTCCTGGAACTTTCTTTGTTAGGAGACTTTATTATTGATTTAATTTTATTACTCTGTTATTAGTGGGTTCAGGTTTTCCTTCTTTCTTTTTTTTTTTTTTTTTTTTTGAGACAGAGTCTCACTCTGTTGCCCGGGCTAGAGTGAGTGCCGTGGCATCAGCCTAGCTCACAGCAACCTCAGACTCCTGGGCTTAAGCAATCCTACTGCCTCAGCCTCCCGAGTAGCTGGGACTACAGGCATGAGCCACCATGCCCGGCTAATTTTTTTGTATATATATTTTTAGTTGGCCAGATAATTTCTTTCTATTTTTAGTAGAGACGGGGTCTCACTCTTGCTCAGGCTGGTCTCGAACTCCTGACCTCGAGCAATCCACCCGCCTCGGCCTCCCAGAGCTAGGATTACAGGCGTGAGCCACCGCGCCCGACCCCTTCTTTCTCATTCAATCTCCACAGGTTGTATGTGTCCAGGAATTTATCCATTTCCTCTAGGTTTTCTACTTTGTTAGTGTATAGTTGCTCATAATAGTCTCTGATGATCTTTTGTATTTCTGTTGTATCAGTTGTAATGTCTCCTTTGTCGTTTGTGATTTTATTTGGGTCTTCTCTCTTTTCTTGGTTAGTCTAGTTAGTAGTTTATTGATTTTGTTCATCTTTCCAAAAACCTTTCATTTTGTTGGTCCTTTGTATTGTTTTTTTAAGTCTTTATTTCATTTTAGTTCTGGTCTGATCTTTATTATTTCTTTCTTTATACCTACTAATTTTGGGTTTGATTTGTTCTTCTCTAGTTCCTTGAGGTATACATCATTTGATTGTTGATAGGAAATCTTTCTACTTTTTTGATATAGGTGTTTATTACTTCCCTCTTATAAACTTTCCTCTTGGCATTGCTTTTTTTGTATCTCATGGGTTTTGGTATGTTGTGTTTCAGTTTTCATTTGTGTCAAGAAATTTTTTAATTTCCACCTTTTCTTCCTTGACCCAGTGGTCATTCAGGTCATGTTTAATTTCTATGTATTTGTACATTTTCTAAAGTTCTTCTTGTTATTGATTTCTAGTTTTATTTTATTGTGGTCTGAGGAGTTACTTGATACGATTTTGATTGTTTTACATTTGTCAAGACTTGTTTTGTGTCCTACAGTGGTCTGTCCTGGAGAATGTCCTATGTGCTGATGAGAATCTGTATTCTGTAGCTGTTGGATGAAATGTTCTGTAAATGTCTTCTAGATCCAGTTGTTCTAATGCCCAGTTTAAATCCAGTGATTATTTGTTAATTTTCTGTGTAATGCTGAGAGTGGGGTTTCAAGGCTCCAACTATTATCATATTAAATTCTATCTCTCACTTTACATCTAATAATATTTGTTTTATATATCTGAGTGCTGCAGTTTGGGGGTACACATATGCTTAGAATTGTTATATCCTCTTGTTGAATTGATTCCTTTGTCATATACAATGACCTTCTTTGTCTCTTTCACTTTTTTTGACATAAAGTCTGTTTTATATGACATAACTCCTTCTCACTTTTGGTTTACATTTACACAGAATATTATTTTTTTTTCCTTTTACTTTCTGTATTTATAGGTGAGATGATTTTCTTATAGGAAGGATATAGTTAGGTCATTTTTTAAAATCCACTCAGCCATTCTATATTTTTTAAGTGAAAAGTTTAATCTGTTTGCATTCAGGGTTTTTATTGATATGTGAGAGTTTAATTCTGTCATTTTACTAGTTAATTTCTGGTTGTTTTACATATCCTTTGTTCCTTTTTTCTCTCTGATTGTTTATCATTGTGTTTGGTGGCTTACTGTAGTCATAACATTTGAGTCCTTTCTCTTCCTTATTTATTTTTGCTCTACCAGTGGGTTTTATACTGTTGTGTGTTTTCATGATGGTAAATAATTATCCCTTCGTTTCCAGGTGTAGGACACCCTTAAACATTTCTGTAGCGCTGGTCTCATGGTGATGAATTTCCTCAGCTTGTGCTTATTTAGGAAAGACTTCATTTATCCTTCACTTACAAAGGATAACTTTACTGGGTATTGTATCCTTGGCTGGCAGATTTTTCTTTCAGCCCATTGAATCCCATTCTCTCCTGGCCTGTAAGGTTTCTTCTGAGAAATCCACTGTTAGTCTGATGGAGGTTTCCTTATAAATGACTAGACACTTTTCTCTTGTTGTTTTTAGAATTCACTCTTTTTCTTTGACTTCTGACAGTTTGACTGTAATGTGTCCTGAAGAAGACCTTTTTGAACTGTATCTATCAGGGGATCCCTGAGCTTCTTTTATCTGGATGTCTAAATCTCTTGCTAGATTTGGGAAGTTTACAGCTATTATTTTATTAAATAGATTTTCTATCCCTTTCATTTTCTCTTTACCTTCTGGGACAATGAAAATTCAAATATTTAGTTGATTTATGGTATCCTTTATGTCACATAGGATTTGTTCATAATTGTTAATTTTACTTTCTTTATTTTTGTCTGACTGGGTTATTTCAGAAGACCTGTCTTCAGATTCTGAAATTCTTTTTCTGTTGGATCTAGTCTATTGTTGAAGCTTTCACATGTATTTTGTGTTTTATTCAGTGAATTCTTCAGTTCCAGAATTCCTATTTGGTTCTTTTTTTTTTATTCTGTCTCTTTGGTAAATTTCTCATTCATATCCTGAATTGTTTTACTGATTTCTTTGTATTGTTTTTCTGTGTTTTCTTGTATCTCACTTAGCTTCTTTAATATCATTATTTTGCATTCTTTTTCCAGGATTTCATAAATTTCTTTTTGATTGGAATCTGTTGCCAGAAAATTATTGTATTCCTATGAAGGTGTCATAGTTCCTTTCTTTATAATGTTTCCTCTGTCCTTACTTTGATATCTGTGTGTCTGGTGTAACAGTCACTTCTTCCAATTTTTTGTATTTGCTTTCATAGAGGAGGATTTTCCCTAAAGATGTTATCTATTAATATGGTGTTGGCTTTGATTCTGGGTACATGCTGTAGTGTAGCTTCTGTATTATTTCTTTGGTTCTAAACAACATCTGTGGTATTTGTGATTCCCTTGGTGGCTTAAGGTGTGGTTGTTAGTGGAGACTGTGGTAAACTTTTGCTGGTAATGAAAGCACCAGTGGGCCAGGCCAGCCCTTGGGCCCCAGTGGTGGCAGTGGAAGGCCAAATATGCCTGTGCTTGGGCCCCAGGGTGGCACATGCTGGGTCCAAGTGGGCTAATTCTTGGGCCTCCAGGCAGCTTGCCCAGGTGCTGGTAGTGGCAGCAGTGGGCCAAGTGGGTGGGCAGGTTCTCAGGCCCCTGGACAGCTGGCATGGGTTGGGCAATGGCAGTACCGGTGGCAGAACAACTCTCTGGTTCCCAAGCACTTTGCACTGGTGTTGGTGGTGGCTGTAACAGGTTTACAGGCTAGGCAGACCTGCTGGTGGTTTGTGTGGGTGGGTACTACCAGGTGTAATTGTACTGGTAGGTTGCGTGGACCCGACCTCAGGGCCACAGGAGGAGTGCGCAGGTGCCAGCATCATTTGACTGGGCTGGGCAATCCTCGGGCCCTGGAGCGCTTTGCCTGTGTACTGGGGGCGGAGTGCAGAGCCTGGCCAGGTGGACTTGCCCTTAGGTTTCCTGGTTGTGTATGGAGACACTAGCTGTGGTAGGAAGGGGCATGGTGATCCTCAGGCCCCCGGCAAAATGCCCAGGTGGAGGCTCTAGTGGCTGTATTGTGACCCTACTACTGGGGAGGGCGGGGTTGCATTTAGTGGCAGCAGCTGTAGGCAGGTATCTGGGAACATGCTTCAGCCGGAATGGCTGCGGGCAAAGTAGCTTGTCTTCAGGTCCTTGTAAATGCATGGCAGCTCCACTACAGAGGGCAGTGGGGTTGCTGCCAGTGCCTCCTGCTTTGGCTCCAATGGTGGTAGCCCACAGTGGCAGCAGATGCAGGTGGAGGAGTCTGTCCTTGGGGCACATGAAAACACTCAGCTCCACTGCTTGGGGTAGCAGGGTTATTACCAACAGCTCGTGCTTCAGCCCTGGCTGCAGTCACCAACAGTGGTGGTGGCTGTGGGCAGGGGCTGTCACTGGGGTTCCAGGGATGTGGAGATGCAGGGGCTGTTGGACCACTGGACTCTCAAAGCAGTGTCTTCCTGTAGCTGCTTAGGTCTTGGGGCTGTGTAGGACCCAGTGTGAGCTCCCTCTTTGGAGAAGTGCCATCACATGGTCTCCAGGTTGCTCCCTATGTTAGTCTCAGGGCCCAAGAGGGTCTCTTCCGTAGCAAGGATTGCAGGAGTCTGCAGTGGAAACACGGACCACTGGAGGTCTCTCACTCTTTCCCTGATTTGGGAAGCCTCTCCAGGCTCCCAGACAATCCTGGCAGAGCAGGCTGCCTTGCTTCCCTCTTCTTCTTTGCTTCAGGTGGTTCCTGTCACTTCTCTGTTGGATGCCAGTGTTCTCTCTTAGATGATCTATTCAAAGTGTGATTATCTACTCATTGTTTTGGTTCTATTGTGGAGGAGATGAGTACCCGATGCCTCTAGCCAGCCATCTTAAAGCCCCTCCCTCAGTATAATTGACTAGCTATTTAGAGTTCAGGTGCTCAGTCTATTATTTGCAGACTGGTCCTTAAGAAAGACATTTAATTTATATGGATTCAAATTTCAATAAAGTTGTGATACATGTTTATAAAGCATTTGGATATTTTTATGAAATTATCTTTGGGTATCTGTTTTTCTATAAGGAATTCAAAATGAAAGTAGAGATGATATTTACAATAGTATATCACTTAGCAAATAAGTCAGATATGAAAAACTCCTCTTAGTTAAATAATAATGGGCAAAGTATTACATTTTAGGATTGTCAGGTTTTGACAGTTTTGTGTGTAAAAGTATAGTTCATTCAGTAAACTCTAATTTATCCAGCATGCTTTTGTTTTCTGAAAGTTACATCTATCCCTACATGTGCAATTATAGAACAGATTTGTCAGTTATTTCAATAGGGGAAAGAACAGAAGGATCACTTATAGGAGGCTTTTATGTGCCAGGCCTAGATCTGGCCCCTGTCACTCTTTGTCCCCCAACCCCATACACATTCGTCCTGGTTTGAACTCAATCATATGTCCATAATTCCCTTACTCTTTGATGACAATGACTTCATAGTGTCATTTTCAAATTCAGAAGAATAAACATTAAATAATGATACAATTGTTACCAATAGGAAGATTCTTTTGTAGAGTACAATTCCACTTTAATATGTATACATTTACAAATGTAATCTTAAAATTCTAATTTTACTTTTATTTTTCTTTGTCTAATTAACCGTACAACAGAGGGGAAGAATTATAATTTAGTGGAGAAGATAGTGACTGGAAAGTTAGACAGCCCATGTTTGAATCCTGACTTCATCATTTTCTGGCTCTGTGCCTTTTAAGTTATTTAACGTTTTTGCTGGGCCTCATGTTTTTCTTTTCTTCTATTTTTTTTTTTTTTTTTGAGACTGGGTCTCACTCTGTCACAGGCTGGAGTGCAGTGACTTGACCACATTCACTGCAGCTCCTAACTCTGGCCTCAAGCAATTCTCCTGCCTCAGCCTTCCAGGTAGCTGAGACCACAGGCACATACCACCATGCCCAGCTAATTTTCTTTTTTAATTTTTTGTAGAAACAGGGGCTTGCCTTGTTGCCTGGGTTGGTGTCAAACACCTGGTCTCAAGCTATCCTCTTGCCTCAGCCTCCCAAAGTGCTGTGATTATAGGCGTGAGCCACCGCACACAGCCACATTTTCTCTGTTATAAAATAGAAATGAGTATGATTGTATCGTTTTGAGGATCAAATGTAAATTGGGTAGCATGATATCCGGTACATAGCATAGGGACTCAGTGGAAACTTTGGTAATATTTTCTGTATGTTTTAAGCTTATAATATATGATTTCTTTTACAGGAGCACCAGATGCATTTTCCCAATTACTCACCTGTCCATATTGTGATAGAGGCTATAAACGCTTTACCTCTCTGAAAGAACACATTAAGTATCGCCATGAAAAGAATGAAGATAACTTTAGTTGCTCCCTGTGCAGTTATACCTTTGCATACAGAACCCAACTTGAACGTCACATGACATCACATAAATCAGGAAGAGATCAAGTAAGTGAATGACTGAGAGTTCACTAACTTTCTAAGTTTTGAGGACTCAGCCCTCAATGGAAGGCTAGGGTTTTAATGTACTTAAAATTGAAAAGACAAGCACTACATGTACTCACCATCAAATTGCTATTAACTGACTTAACTGACCAACACTTAAGTGCACATATAGTGGTAACATTCGTCGGGTGTCAGGCAGGAGTGGGGAGGAGGGGATGGGATGGGTGTGTTCACGCCTAATGGGTGCGGTGTGCACTGTCTGGGGGATGCACACCCTTGAAGCTCTGTCTCAGGTGGGGCAAAGGCAATTTATGTAACCTAAACATTTGTACCCTGTACTATGCTGAAATAAATATAAATAAATAAGTTAAAAGGACAGAGCCTTATCTGCAGCCTTATAAAAGTGAAAGTGATTATTTGAATTATCTGGTCATTTCTGAGTTGAAAAGCACATAGGAACTTATTTTAGAGATAACTATTTATTTTTTTCAGATAAGATCCTTTCCATCTTGATGTAATTTTTGCTTATACCAAAACAAACAATTCTCCAGGTTTAGAAGGTTTCAAATTGCATTTGACTAAAATGTTCAGTGTAGGAAAAATAGACATTGGTTACATAAACCATATTATACTAACCAAATAGAGAATAAAATCAACCAGTGAAGTTTAATTTTCTTTGGACTAGTGACTATTCTCAGTGAAAGCTACTGTGGTTTTTACCCTATAGTAAGGGGATTGGCCTCCTCTAAGAATGTGAAGTTTATATTTTTTATTCTGAAGACTCAGTTTTCATATGGTTTATTCTACTTCTATGTCACTGTGCCCCAATTTCTGGAAGTATAAACCAAGACTATTTTGAAATTACATTTAAACTGTTGGCTCTAAGGAATAAAGTCAAAGAAACTTTTACCAATTGTCCTTTTTACAAGGTTCTGATAACTATCAACAATAAAATTAATTTTGACTTAACACTAACTTTAAAAATCAAATAAATATTCAGCTGCACAGGGCATGATGTCAGGGTATATTTTGAGGTTGAGGTGCATGTCCAGTTTCTTACACCAAAGGATTATGAGTATCTACATACCTAAATGTGTGAGAACTTTGCCCTGAGTATGTACCTGCTAGAAGTCACATATCCCATAAAGAACAAGTTAGACCATGTATTAAGATGATGGCTAAACCAAACAAAAAAATTATAACAGGAAAGGAATGATTGAGCGCAGTTCAACGTATTTTCTTAGGACTTTGGCAATAACATTCATGAGGTAACAAGATAATGGGGAGAAAGTGGCAGTCAAGGAAAATAGAACCAAGATTTCACAAGGTTATGGTTAAGTCCATGAAGGAGCACTTGAAGTGGGAGACAGCAGCATGAGCAGGATGGACTTGGCACAGAGAAGGGGCTACCCAAGACAAATGCCATCGACTCACTGAAGGCCCTCCTGAGGAGTCTTAACCTGGGACGGAACAGAAGAGTCCCGACACGTTGCAGCACAGGGAGGGTTTGGGAAGAGACCTATTCACGCAACATTTAGGAAGCAGACCCATTCTGTAACCACTGCCACCAGATTTGTCTATATGATGGGCCCTTGTCAAAGGGTAAGACAGATGGAACTGGTAATGAAAGCAGAAGATGCCATTATAAAAAAAAAAACCCTCTAAAGTCTTTGAGCATGAAAGCCACTTTTGTGATTTTTGTGGTGCAGACAAATGTAATGGGTTTTATATATAAATGGGTCAGACTGAGGCCAGGAAGGAGCTGTGATAAATGTGGGGGCCAGTAACATGAGGAAATATAACTGGGAGGTCTGGAAGCAATTTAGCGTGTGAGGCAGTAAACCAAAGGACATAATGTCTGTCTTGCTGGCCTTTGAAAATCACACTGCAACCACAAGCTAAGCATTTCCACGTCTTACTGATTTATTTTATCAACAAATATTTGAGTTTCTATTATGTGTTAGGTCCCGTTCTAGGTGTTAAAGGCACAATAGTGAAAAAGACAAAGTCTCTGACAGTAGGGAGCATGTATGAGTAGGTGATATCAAACAAATAAAACAAACAGGTGGTATCAAGAAAAATACAGCAGGAGAAGAGGACAGAAAGTGATGAAAGCTGCTAGTTTTTACAGGGTAGGGAGGCGTTTCTGGGAATGGGACATCTGAACTGAGGCGTGAATACAGTGAGGGGCCCAGCAACGGACTGTCTGGGGAAGGGCGTTCCATTCAGAGGGGACAGAATGAGACACAAAGAGCCTTGAGGCCAGGCCTTGCAGGCATGCCCTGGGAACAGCAAGGAGGCCAGTGTCAGTCGGGGGAGAAAGGTGAGGCCAGAGGGGTCTTAGGGGCCACAGGAGAGAGGCCCTGACATAGGCCACGGCAAAGACTGGATTTTATTCTCAAGTGTGATGGGGAATCCTGTGAAGGATATTGGATTTTTTAAGGGAACACTGACTATTGGGTAGAGAATAGATCAAGCGACACAAGAATGGAAGCAGGGAGACGATTCAGAGGCTATTGCTCTAAACCAGGCCAGAGGTTGTGTGACCCGTGTGGGGAATGTTGGAGTCAGAATATATCCAGACGGTTTGCTGATGGGCTGGGTGAGGGTGTAAGAGAAGGAGAGGAATCAAGGATAACTCCAATTGCAGGCCTAAGCAGTGACCAAATGAACGAGGATGCTATTCACGAAGAGGCAGCACCAGAGAAGGGTCTGGTTTGCAGTCGGGAAATTAAGAGTTTGGTGTTAGTCGTGTCAAGTTTCAGACGGCTACCACCCTGCAGTTGGCAGTGTCAAAAAGCCGTTGGCTGTAATAGTCTGGACTTGGGGGAGAGGTTTAGAGATAGAACTAGGTATATAAATACCATCTATGTGGTATTCTAAGCCATGGGTTTGGATGAAGCAGGGCCTGGTACTTACTCTCTTTCCTTCCTGTGGAAAAGACAGAGGAAGGGAGGTTCCGGGTGTGTGAGTATGAAGCAGGTGGTGTTGAGTTCAGCCTGTATAAAGATCAAATCTTAACAGTCAGAATTAATGGAAACATAGCCAAGGAAAAGGAACAGCGTAAAGCAAAGCAAGGAGAGAGAGAGGAGCCGTGTGTGTGCAACGCGCTGTGACTAGCCTCATAACTGAGGCACGGACTTCTCACGGAGAACTGATGAAGAATCATCTTGAAAACTCAAGAGCTGTAATCTTGGAATCCACAGACTCAGAATCTTTATTCAGAGGCTAATGGGGATCCTTCAGATGTTTATGAGCAGGAGCTGATACAATTCAATTCAAGCAATGTTTTTGTAAGATTAAGTGTGAAGAATACATTTGAGATATATAAAGACAGAAATTTGATAAACCAAACAGAAAGCTATTATAATAGTCCACATTTGGCTGAGAAAAGGAAGTATTTTTTTAAATCATCAGGTTTAAAATACATTTTGGAAATATCAAACATAAGAGACAAGATAAAGTACTGGAAAAAGCCTGCCTTTTCTTCTGTTCAGAGACCTTGTTCTTGTGTTGCGTAATGGTGCTTTAGACAGATTATTAAATATTCTTGGACTCAGTTTCTTTATCTGTAGAGCGCAGACAAGATAATCTCTAGCTCCTAGTAAAGTGTGTATTACTTTATTTTGCTAAATATTATATTTTTCAATAAAATATGATTCTGATACTTTAAATTAGAAAGTGGAGATTTTTCTCTATGTCACAATTCTTTTTCCCAGTATCACCATCCTTTTGGGTAGTAATTTCAAGTGTTAGATTTTTGTGACTGCTACAAATTGAAGCTTTTAAGAAATAAAACAATCATCAAACTCACCTGAAACATTACTTATAGCATATTGGATGTTCTTTAGTCTAAAGTTCTTTTGCTTTGCAAATAAAATACCAATTTTTTCTTACAGAGACATGTGACGCAGTCTGGGGGTAATCGTAAATTCAAGTGCACTGAGTGTGGGAAAGCTTTCAAATACAAACACCACCTAAAAGAGCACTTAAGAATTCACAGTGGTAAATATTTGTTTTCTTTCTATACCCTGAATATCATAGCATATGTGGTAATAAATAAATCTGTGATAACATGAGATCTACGTACATGGTCAGAAACTCCTCGCTTTTCTTTTAGGATAAAGACTAATGTGGAGAAATTTTCTGTTTATAAATGGTTTTTTATTGGATTCTTAACCTTTGACTAAAAGATATCAAAGTAATGTAATATGACGTACTCCAGAGTTCCTTATCAGAAGATAACAGCGTATTTTAGCAAGTACAACTTGAAACTACTTCAGCTTTCTGATGAATGTTAATTTCATTGCCTCCTTTGCACAATTAACAAGGGGATGAGAAGGCACGTAGAGATAAGACTTGCACGGAGGAGTGGGGGGAGGGTATCCTCCATGTGAGGAGCAGAAACGGACTCCAGGTGGGAGTGGTGCAGAGGACACGGCGCGGAGCAGAGAGGAGAGGACTGCGGCACTGACGAGAATCCAAACGGAAAATGTGCCGCGTCTTCACCTTCCTGTTCCACATCATTTTCTAAATTATTACTTCACAAGATGAATATTATCATATGATGAAAGTATTATACCTATTTTAGAAACTTACAGGAAACAGAGAGCTATATTTGCATTTCTTTACAGACTGTACTTGAACAAAAGCTTATAAAGAAAACTTAGTAGCATCCCACATTGTACAATGAAATCTGTGCTTTCCCCATTGATTTTGATATGTTATTATAGATTTAAATAATTTTAGTAAAAAAGAACTGTTGTGAATGGGAACTTATGGGTGTTTGCACATTGCTTATTTTGTGAAAATTATTGTATTGACATTTATATTTTACAAACACCTTTCTACAAAATAGTATAGTTGGCTTTGTGGAAGGTGTGGGTGATACCTATGTTTTATTTTGGAACTGCATTTCTAAAAGTATTATTGTATTGCTCGTGGAGGTTAACACTTAAATAAGCTGAAGTTACCACTTGAAAATGCTCAAACCAAGATTCTTACCAAAACATTTATTTATTTTCACACATTGATTAATGTTTCTGAAAAGTACAAGTTGTCAGCCTGCCACAGAAACCTATTTCTTAGCTCCCAGATATTGAATAGCTTTATCAATAATATATTTTTAATAGCCTACCTTCTTACCAGAAATGATTTGAAGGTAAAAGTTATAGCTAATTCAAGAGAGTCTTAAAATGTTGAAATTGGGGTAGAGGAAGGAAAATAAAATAAAAGATTAGAATAATATTCATGTACAAAATTATTTTGTCATACTGCAGTCTTGTAGGAGGATTTATCATATCTATAAATGATACAAGGTTGAGAAGCATAGATCATAACACAATAGTCTAGAAACAAGAAGTTAAAATTTAATTGCAAAATCTTGCATTGATATTTAAAAATCAGTCTCCAGTTCTAAATGTGAATGGTCCAGAGCTCAGTTCGAGCTGCCAGCATGCTGCTGCTGCCTCCAAAGCTAATGCAAATTTAGGCCAGATAATGGAACACAAAACTCCACTGTGCTCTGCACTGTTCATTCCTTGTGTGCTTATTTCTGTACTGTTTTTAAAATTATTTAATATGAGACTCTATACCTTTAATAGAGCAATAATTTTAATTTAAAAATATATAAGAAAAATTAAGAAAGTAAGACTGACAAGAAATAAATGTATAAAAACAAAAAAAGGTTGTGAAATCTCCTACACATGTTGGAAGTGGACCACAAATTAGGCTCTAAGCCTTAGGAAGTAAAAAAAAAGAAAGCAAAAAACTACAGTCAGTAACTAAGACCCAGGGTGTCTATGAGTAAAAAGAATCCATTGCTAAAAAAGGACTACTGTTCCTGATAGTCCCCAGAAAAAGTTGTTCCTTGGAGCATCATAAAGATAAAAGAGCAAAATATAATTTATATAATCCTCAGAAATATCTGTATAATAATACAGCAGAAAATTTGGCAGGGTTTCTTTTTAAAATCAATAGAAGCCAGTGATATTTCACCGAGGTACAATTTCAAAAAAGTATTTCTCCAGGGTGGCCACTGTCTGATGGTTTGTTCCCAGGAAGATTTGAAGCCGGCCTTACCCAAAGTGTCATCTCAGGATTGGGGCCAGTCTGCAAACCATTTATTACTCATTTTTGAAGAGATAAATACATAAATTGAGAGTAAGCACTTATCAACTATAATACCAAGACATTGCTGTGACATTTTCTTATAGTTTCTGAAATATTGGTCCACAGTAGATTGGAAATTTAAAAGAAATCAAAAATACCACTGGTCCTTCATCACAGGTAGTTTGAAAAGCACTGTTTAGAATTTCTAATAATTGGTAAACTGCATTTCCTTCCTCTATATTTTTTTTTCAGATGAGTTTTTAAAAGATGTTGAGGATCAGGGTCCAAAATTATGCTCCCTAATATTATCTAGATTGTTGCTATATGCTGATACTATGAACTTTTAATAATGAACCCTATGTAGAATCATGAGTTAACAATTACTTGAACTTAGGAGCTGAACTATGATGAGAAGGCTACCGTACCTCTACTCAGATTTGAGACAAAAGAACACCTGCTCATGGGCTATGATCCTCTCCAGAAAATAATTTTGAGTCTGTTTTATGGCCTTAGTAACTTTAGCCTGGAAAACTTTTCTATCAGATGCAACCAAACACCCATGTCAGCCATTTAAAAAAAAAAAATCTCAGTATTTATTGTATATCTAACTTTGAGTAGTGAAACTTTCCGATGTAACCTCTAGGATAAACTAGTTGCAAACCCTAAACTTGGTAGGTAAATTAGGTGATATGCTTAAACTACAAACCATAAGTCTAAGAAGTTAGAAACTAGAAGTTTTCTAACAAACATAGTGACTGGGAAGTGAGAAGTCAGTGAATTATAACTATAAATAACAAAATGAAAACTTAGGCTTGTATGAAGATATTCCATTTACCTCAGTACTTTTCAGAATTTTCCATCCAAGGACCCTCATGGCCGAGGAGAACTGAGTGCCTTGCACCCTGGAGCATCCAGGCGGGCGGCTGAGGCCTCTGCAAGCAGGACGCTGCTCTGACCTGTGGAGCTCTCCCAACAGTTCACACAAACGTTGCATTGTTTCCATGGTATAATCTGTTTTAATATAAAAGTAATGTTTTACCACATCCACTGTCACTGGGACTGAAACTCCCAGGTGCTTTGCATACCCACCAGAACTTCTATGTCTGGGGTAGATCCATTCCAGGTTAGTCAGCCAGTGCTTATGATAATGCTTCATATTCTAAGTTTTCCTCACGTTAGGAAAAATCAGTTCAAGAAAACCTTATGGATATGAGAAATGTTTATCAGTCAAGGAGAGATATTCACACTTGTTAAGTCTTATGGGGGATTTTACTTAATTTTCTTTCTTCTAGTGTTAATTTCTTCTACAAATGGTCGAATAGAGTAAAATACACTAAATTATATAGGTTGGTGAAACAGGATAAGAAAAAAATTAGGGAGTAGGATATAATTCTTTTTGGTATTTGAGAATTATTTGAAGTTATAAGAGTTGGCAGAAAAATTTTACACATATGCTGAGAAGATTCCCTGATTGGTTAGCACATGTAATTCAGACTAGTGTTTATAACATTTATGTAGGTTTTGAATGTAAAATGATGATTCTAAATAAAATTGTGTTCCAAGCATACATGGTAATCTCTTTTTTAAAACTGATACTACTTGTTTTAGGGAAAATGTGGATACATAAAAATTTATATTTAATAATTCAGTGAATATAATTTTTTTTATTTAGGAGAGAAGCCATATGAATGCCCAAACTGCAAGAAACGTTTTTCCCATTCTGGTTCCTATAGCTCACACATAAGCAGTAAAAAATGTATCAGCTTGATGCCTGTGAATGGGCGACCAAGAACAGGACTGAAAACGTCTCAGTGTTCCTCACCGTCTCTCTCAGCATCGCCAGGCAGTCCCACTCGACCACAGATACGGCAAAAGATAGAGAATAAACCCCTTCAAGAACAACTTTCTATAAACCAAATTAAAACTGAACCTGTGGATTATGAATTCAAACCCATAGTGGTTGCTTCAGGAATCAACTGTTCAACCCCTTTACAAAACGGGGTGTTTAGTGGTGGTGGCCCGTTGCAGGCAACCAGTTCTCCTCAGGGTGTGGTGCAAGCTGTTGTTCTGCCAACAGTTGGCCTGGTGTCTCCCATAAGTATCAATTTAAGTGATATTCAGAATGTACTTAAAGTGGCAGTGGATGGTAATGTAATACGGCAAGTTTTGGAGAATAATCAAGCCAATCTTGCATCCAAAGAACAAGAAACAATCAATGCTTCATCCATACAACAAGGTGGCCATTCTGTTATTTCAGCCATCAGTCTTCCTTTGGTTGATCAAGATGGAACAACCAAAATTATCATCAACTACAGTCTTGAGCAGCCTAGCCAACTTCAAGTTGTTCCTCAGAATTTAAAAAAAGAAAATCCAGTCCCCACAAACAGTTGCAAAAGTGAAAAGCTACCAGAAGATCTTACTGTTAAATCTGAGAAGGACAAAAACTTTGAAGGGGGAGTGAATGATAGCACTTGCCTTCTGTGTGACGACTGTCCCGGAGACCTTAATGCACTTCCAGAACTAAAGCACTATGACCTAAAGCAGCCTGCACAGCCCCCTCCACTCTCCGCAGCAGACGCTGAGAAGCCCGAGTCCTCTGCCTCGTCAGGTCCTGGAGATGGTAATTTGTCTCCCAGTCAGCCACCTTTAAAGAACCTCTTGTCTCTTCTGAAAGCATATTATGCTTTGAATGCACAACCAAGTGCAGAAGAGCTCTCAAAAATTGCTGATTCAGTAAATCTACCACTGGATGTAGTAAAAAAGTGGTTTGAAAAGATGCAGGCTGGACAGATTTCAGTGCAGTCTTCAGAACCGTCTTCTCCGGATCCAGGCAAAGTGAATATCCCTGCAAAGAGCGATGATCAGTCTCAGTCTGCAAATGCAGGTGAGCCCCAGGACAGCACAGTAAATCTGCAGAGCCCTTTGAAGATGACAGACTCTCCCGTTTTGCCCGTGGGATCAACCAGCAATGGTTCCGGAAGCAGTACATCATCCCCGTCACCGCTAAACCTTTCCTCATCCAGAAATGCACAGGGTTACTTGTACACAGCAGAGGGTGCACAAGAAGAGCCACAAGTAGAACCTCTTGATCTTTCACTACCAAAGCAACAGGGAGAATTGCTGGAAAGGTCAACTATCACTAGTGTTTACCAGAACAGTGTTTATTCTGTCCAGGAAGAACCCTTGAACTTGTCTTGCGCAAAAAAGGAGCCACAAAAGGACAGTGGTGTTACAGACTCAGAACCAGTTGTAAATGTAATCCCACCAAGTGCCAACCCCATAAACATTGCTCTACCTACAGTCACTGCCCAGCTGCCCACAATCGTGGCCATTGCTGACCAGAGCAGTGTCCCATGCTTGCGAGCACTCGCTGCCAATAAGCAAACCATCCTGATCCCCCAGGTGGCTTACACGTACTCTGCCACCGTCAGCCCTGCAGTCCAGGAACCACCCTTGAAAGTGATCCAGCCAAATGGAAATCAGGTAAAAAAAAAAAATGCCCCCATTCTGAATCTGGCTAGTAAAATGGTAGTTTTACTAATTTCAATTAACTTTTTCTGATGAAAATCAGTCACTGTAGTGCCAACTAAGTTGTTACCAGCTGTCATTTTTAAAAGGATCAGTGTTTGCTTTAACATTTGTGGCATGATGTCTTCAGTTATTTGTTAATCCAAGATATTACTTAATCCATTTAAACTTCAAAATGTTATTCTACTTTGCAAAATGATTTATAAGTCTAAGCTAAATACTTATTTGAAGTGAGAAATAAAAAAGAAAATTTGAAATAATAATGGATTTATGTTTTTATAGCTAAATTCCTAAAATTAGTAATAGTTTCTGTCTTGATTATGATCATTCACAAGTTCACACCAGGCAAACTTAGCTGTCACTTTTATGTACTAACACCTTTGTTTATAAAAAGCTTTAATTAAATAAGAATTAAGTATACAGAGAACTCATATAGTGCATTTACTGATCATTTTATGAGCCATGAATAAAGTATTCAGTCATAATTAATATATATGTGGAAATACAGCTGCAAACCTCTATATGGATTTCCTCTTGCAGTATCACTAGTGTTTACCAGAATAATGTTTATCGGTCCAGGAAGAACCCTGAACTTCTCTTACTCAAAAATCCATGATAGTTTTTATAAAGCTGTTGTGTGTCTCATTGTCAAGACTTTTTCCGTGGCACTAAAGATGTTTCCCCATTTTTTCCTTCAATTTCTGAAAGAATCAAATGAATGCTACAGATAAATTTGATCTTTTTTATAAATATTTGCCTTAAGTAGGTACAGTTATAATAATTTCGGTATCCTGCTCAAATGTGTATTTGCTGCTTTTGATTTCCCTTAAATATTGCTACTGATTGGGTTTTCTGCAGTTGTGGTAACTCTTGAGAAAAATTTTCACATGACCATTGACTTCATCTAAATTTTTAGTGTGTAGTATACAATGCTTTGCACACCTTTGAGTCAAAAAAGAGCCAACCTTTAACATTTCACAGAATGGTGTGACGAGATCAGATAGCAATGAAAGTAGAGTCAGGCTATTTCAGCACCGCTGGCAGCTCACAGATGACCCAGACAAATGGCCGCACCTCTCCTGCCTTATAAAGCCATGAGACATGTGGAAAAACCCTCACCTTTTAGAAAATTTGTGGGTTTAGAGGCAATAGAATGGAATACTCTAGAAAAGGGAGAAAGATCTTAGAGGACCCAGTTCCACAACAGGTTCCCTGTAGGATAATTCTACCTACAAGAGAGTCTGCTGCCCAAAATTATCTCTGTGAGACTGCCTGAATTTTTTTTATGCCACTGGAGTTCTAAAGATGCATTCTGACTAGCACATATTCCTGTTTAAAAATATTGACCTTCCTGTACTGTTTTTCCATCTTGCTCCTCAGAAAAGTGGTAGAGCAAACCTTTCTCTTTTCAAGTAGACCATGGTGGTTAGTTCCAAGAACCCTGAAGTTCTGGAGGATACAATTTAAAGACCACTTTTAAAAAAACAGTCTCTTCATGTAGTTATACATACACCCATCTTTTGTACCCCCATGATGATAAGCTGAAATAAAAAAAAAAGTCTCTTGATTTTTGCTTAGAGAAACCCAGTATGAAAAAAATGAAGGTAAATAATGCAGTTAGTAGTAAGTGATTAAGTAGCAAATTCATAAATCAAACTTTCTGCAAATTTTTCATGAAGATTTACATAGAACCAAGTAAATTTTGTTAATACACATTTTAGATTCTTTCTTTTTGGTGTCCTTTCTTTTCAGTACCAGTTTAGCATGTGTTTTTGCTATAGTTTTGACTCTATTATCCCCAGCCTCACTCTAGTCTGTATCAGCCCCCACCTGTGGTCCAGCCCCACCCTGGCAGCCCATGAGCGGTGAGGAGCATATGCCTGCTTTGGTCAATTCAGCGAGAGCATAAATCAGAGTAATTCTTTAACCCATGCTTTTATTTTCATCGCTTATTTATCTTTTAGTTTTAAATTAAATTTTTTTTTTACTTTTTTTTTTTCCTTTAGGATGAAAGGCAAGACACCAGCTCAGAAGGAGTATCAAATGTGGAGGATCAGAATGACTCTGATTCTACACCACCCAAAAAGAAAATGCGAAAGACAGAAAATGGAATGTATGCTTGTGATTTGTGTGATAAGATATTCCAAAAGAGTAGTTCATTATTGAGACATAAATATGAACACACAGGTATGTCCAACATATTATCCTTTTTAAAGGTGCCTATAATATGATATACTGAAAAATGCTAAATTAAAAACTAAAGTTCTTAGAATTTTCTTGTTTTTCACTTCTCTGATCTTTCCACTTTCATCTGTCTGCCCACTTCTACCTAGTTTTTAAGGTGTGTGCCTTTGTTTTTGTTTTTGGTTTTTGCCCTAAATATTCCTCTATTAACTTAATTCCTTCAAGCTCGCACAGCATTTATTCTGCCCACATTCATTTCATGCAAGCTTGTGCTAGATTAACAAAGTAGTACCCATTAATAACAGATATGGGGCCAGTGGGGCCTTGTCACGATGTTCGGATGTGTGGCGTTTCCACCTCACGCAGCTCCTCCACTGCCCTGCCCATCTGCAAAGCAGAGCACAGAGCACCCAAGTTTCTTGTATAAAGGACAAACCAAATTACTGTATTATGTTACGGAGAGTTCTGGACCTGGAAGTTTTCGTAAAATGAAACTAATAACCTTCCCCTTTCCCCAAACTGAAGCGCCCCAAAAGCCTCACAAGGATTCGTTTGCTGGGTGTCCGTTTCACTTCACAGCCACGCTGTTCTCGTTTGCAGGGAAGAGGCCTCACGAGTGCGGCATCTGCAAGAAGGCCTTCAAACACAAGCACCACCTGATAGAGCACCTGCGCCTGCACTCCGGGGAGAAGCCCTACCAGTGCGACAAGTGCGGGAAGCGCTTCTCGCACTCGGGCTCCTACTCGCAGCACATGAACCACCGCTACTCCTACTGCAAGCGCGAGGCCGAGGAGCGTGACGGCGACGGGGACGGGGACGCGGGGCGGCCACGCGCGGGGGGCCCCGGGCAGCCGGGCGCCAGGGCGTCGCCCTCGCAGGGGGACTCGGATGAGAGGGAGAGTTTGCCGAGGGAAGAGGACGAGGACAGCGAAAAGGAGGAGGAGGAGGAGAAAGAGATGGAAGAATTGCAGGAAGAAAAGGAATGTGAAAAACTAGAGGGGGAGGAGGAGGAGGCGGCGGAGGAGGAAGAGGAGGAGGAGGGAGAAGAGGCGGAGCTCGAGGGAGAAGCAGCAGAAGCTGAAGGTCCCTTGAAGGATGAGGGAGCTGCGAGCCCAGCAAGCAGCTTAGAACGAAAAGTCAGCGAGGATAGCGAGCAAGTGTCTGAAGAAAAGACAAATGAAGCCTGATAGTTTTTCTGGAAGGAAAATCAATTCTAAATTGGTAATGAAGTTTGTTCTATATTATCCATGCTTTTCATGGAAACACAGTAACCTGTATGCTGTGATTCCTGTTCACTACTGTGTAAAGTAAAAACTAAAAAAATACAAAATACAAAAAAAAAAAAAACCCACACACAAAAAAAAATCCGGGTGTGCCTGACCTAGTAATTTTTCATGCAGTTTTCAAAGTTAGGAACAAGTTTGTGACAAGAAGCAGATTAGAAAACTTAAATGACTCAGAAAGCGAAGATTAACAGGTTAAAGGAAACTGATTAGATAAGCATCTGGCATGGTTTTATTTTATCAGTATTAATTATCACTCTTATGTTGGTTTATTCTTAAGCTGTACAATTGGGAGAAATTTTATAATTTTTTATTGGTAAACATATGCTAAATCCGCTTCAGTATTTTATTATGTTTTTTAAAATGTGAGAACTTCTGCACTACAAAATTCCCTTCACAGCGAAGTATAATGTAGTTCCAACCCATGCTGACTACCTTTTATAAATTCAGTTTAGAAGGTAGTAATTTCTAATATTTAGATGTCATTGTAGAGCATATTAACATTTAAAGTGTATTGTTAGCCTTAAGAAAGCAGCTGATAGAAGAACTGAAGTTTCTTACTCAAATGTGGTTTAAGTGAAGTTCAGAAG
The DNA here is from genome assembly GCF_020740605.2 of Lemur catta. NCBI lineage: Eukaryota > Metazoa > Chordata > Mammalia > Primates > Lemuridae > Lemur > Lemur catta. Next base: position 122,292,844 of record NC_059128.1, on the reverse strand, counting down.
GTTGTCGTGACATTCTGACAGCAGGGACTAACAGTGTTCATACCGGGAAGGACAACAGCGTCGTCAGAATCAGTGTCTGTGATTGTGTTTTGAGAATGTGGTAACAAATATAAAGGATGTGACACGAAGCTTTGTATCTCCTTTGGCCTTAAGCAAGACCTGTGTGCTGTAAGTGCCATTCGCAGTATTTTCAAGGCTCTAACCCGCCTTCACCCAGTGTGGGGCCTACAATAACTAACATTTGTTGATTTGTTTGTTGTATCAAAATTCCCAAATAAAACTTAAAACCACTGACTCTGTCAGAGAAGCTGAAACACTGGGACATTTCATCCTTTAATTCCTCAGTATTCATTTTGCGTTAATTGACTCAATTTCTCTACAGAAACGAAAGGGAAATTTTCTAATCTGCTTTATCCACGTACTTGCATTTCGCACGTGGACATGCCATTGTTATTTGGCTCATAATTGTTTCCAAATGTTAGTTATTATGGACCCAGTTTATTAACATTAGCTGATTTTTACCTATCAGTATTATTTTATTTCTTTTAGTTTATAGATCTGTGCAACATTTTTGTACTGTATGTCTTCAAACCTGGCAGTATTAATACCCTTCTTACTGACATATGTACTTTTAGTTTTAGAAAACTTTTATATTTATGTGTCTTATTTTTATATTTCTTTATTTATTACACAGTGTAGTGTATAATACTGTAGTTTGTATTAATACAATAATATATTTTAGTATGAAAATTTGGAAAGTTGATAAGATTTAAAGTAGAGATGCAATTGGTTCTCTTGCATTGAGATTTGATTTAACAGTGTTATGTTAACATTTATACTTGCCTTGGACTGTAGAACAGAATTTAAATGGGAATGTATTAGTTTTACAACTACAATCAAGTCATTTTACCTTTACCCAGTTTTTAATATAAAACTCTTAAATTTTGAAATTCACTGTGTGACTAATAGCATGACGCTCTGCAGTTTTATTAAGAGATTAGCCTAACCATAAAACTGTCATTTCCTTAGTAAGCCAAATTAGGATTACCTTATATAAACAGTGTTGGGAACAATGTTTAACATTTTGTGCCAATTTGTTCCTGTATTCATGTATGTAAGTTACAAATCTGATTCTTCATTTTTAAGTTCCTTGTTACACCATGGTCATTTTCTAGTTTTTTACCAGACTCCCCCATCTCACAATAAAATGCATCAACAAGCCTGACTTGCTGTCCTTCTTTTCATCATTATCACTATTTTCTTTGGGAAACTCTCCATGACATGGGAGTTACACTGTCATCCTGCACTTGATTCATCTTGAGCTGAGTTTGGGTAACACTAAATGTTTTAGCCATTCACCACTAAATTATGAATTTTCTTGTGGCTAAATGTTTCTGGACAGGTCACGGTTGACAAGACATTGCTCCTTCTTCCTGAACCCCTTAGGACCCCAGTCCTAGTCCCATGACTTCTTGTTCCTCAGGTCCCTGCAGGGAAGGCGGGGCTGAGACGCCTTCTAGCTCTCCCACACACAGCCCGTGCCTTTCTCATAGCTCTTGAGCGGTCAGTTACACTCCTGCCCCTCCAGGAACAACATCTGTCCTCGCCACTCTCGCATCCCCACTGCCTAGCAGAGCGCTTGGCGCTAGTTGGTACAACAGATATTTGTTGAATAAAAATGTAATTTGCATGTTTATGAAGCTCAGCTATGTTTTCATTATTTTCTGCTTCTAATCCCACAATATATATGTTAAATGATTTTAACAGTTTGATGATTTTCTTAGGTATTACTAGCCCATATCACATCTCATATCAGAATACCTTACACTATCTACATTTCAACTCAAGTTTAGCCTTAAATAATATGAGTAGAAAAATAGAAGATCCATGTACATTTCATAGCATGGTAGAAAAGAAAAGGGGGCATGAGACTTTTTTAATCTGTGCCAACTCAAAAATAGCCTTGACAAGGGTACTATTAAAGTGTGATGATTATATTGACATGAAACAGTAAACTTAGAACAGATCAATGGGAGAATATACTAGGACAATATATATGAACTTTGTCTATGAACAAAAAAAATTTTTTTAAAGCAGAAGCTCCTCTGCTCTAGTGAGGAAAAATCTATTCTGTTCGACAACAGCAGAATACACTTATTTTTCTAACAACACATGGGACATTCATGAAGGGGAACCTTGTTATGGGCCATAAAACAACTCTCAAGTCTAGAAGGGTTGCAAATTATTTTCTCTTGATTAGAAAAGAATTAAACTAGAAATCAGTAACAGAACTGTATCTGGAAAATCCCCCAATTATTGAAAAAAAATGATACATTAAGTAGCCCATGAGTGTTAAAAATTATAAAATATGAACTAAGGGAAAATGCAACATATCAAAACTTGCAGCATACAGTGAAAGTACATATGAGAAAATTTATATCATTAAGTGTTTATATTAGAAAAGAATAAAGGGCTCAATAATATAAGCTTTCACCTTAAGAAACTAGAAAACAAAATTAAACCCAAATGAAGCAGGACGGAGGTGATAAAGAAAGAAATGGGATAGAAAACAAAATAGAGTAAATCAATTAAATCAGAATTTGGTTTTTGGAAATATTAGTAAAAATGGATCAAAGAAAAAAGAAGGGGCATAAATTACCATTATCAAGAATAAGGAGATACTCTTACAGGTCCTACAGAGTAAAAGAATAATAAGGAAATATTATGAACTTTATGCCAATAAATTTGACAACTTAGATGAAAATGACACATTTCTTGAAAGACACAAACTACTAAATCTCAAAAACAAATAGCCTAAATAGTACAATATCAAATATATTAAATTTCTAGTTTAAAATCTTCCCATAAAGAAAATTCCCAGCTTCACTGGTGAATTCTATCAAACACTTAAGGAAGATACTATACCAAGTCTACGTAACGTCATCCAGAAAATAGAATAGAAGAAAACACTTCCCACTTCAGTCTGTAAAGCCAGCATTAACCTGGTGTCAAAACCAGATAATGACATTAAAAGAAACAAAAACTACACACATACCCCTCATAAACATACATGCAAAAATACTTTGAAATCAATTTGACCCATATATCAAGAGGAAAATACATCATGACCAAGTGGGATTTATCCCAGGATTACAAGGCTTTTTGAGTATTCAGAAATCAATTACAGATGCTCCTCGACTTATGATGGGGGTATAGTTCAATTAACTATCATAAGTTGAAAATACCATAAGTTGAAAATGCATTTAATACACCTAACCTACCAAACATGATAGCTTAGCCCAGCCTAAGTTAAATGTGCTCAGAACACTTAACATTTGCCTGCAGTTGGGCAGAACCATCTAACACAAAGTGTTGAATACTGCACACAGGTGGGCTTTTTGTAGACATGGTAAGATTCAAAAACAAAACACAATGTCCAAAAAAACACTGGCAACACAGTGCAGTGTAGAGTATCAGTTGTTTACCTTGTGATCACGTGGCTTGCTTCTGCTTCCCGCCATTGCAACAGAATATCATACCACATATCACTAGCCCAGGAAAAGATCCAAATTCAAAGTATGGTTTATATCATCATAAAGTTGAAAAATTGGAAAGTCAAACCATCATAAGTCAAGAACTGTCTGTAGTGTAATTTACTGTATTTACAGAGCAAAAAGAAAAAGCATAATCATCTCGATAGGCTTAGAAGAAGCATCTGACAAAATTCAACACCAGGTCATAAAGATTGTCAGCAATATTGGAATAGAAGGGAATTTTCTTGACCTGATAGAAGGGCACCTATAAAATTCCTATATTAACATCATACTCAGTGTGAAAGATTCAATGCTTTCCTCCTACAATTAAGAACAAGGCAAGAATATCTGCTCTCACACTTTTATTGAACATTGTACTGGAGGTCCTACCCAGTACAACATTAAGAAACATAAAAGGCATACAGACTGGGGGGGAAAGGAGTAAAACTGTCCATTTGCAGACTGTGTGGTTGTCTAGGTAGAAAATTAGGAATTTGCAAAAAAGGAACTAGAAAAGGTGAGTGTGAGATTACAAGATACAAGGTCATAATGCAAAAATCAATATTCTATATAGTGATAAAATAGAAATTTAAAAAATATCAAAAATATGAAATATTTAGGGATATGTAACAAAACATGGGCAAAACCTGTGCACTGAAAACTACAAAACATTCCTGAAATAAAGATGCAAAGAAAATGGAGAGAGATTCTATGTTCATGGATCAGAAGACTCAATATTATGAAAGTGTCAATTCTCCCCCAAATTTTATCTATAGATTTAATGCAATTCCTATCAAAATTTCAACCACATATTTGTAGAAATTGACATGCCAGTTCTACACTTATATGAAAATGCAAAGGAATCAAGTAGGCAAAACAATTTTTAAAAAGAACAAAGAGGACTTACAATACCTGGTTTCTTTATTTTTATAAAGCTACAGTAATCAAGAAAACGGTATCAGGCATGAGAATAGACATATAGATAAAGAAAATAGAATTGGAATCAAGAAAAGACCCACCCGTACATAGTCAGTTGATGGTGCCAAGGTAATGCAATGGTGAGGTATGGATAAATATGATATCCATGTGCAGGAACATAAACTTGATCCTTACCTCACACCATATACAGAAGTTGATTCAAAATTGATTATATATCTAAATATAAGAGCTAAAATATAAAACTTACAGAAGAAAACAAATTCTTTGTGACCTTGGGTTAGGCAAAGATTTCCTAGATAAGACACTAAAGGCATGATCATGGAAGAAAAGAATTGATGGAGTTCATCATAATTTAAAACTTCTCTTCAAAAGGTACTGTTAAGAAAAATCAGAAGGGAATACACAGACTAGGAAGAAATATTTGCAAAACATTTATGTATATACCCAATAGAAATTAAAGCATATGTCCACACAAAAACCTATCCATGAATGTTCATGCCAGCATTATTTATAATAGCCAAAAATACAAACAGGCCAAAGGTCCATCAATTGATGAATGCTTAAAGTATGGTATATCCATGAAGTGGGTACTATCCAACCATTAAAAGGAATGAAATTTGATACATGCTACCGCATAGATGGACCTTGAAAACCTTACTCTAAGTGAAAGAAACTAGTCACAAAACACTACATATTATTCATTTATATGAGAGTCCAAACTAGGCAAATCTATAGAAAGAGAAATCAGATTTGTGATTGCCTAGTGCTGGGCGTGGGGGAAGAATGGAGAGTGACAGCTAATGGGTATGAGTTTTTGTTTTGTTTTGTTTTGTTTTGGGGCGGGGTTGTGGGGGTGATGAAAGTGTTCTCAATTAGATTGTGGTGGTATTTATACAACTCTGTGAATATACTAATTCATGGAATTATACATTTTCAGTGGGTAACGGTAAATGAAATATATCTCAATAAAGCTGTTAAAATATATGTATATACATGTTGAATATATAAAGAATATATAAAGAACTCTTACAGTTCAATAATAACATAACATAATTTTTTAAATTGAGCAAAATTTTAAAGAGACACTTTACCAAAGAAGACATATAGATGAGAACTAAGCACATAGAAGCACCATTAGTCACTAAGGCAAAGACCAATTAACACCACAATGTGCTATCACAACACAACCAATAGAATGGCTGAAATTTAAAAGACTGTCAGTAACAAACACCAAATGCTGGCCAGGATTTAGAGCTACTGGAACTTTCGTACATTACTGGTGAGAATTCAAAATGATACAACCACTTTAGAAAATAGTTCGTCAGTCTCTTGTAAAAAGCACATATCCACCCCTTGATATTTACCCAAAATAAACGAAAATATATGTCCACTCGAAGAATTGTGCTAAGATGTACATAGCTGTTTTAGTCATAATAATCAAACTGGAGATGGTCCAAATGTCTATCAGCCCGTGAATGAATAAACAGATTGTGTCATACCCATACAATGGAGTGGCATCGAGTGGTAACTCAGCAATCAATAACCACAAACGACCTGGATGCATAGCAATAGGAGGTGTGCCAAGTATAACTTGATGGTGTGCTGGCTACACAGGTATATAAATTTGCCAAAAGTAACCAGACTGGTGAGTTTAAAATTGTATGAAAATTATAGCTCAATAAAGCTAATTTGTAAGCACATAGGAAAACATATTAAGACAATCAAAAAACGAACTCAATCTCTGAAGCCATGAGAAAGCAGAAGCTCTTTTACACAAAAATCATCTAATTTCATTAGTTCTAAAGGAGGTAGATATGTTATTCTAAAATCGATTCTTGGAAAAATATTTTCAACCTTAAACTGGTTTATAAATAATAATTCCATACAATATATTATCTCATTTACTGACTTTGATGTACATTTCACAGTTTACCTTTGAAAAATGTCATTACTGAAAGCTAAGCCACTTCCGAGTGTTAACTTGTTGGGATTTTATTTTGGCTAAGATAACCCATTCTAATGACACCTGCCTTTAGATGTCTTTAGGTTAAAGTAAAATACAAATAATTCAATGTAATATCTAAATTATAAGAATGATTAGACTTTATCAGAATAATAGAGGTATATAATTTGTAATTTGGGGACAGTTTATCCTTTTTAATGTCAACCTCACCTAACCCTCATTTCCTTTATTAATTGAAAACAGACCAAAAGCGCTGACTCTGCGTTCTAAGTGCACATTCAGGATTTGCTGCCATTGTTTTTGTTGAGCAACTCAGTAACTCAGTGTTTCTGTTATTGGTTAGGTTTGTTTTTCTTTCCGTCTTAGAATAGTAGAAAGTGGGAAGGGAAAAAGTATCTTCAGTACAGGCATATTCAAGGCAAATTACAAGTTAGATTTTTTTAATCATCTGGATCTTCAGAAAACGCTGTTCTTCTGTTGCTGAAATCTAGACCTGTGGGCTCATGTCACCTCGAATCCAGACAATGGTCAGAGAGCGAGGTCAGTTCTGGAGCTGGCACACACTTGGCTTACTGAAGGGAAATGAGTTTCAAAAAGGAGATGGGGCCAGGCGCGGTGGCTCACGCCTGTAATCCTAGCACTCTGGGAGGCCGAGGCGGGTGGATCATTTGAGCCCAGGAGTTCGAGACCAGCCTGAGCAAGAGCAAGACCCCGTCTCTACCAAAAAAATAGGAAGAAATTAGCCAAACAACTAAAAATATATAGAAAAAATTAGCCGGGCATGGTGGCGCATGCCTGTAGTCCCAGCTACTCGGGAGGCTGAGGCAGGAGGATCGCTTGAGCCCAGGAGTTTGAGGTTGCTGTGAGCTAGGCTGACGCCACAGCACTCTAGGCCCAGGCAACAGAGTGAGACTCTGTCTCAAAAAAAAAAAAAAAAAGGAGATGGAAATTCAAAGTGTGAAACGTGGACGCAGAGCTGTTGTGGTGGAAGAGAATAAAGCCGGGCAGAACCCAAGCCCAGCGGTCCCCGCAGCCCAGAGCCAGGATTGCAAAGCGTCTTTAGAGCTGCGGTCCCCAACCCCGGTCCCCAGACTGGTGCCGGCCTCAGCCCGGCAGGCACTGAACGCAGAGCTCCGCACCACTCCCCACATCAGGGAAGAATTGTCTTCCATGAAACTTAGGAAGGGGGCGCCGAGCAGCAGGAGGTGGGGGATGGAGCGGGAGAAGCTTCGTCTGTATTTACAGTCGCTCCGGTCCCAATCCTCGCATCACCGCCTGAGCCACGCCACCAGGTGGAAAAACTGTCTTCCATGAAACTGGTCCTTGGTGCCAAAAAGGCTGGGGACCACTGTTCTAGAGCAAAGGTTCCTGGAGAGGTTGACAGAGTTCACGCTTCCCGGAGCCTCCTGGAACTGCCCTAGATGGGCCAAACCCACGCGCCCCTCCCGAGGTGTGGATGCCCACATGATTGGCACCACATCCCACTGAGATGTTTGTGCATTGGAAGAAGACAGGATTTTAGAAATACTGTAACTTTTAGAAAAATGCTTTCTGCAAGAGTATAACTAATTTTAGATGATGATAGTATATTACTCATATTTAATATTAGAACCCCAAGAAGTTATTGTTTTCCAGCTCCTCAAAATAGTAAATAATGACTAGCAAGTGATCAAGGTCATCTATATAAAATCATCAGAAACCCTGTCTGTGAATTATGCAGAAATAATTGCATGTGATGAACATGAATCCCAATGAAAACAAATCACAGAGTTTGTGTTGGTATAAATTAAGGTAACTTTTGGCCAGTAATTTTATCTTTCACTGTCTTAAATGAGGGGAAAATTCTTGCTCCAACCCACTTCTCAGAGATACACCATAAGACATGCAAGATCTATAAAACAGTGCTGTCCACTTGGCAAAGATGTAGATGGAGAACTCTAAGCCCATGTGTGTGTGTGTGTGTGTGTGTATGTGTACACACCTGCGTCCACACGGACGCATACACACTGTGATTCTCCACTGACAGGTGAGGACATCTGTTGGTCCCAGGAGAAAAATAGTATCAGGGCTTTGATTCCTCCAGGCAAACAGGAGCTGGACAAAGTAGAAACACACGGTCCTCAGGCAGCAAGGCGAACCTGGGCTGCTGGATCCACTGGGTGTGGGACGTATTCATAACGTTGCCGTGAAGTGCTCAGCACTGTGGAACCCAAACCCGCAGGGAGCAGCTGCTGGCAGAGCCCCCGGGCCGTGCCAGGCTCCCTAGAAATCCCCGACGGGAACACGATTGCGTGTAAGGAGTGCTCTACTCCGCCACGCGTCGCGGAGGGGAGGCCGACAGGGCTGTAAGAGATTTCCTTCCGCTTTCCCGGGGTGGTCGCTACATTCAGAAGGGATCAAGCCCACAGGAGCAGGGATGGACTTGCTGGCCAGAGGCGAACAGAGATTCTCAAGTCGGTTCGTTAGTTCTTTTACTTTTTTCTTTTTCTTTCTTTCTTTTCTTTTTTTTTTCTTTCTTTTTTTTTTTTTTGTGTGTGTGTGTATATGTATTCCTTTTTGATTGTGGTAAAATATACATGACATAGAATTTACCATTTTAACCATTTTTAAGTGCACGCACTTGGGTGGCACTAAGTATGCTCACAGCGTTGTGCAACCAACACCACCATCCACCTCCAGAACTTTCCCATCAGCCCAGACAGAAACTGCACCCATTAAACAAGAACTCCCCCACTTCGCCTCCCCCCAGACCCTTTCTTTAATAACCCCTCATACTTTCTATCTCTATGAATTTGCCTATCCCGGGTATTTTACATTAGGGGAATCATACAATATTCATCCTTTTTTGTCCAGATTATGTCACTGAGCATAATGCTTTCGAGGTTCTTCCATGTTGTAGCACGTGTCAGAATTTCCTGCCACTCGGGGCTAAATAACACCCCAGTGTGCACGTGCCCCACCTCCTGCTTCCCCACTGATCTTTCGCTGAACGCGGGGTTCTTCCCACGTTCTGACCACGTGACTGACACTGCTGAGAACAGCAGTTTGCAAGTGTCTCTTCGAGTCCTTGTTTTCAGTTCTCCTGGGTGTATACCTAGAAATAGAACTGCTGGATCGTACGATAATTCTATGTTTAATTCTTTGAGAAACTGCCAAAACGTCTTCCACAGTGGCTGTACCATTTCACATGCCCTTCAGCGATGCACCAAGAATTCCGATTCTTCCACATCCTCACTACGCTTGTTATTTTGTTTTGTTTTGTTTTTTGATAATAGCCATTATAGTTGGTGTGAAGTGATATCTTGTAGTTTGATATGCATTTTCCTAATGACTAGGGATATGAACATCTTCTCATGTACTTAATAAACAAATGCTTAATTTATCTATTAATATCTTCTTTGAAGAAATGTCTATTCAGGTCCTTGGTCATTTTTGAATTGGGTTGTTTGAGATTTTTCTATTGTTAAGTTGTAGGAGTTCTTTATGTATTCTGGATATTAATACTTTATCAGATATATGATTTGCAAATATTTTCTCCCATTCTGTACGTTGTTTCTTCACTCCCTTGATAGTGTCCTTTGATGTACAAAAGTTTTAATTTTGATGAAATCCAACTTATCTATATCTTCTTTTGTCACCTGTGCTTTTAGCATCATAGCCAATAAATCATTGCCAAATCCAGTCATGAAGCTTTTCTCCTATGTTTTCCTCTAAGAGTTTTACAGTTTTAGCTCTTACAGTTAGGCCTTTGGTCCATTTTGAGTTAATTTTTATATACGGCATGAGGTCAGGGTCCAACTTCATTCTTTTGCATGTGGGTATCTATTTTTCCCAGCACATATGTTAAAAAGACATTAGAATAGTCTTGGCCCCATTTGTCAAAAACCCGTGGACCATTATGCACATATTAATTTGGGGGCAGTATGCCTGCTGTCAAATCCATTCTTGCTCAAAAAAAAAAAAAAATGAGATATAGGATGTGTTGGATACAAGGACCCACAGTAGGTAGTCTTTCTCTTTTACTAAATATTGGATCAAAATGAGTCATACAATTTAAAAATCTGAAAGGGCATTTTCCTTCTGGAATACTGTTTGAGGGTGGTGGCAATTATGCATGATTGAATTATGATAGGTAAGTTTTACATTACTAATCCCCCTGATAAAAGGAAAAAAAACTGACGAATTCAGCTTAAATTTCAGCACAGAAGGGCTAGCAGTTTTGAATTGGTTGGAAGTTTCACTTCTTTATTTGTTTGTTTTGATATCAGCCTAATGGTTTAGCAGAATATTTAACTAACAATGTAATGTTTCTGACTACATACAGGCTCGTTATTACTTAGGGCAATTGTAACATATGAGAAGATTCTTTGAGACAGTCACCTTTTCTGCCAGTATTGACCAGCTAATGTTGCTTTATGTTGGGAGCGGTCTCTGATTACGGGTGAGCACATAGCCAATAGAATCATTGCTGGGAGCCTTGTCAGGGCCCTCTACCAATCACTTCCCGCCACGACTGCCTGCAATGGTATATAAGCCCACTGTCCTTCCTGTTCGGGGTCTCTCGCCATGTAACTAGACTAGATGCCTCATTAAACTGCTGTTGGAAGAACTCCAGTTTGTTGCGTCGTCCTTGCAGGCGAGTGCGGCGCGACAAGTGGTGCCGAAACCCGGGAACTTCTCGCACTGGCGGAGACGACCTCTTTGGAGGTGAGTTCAGAACCACAGCAGCTGGGGCGGCTTTATTTTGGACCCCTGCCCTCTTCTGACGCCGGCACCGGGTGCTTGTGACCTACCCCATGGGGAACTCTCCTAGTTATCCCTGACCGTGTCCTGCGCCATTTTGTGCAGGACGTGGACCGGGTGGCCCCATGGTTTCTCCACTCGGGGTCTTTAACAATTCCGAGTTGGGATAAGCTAGAGCAGGACCTTCGCCGTGCCCGAGAGTCTGGTCCCCTTTGGGAGTGTGTTCTCCCTGTGTGGGCACTGGTGCGCTCCTGTTTAGAGGACGACCATTGCAGCGGTCCGGTCCGGGAAGGTCAGCAAGTACTCAGTGATTATCAAGATAGTATGTCTGAGAGAGGCAAAGTGGGTCCGGCTCGGCCGGGGCGGCCGAGGAAAAGGCCGGAAAAGAAACGTAAGTCCGCGGGTAAACAGGAACGGCGGGGACGCCCGCCACCTGAAAGGGACATGGAGGAGGTGGCTCTCAAAATGGCCTCCCTCCACATGTCGGCTTCCTCTTCTTTCTCTTCTTCCTTTTCTTCCTCTCGTCCTTCTTCTTCCTGTTCTTCTTCATCGTCTCGCTCTTCTTCCCGTTCGCGTTCTCGCGAGGCGGAGGAGGGGCTGTCTCCGCAGGAGAAGGCGGAGCTGGAGGAGGCGGTGGCTAGATATGAGGCGGAGCGTAATCGCCCGCCCCCGTACACTACTGCCCCTTCTTTTCCCGTTGCGGGATCCGCCCCTCTAAATATGGAGGGCGGAACCTCGTTTGTGCCTCCCCGAGCTAGAAAGAAGATACAGAGGGAGTTTGCTTTCCCCGTCTTTGAGGACGCTAATCAACATCGCTTTCACGAACACCTAGATTACAAGCAACTAAAAGCTTTGGCTGAAGCTGTCAAGGCTTATGGGTGCAATGCCGCTTACACCCGTGGCCTACTGGAATGGCTAAGTGCACATGCCATGACCCCCAATGATTGGGCTGGTACCGCGTGGGCCTGTCTATCCATGGGGCAATATTTAGATTGGAAATCCATATATCAAGAAGCCTGTATTAATCAAGCTCGGCAGAACGCGCAGCAGGGCCAGCCTGCCTGGGATGCCGATATGCTCTTAGGACAGGGTCGTTGGCAGAATAATCAGCTTAATTTTCCCATTCAGGTCTATGGCCAGATTAATCAATTGGCTATAAGAGCCTGGCAACAACTGCCTAATCGCGGGGAAGTTGCAGGTAATTTAACCAAGGTCATCCAAGGCCCTGCAGAACCGTTTTCTGACTTTGTGGCTCGGATGGTGGAATGCGCTGCAAGGATTTTCGGCGATGCCGACTCGGCTATGCCATTAGTGGAACAGTTGGTTTTCGAGCAGTGCACGAGAGAGTGTCGTCATGCTATTGCCCCTTGGAAGGGAAAGGGCCTCAGTGCATGGTTAAAAGCTTGCAGAGAAATTGGAGGCCCTCCCACCAATGCGGGCTTGGCGGCTGCCATCCTCGCCGCTAAGGACACTTCCGAAGTGACTTGTTTTAAGTGTGGCCAACAAGGACACATTCGGAGACAGTGCAAAAGCCAAAATACCCGCTCTATGGGACCTCCACGCTTTTGGTCGGAGTCCCGGCCTTCCATACTGGAAATCTGCCATCGGTGTGGTAAGGGCCGTCATCGAGCCTCCGAGTGTCGGTCAGTCAAGGACCTTCACGGACGCTGGCTGCAGCCTTTAACCTCCACACCTGGTGCTCGTTCTAAAACATTTAACCAGCCAAAAAACGGGAGGAGGGGCCCTCGACCCCAGGGCCCACAAATGTATGGGGTCTTCCAGCAGCCACCGGTCCAACAGCCACTGGTGCCCCCGCAGATGCAGCTGCCGTCCCTGGTGCCCCCAGGGTCCGGAGAGCCACTGCGGGTTCCGCAGGACTGGACCTCTGTGCCACCACCCACTCAGTATTAACCCCCGGGATGGGATGTCAGCCCATCCCTTCTGATTTTCGCGGTCCTCTCCCGTCGGGATCGGTGGGGTTAGTGCTAGGTCGTTCCTCCTCTACACTGCGAGGCTTAGTTATTTACCCAGGAGTTATAGATTCAGATTTCACAGGCACTGTTCAGATTTTAGCCTCGGCCCACAGAGGTGTAGTATCTATCTGCCCTGGTGACAGGATTGCTCAGCTGTTAGTATTACCCAGTCTTCATTCTCATTTTCCCAGTGCTCCCTGTCCTCGGGGGGAGGGGAGCTTTGGTTCCTCGGGGGGTGTAGGGGCATATGTGACCCTTGAGTTGGGAGAGAGACCAACACTTACATTACAAGTTCAGGGCAAGTCCTTTTTAGGTATCTTGGATACCGGGGCAGATTCCAGTGTTATGTCCAGTCGATGGTGGCCTTCCTCCTGGCCCACTGTTCCCTCTACACATAGTCTGCAAGGCCTCGGATATGCCTCTGCCCCGGCCATGAGTGCATCCCGTCTCAAATGGCGGGACTCCGAGGGTAATGAGGGTTCATTTCAGCCATATGTTATGCCTATACCTGTCAACCTATGGGGACGGGAAGTGTTAAAGTAAATGTCTTTTTGGTTGACTAATGAGTTCTCTCCATGGAGTCAACAGATGATGCGTGCTATGGGCTGCGTTCCTGGAAAAGGACTGGGCCCCCGGCTACAGGGCCGAGCGGAGCCCATTATACCTGAGCCGCGACCTCCACGACAAGGGCTGGGTTTTTCTTAGGGGTCACTGAGGAGCAAGCTATACCCATACCGTGGCTAACAGCGGAGCCGGTCTGGGTGCCTCAGTGGCCCCTGCCTTCAGTCAAACTTACTGCCGCTCGAGAGTTAGTCTCTGAGCAGCTCCGCATGGGCCATTTGGAGCCATCTCGCTCTCCCTGGAATACACCAATCTTTGTTATCAAAAAGAAATCTGGCAAGTGGCGGCTCTTACACAATCTCCGCGCAATCAATCGCCAGATGCAGCTGATGGGGTCAGTGCAGCGCGGCCTCCCGCTTCTGTCCGCTTTGCCTAAGCATTGGCAACTTCTTATTGTTGATATTAAGGACTGTTTCTTTTCCATTCCGCTACACCCCAATGATCGGGAGCGTTTCGCTTTTACGCTTCCATCCCTTAATCATCAGGAGCCTGATCAGCGATACCAGTGGAGGGTCCTGCCTCAGGGGATGGCTAACAGTCCTACCATGTGTCAGCTGTATGTGGCGGCAGCAGTTTTCCCTGTGAGGCAGGCCTTTCCCTGTGTCCAGATTCTCCATTATATGGATGATCTTTTGCTTTGCCACTCTGACACCTCAGTGATGCACAAAGCCTATGCCGCCTTGTGTGACAGCTTATCTTCTTTTGGCCTAACTTTTGCCCCAGAAAAGGTCCAGGAAGGCGATGTAGGCACCTTCTTGGGGGCTCGTATCGGTCCCTCTTCTATTCGACCCCAAAAGATTGAAATTCGAAAAGATTCTCTGCACACTCTAAATGATTTTAAAAAATTACTTGGCGACATCAATTGGATTCGCCCCTTCTTACATCTCCCAACCTCTGAGCTGCGCCCTCTGTTTCAAATATTGGAGGGTGACCCTGATATACTGTCCCCCCGTTCGTTCACCTTTGAGGCTCAGCAGGCTCTCGCTAAGGTCGAGGAAGCTCTTCAGCAAGCTCAGTTGGTCCGCATCCAACCGGACCGCCCCTTTTCCTTGTGCCTCTTGCCCTCTCCCGTGGCGCCCACGGCAGTACTCTGGCAGGACGGGCCTTTGCTGTGGATTCATTCACATGCTTCTCTGCAGCGTGCTATAGAACATTATCCTACGCAGGTTGCGGATTTGGCCTTATCTGGGCTTTCGTTGTCCCTTTCCCACTTCGGTATTTACCCTACAGTTATTCATTGCCCATACACCAAGTCCCAGACTCACGTCCTTTGCTCTTCCTTAAATTCTTGGGCAGTACTCTGTTGTATCTTCCCAGGAGACATAGATAACCATTACCCTAAACATCCCCTTCTTCAGTTTGCACTTCACAATCAGCTTATCTTTCCTCATCTGACTTCCCCTGAGCCTCTAATTGGGGCTACCATTGTTTATACTGACGGGTCATCCACAGGCACCGGTAGCTATGTAATCAATGATCAGGTGTTTACGGCCCGCTTCGCTTACTCTTCTCCCCAGCACATTGAATGTGCTATCGTTGAATTGGTTCTCCGAACCGTGCCAGAGCCCCTTAATATAATCTCTGATTCTGCTTATGTTGTTCAGGCTGTCCATCACTTGGAAACAGCCCATTCTCTTAACTCTCGCAGCACGGTGTTCTCCTTATTCTGTGCTATCCGTGCTGCCATCCATTCGCGCCGGTCCCCATTTTTTATAACGCACATTCGGGCCCATTCCCTTTTGCCGGGCCCCATGGCGCGCGGCAATGCCCTGGCGGATCATGCCACTCACGCTTATTGGGTTGGCTCTCCGTTGGAGGCAGCTCGCCAGTTTCATTCTCTATACCATACTCCTTCACTGACGTTACGTCTCAAATTTGGCCTCTCGCGGGCAGCCGCACGCGATATTGTGCTGCAGTGCACGGCCTGTGCACCTTTTCGTCCAGCACATCATGTAGGTGTCAATCCTCGTGGTCTTCGGCCACTCCACTTGTGGCAAATGGACGTCACTCATTACTCCTCCTTTGGCACTCTTTCTTATGTCCATGTTTCTGTTGATACCTGCTCTGGCATAATTCATGCCACTCCCTTGACAGGTGAAAAGGTAAGTCATGTCATCACCCACTGCTTAGAGGCTTGGGCTGCCTGGGGTAAACCTCAGGTTATCAAAACTGACAATGGCCCTGCCTATACCTCACAAGCTTTTCGTCAATTCTGCACACGCCTAGGCGTGGAGCACCGCACGGGCCTTCCCTACAACCCCCAGGCCCAGGGTATCATAGAGCGTGCCCATGGCACCTTAAAGGCCTATCTCAAAAAACAAAAGGGGGAGACGGGGATGAGCCCTTTGGGCTTACGTACCCCTAAGCCTGTGCTCTCTCTCACCTTGTTCACTTTAAATTTTCTTTTGCTGGATGATCAGGGGCGCTCTGCTGCGGACCTCCACGCCAACCCCGGTTCCCCTTTATCAGAGCAGGTCTTGTGGAAGGATGTCCTGCTTAACAAATGGAAAGGCCCGGATCCGGTTGTGAGCCGGTCCAGGGGAGCTGTCTGTGTTTTCCCGCAGGACACTCCTGATCCAGTGTGGGTCCCGGCACGCTTAACGCGGCGAGTGCAGCGGTTGGCGGATGTGGAGGATGCAGATGATGGGGCGTCCGCTGCCGGGGATGCTGCTGCTCCTGACCTTTCTGCTGCTGGCCGCATCGGTGACGACGGACCGGCGCTGGGCCATCCTGTCGGTGTTCCCGAGACCGATGCCGGTGACCCATGATGCCCAGATCTTCCCCCGGCTGTTCGCTACTAATGCCTCTTTGGGCCTTGCCAATCTTACATGGAACTCCTCCTCAACATTTGAGACGTCGGTCCACGCTATTCAGCAGCGTAATCTGTCTTTCCCCTCCACACCTGTTTGCCTCTGGCCCCCTTTTATCTGGATCACTGCTACTTCCTCTGGTCCTGGTGTTCTCAATTGCTCCACGGCAAACTGCTCCTATGCCCGTTGCTGGAATGCCTCCAGCCAGTCCATGGCAATTGTTGCCCGTATGCCTCAGCATATTCCTTGGCCGGTGGAGGCTCCTAGCTTCTTGACCCTTTTCCGACAGCGAAGAGATTTTGGCGTTACTGCAGCTGTAATTTCCACATTGGCAGTGACTGCCGCACTGGCAGCCGCTATGGCTGCAGCGGTAGGCTCTGTTCAGACAGCACAGACGCTGAACAACCTATCGGCATCTGTGGCTACAGCTCTGGACACACAATCCGCCGTCAACGCGCATCTGAAGGGTGGTATCATGATACTGAACCAACGTGTGGACTTGGTCCAGGAGCAAATAGATGCCTTATGGCAGCTGGCACAGCTGGGCTGCGAATGGCGTTTCACAGGACTATGCATTACCGCGGTACCGTTTGATAATGCTTCCGCCGCGGCCAACAAGTCTCGTCAATTATCTGCTATGTTGACAGGACACTGGTCTAGTCAATTTACCGCCTTGACCCGGCAGTTGCAATTGGAGATCACCCACATTAACTCCACACGCCTGGACTTGACAGTGACCAATGGTCTCTTTCCTACATTTCAGTCAATAGTCCGAGGACTTCGGGACTGGGCTGGCCTGGGGTCCCTAGGGTTCATGGGGATCCTGGGAGCAGGTTTCGTGATCTGGGGGTTCCTGCGCATTCGTGCACAGCGCCGCAGGGACCGAGTGGTGGTTACCCAAGCCCTAGCCGCCCTCGAGTGTGGTCAATCCCTTGGCATCTGGCTACAAATGTTACGCTCCGAAGGTCAAGACCGCCTCCCCTCTCGCACAGCGTGACATGGCCCATGCACTCTGAGGGGTTTCCCCATTGCACCAGATTGTGGCGTGTCACCCCCTTACCAGCCGTTGCACCTCCCAGAGTCTCTGCTCATTGCACGGGAGACGGTGGCCTTTGCACCTGCTTCAGGGACTCCACCCCCTGGATCCGGACCTTGAGGTTGGAGTCCCCAAAGCTTGTGTTGCAAAACAAAAGGGGGAGCTGTTGGGAGCGGTCTCTGATTACGGGTGAGCACATAGCCAATAGAATCATTGCTGGGAGCCTTGTCAGGGCCCTCTACCAATCACTTCCCGCCACGACTACCTGCAATGGTATATAAGCCCACTGTCCTTCCTGTTCGGGGTCTCTCGCCATGTAACTAGACTAGATGCCTCATTAAACTGCTGTTGGAAGAACTCCAGTTTGTTGCGTCATCCTTGCAGGCGAGTGCGGCGCGACAGCTTTATCTTATTATGGACTTTCCTAAGTTATTCATCTTAACTGTATAAACTTTTTAGCTGGTTCACTCCGTCATTCTTACTACATTCATTTAGTAGTGTGGACATACATCTGTTCCTTTGCCAGCCCCTCTTCCTCTACCTGATCTCAAAATGTTGGCAGGCCCAGGACTCCCTTACAAGCTCTGTGTGGCCGCCTGGTTCACCAAGCACCTGTTCTCTCAAATGCGAATTCACTCACAACATATCTCTGATCCCTTGAGCTCCGGCTCCTATATCCAAGTACCAGCTCCATGAGTCCACTCCAATGACCAAAAGACATCTCAAACTTAACCAGGTCCAAAGTGACCCTTGATTTCCCCACCCTTGTCCCCAGCTTATTCCTGGCCTACCCATCCCCACCCCAGTGAAAACCAGTGTCTGCCCAGGGACTCAAGCCAAGTCCCCGAAGCAGGGAGCAGACCCCGAAGGAGAGAGGGCGAGAGCCTCTTCCCTGCGGAATACGCAGTCGCCACCGACTGGGTGTCCTCAAATTCAATTCAGTTCAGATCTCACAGGTTGAGGCCTCAGCCCCCAAGACTGCCCCCACCTCAGTGCGAAGCTCAAGGCCCAGGTATTAATAGTTTTGCCTGTGCTTCCGACTGACCTGTTACAAATCAGCCTTCCCACCACCCCCTCCTTAGGTGTGATGAATTTGCTAGAACAGCTCACAATTCAGGAAAGCACGACACTTACAATTACTAGGAGACTAGAAAAGACAGAAGTCAGGAACAGTCACACAGAAGAGGGGCCGAGGGCAAGGGATGGGGGTGAGCTCCTCCCTGGGAGCTCCCCAAACCTGGTTCACGAGTTTCCACCAAGGCTTCACCCCGCGGGCCTGATTGCGCCATTGGCCGCTGGCGATCGAACCCCATCTCCAGACCTGCTCCTCTCCCTGGAGGTCAGGGGCTGGGGCTGAAAGTGCCGACCCCGCAATCACAGGCAGGGCCGTTCTGGCAGGGCCAGCGCCCCCTGAGGCGCCCCCTGAAGCCACCTTGTAGCATCAGCTCAGATATGCTTGAAAACTAGCTTGTTGCAAATAACAAGGCACTCCTTTCTCTCAGGAAGCTCCAAGGGTTTCGGGGAACTCGGTGAAAAGATCAAATAGAGTATATTTTTGATATTATGAAATATATATTTGGTCTTCGTCCCAGTCTCCCTGCATACATCTCCTAAAATCCTTGAAATCTTCCAAGTGATGCGGGTTCTCCTGTGCTGATGCCGGCTGAGGGCTGGCAGCGCCCGAGGAGCTTCAGGAGAGGCCTGGTCACCGCTGGAAAGATCTAGGCAGCATCAGACGGTTGGGACTTCCAGCCCCTTTCCCCAGTCTCTGGAGGGCGGGGCAGGGCTGAAGTTCAAGTTGATCACCATGGCCAAAGGCTTAATCAATCGCGATCACGCAGTGAAGCTTCCCTAACAGCCCAAAGGACCGGGTTTGGATGCGCTTCCAGGCCGCGGAAACCGTGGCGGTTGCTGGAGGGGGAGCAGCCCGGGAGGGCGCAGAGCTCCCACGCCTCCCCCCACCTCGACCCAATCAACAAAGCTGCGGGGCCTGTGGGAGCCCCAGACTCGGCCTGGAAGGCGCAGGCGGCCCGGGCCCAGCTGCGTGTGTGGGCCGCCCTGTGGGACCAAGTCCTTAACCGTGGGGTCTGTGCCAGCTCCAGGTACGCGGGGTCGGAACCGAACGGAGTCACGGGACATGCAGCTGGCCTCGTAGAAGCAGAGAACTGGCGGTTGTTGGAAAGACACAGCAGTCCCATAGCCCTTCCCACCGGAAAGACGAGGAAACTGTAAGGAGATGTGAAGTGACTTACTCCGGCGGGGGGAGCCCCCGGGACGGCAGCGCAGGCAGCCTGACTCCGGGCTCCGCATCTGTCACCTGACGGCTGCTCCCAGCACACGGCCCTGCCCCGTCCGTCCTCCCCACAGCCCCGCGCCCTCCGTGCGCCGTCACAGGGACGCCCCTCCCCGTGCCAGGCTCGCGCCAGGTCGCGGTAAAGCCGGTGCCCACTCCCGCGCGCGGCCCACCCGGTTCCGCGCTGCAGCCTCGGGAACCACGCACACTCCTGCCACCACGGCATGGCGTGGCCCCCAGAGCCACCGCTCCACTGCGGATCCCACGGCTGCATTTGCACTGAGGCCGGCGACCCACAGGCTGCGCCCAGAGTGGCCCGAATACGCAGGCAGGCTCGGGACAATTCTGACCCTGACTGTGGCTCGAGGACTCTCGGCAGCCTTGCAGGGTCTCCCCCGGGGCGCACATGTCCTCCCGACCCTCCCGCCCGCACCCAGGCGGCTGGCACTGCAGCTTCCGCTCCCCCGGCTGTCTCGCGTCCTCACGGCGGCTCCGACTGGATCCCTGCACTGTCGTCCCGTCGCAGGGTCCGCTTCCCGAGGGACCTTCCAATGCCTCCCCGGGCTGAGATCACGTAGCCCTGGGCTCAGCCTCCAAAGGCTTCGTCGGTGCCTCTTCTGTGACATGTGACACGTCCTACCTTGGGCTGCCGTCATGGTCTTATTTCCCTACTGGTCTGGAAGCTTCTCTCAAGACTCTGAGTCCATTTTCTTCCTTCTCCACATCTAGCAAATGGTCAATAAATATTTGTCGACTAAATGGATGAATAACGACATGAGACAGGGACGCGGTGCAGCAGGGAAGCCTTTCTCGAAGTGTGCTCTTGGCGATGTCAATCGGTGTTATTTGGAGTTAAAAAAAAAAGAATTCCATAGTCAAATAAGTTTAGGAACTGCAGAGTGGAACAAAAAATGAACAGGTGTCTTTACTGTAATTTCTCAGGGCATTTAATGCGCTACTGTTGTTTTGTGACACTCCAGAAAGCAGAGTATTTACACGATCGCAGGACTGGTGTTCTGCGGAACCCTATTTGGGTTAACGTAATTAGGACGACCCCGCCAAGCTTCCAGATGTGCGGTGCATCTGGGCTGAGCCTCAAAGAATTGCACGGATTTCAGTGGGCCAAGGCTGAAGGAGGAAAAAGAAGGTTTTCAGGCAGCATTTCCTACAGAGGCAGGAAGGCATGAGGCACATCCAGGGAAGAGCACATAGATTATTTGCCTCTAAGATTCCTGTAGGAGCCAGAAGTGTAGCAAGGCCAGGAAGGAATGTCACGGGGCAACTGTATTCAGACTGACATTTGCACGTTACCATACACTGTGAAGGGTTCTGCACCAGGAAATGATGGAATAAATGGTGACAAAGGGAATCACTAGTTTTAATCACAAAGCCATATTGCACGTGTAATGGCTTGGCAAGGAGAAGCCCATATGCTGCAATCTCAAGTTTCATATCCAAGGCAATTTGTTTGTCACATTACTAAATCCATAGTCATGATAAAGCTTCTGTTATGCTTAATGTTCTAGTGTGCAATAAGTGTCATGGAAAGAATCTATTAAAACCTCATGAGGATGAACAAATTCTTTCGCACCCACGTCATTGGAACAGAAGCAGTAAATTGCAGCCCTCAACTTCTTGACTCTTTCTTGGCTCAGATTTGTAAACTCTGCTCATATCTTTGGGGCAGCTAAAGTTTGCATCCTTTAAGCAAGCCTAAATTCTTTTCACTTCGAGAGATATTTAGTGTTTGTGGGTATTATCTTTCACCCAAAAAGCCAGGATATGTCACAACGCGGAGTCAGCGCATGTGCACTGCTGACTCAGTAGGTCAAGATGCGGAGGCCGCACACGCTGCTGCTGAGTTTGCGCTCTTAGGCAGCCTGATGGTTGCAGATTTGAAAATTTCCTAATCAGCGCCTTTTCACTGAATTTATTTATTTTTTGAGACAGGGTCTCACTCTGTAGCCTGGGCTAGAGTGCAGTGGCCTCATAATAGCTCACTGCAGCCTCAAACTGCTGGGCTCAAGTGGTCCTCCTGCCTGAGCCTCCCAAGTAGCTGGGACTACAGGCGCCACCCACACCAAGCTAAGTTTTCTATTGGTTGTAAAGTCAGGGTCTCCAACTCCTGACCTCAAGCAATCCTCCTGCCTTGACCTCCCAGAGTGCTAGGATTACCAGTGTGAGCCACCATGCCCCACCTGTCACACAATTTAAATGAAGAGAGAATACTATTTCATAAGTGGAAAGTATATTAATCCTCAGTGCTAAATGATAGGAAAGTTGAACAAATTTTACTCTAAATCTAACATGTTCCCTTGGATTAGATGATCCCAAGGAATCATTTTAAATTTAAATTATATTGAATTTTAAAGTTCAACATTTTGGGTTCTGATTATCTCAAATCAATGTAAGGACAAGTTCAACTTATTCCAAAGCCAACATTTGTTACAGCACTTGCAGTAAGTTAGAGAGGAGTGTTTCCTGAAGGGTCTGTTCAGACATTAACACATTGACTGCCACACTAGAAAGGAAAATTTTTTCCTTAGGGCCACAGTGTTTTATTGCAAAAATAGAATAAAAACTTTGAAAACAAAATGATCCTTTCTAATTTAATGAAAATTTTGTTATTTTTTATTGTTTTCTGTGCATGAGTTATATGCAATTAAATTGTCAATTAATTGTAACAATAAGAATATCAACAAGTAAGATTTTCAGGAACCAACTGCAGGGTTTTGCCCAGGGGGCCACCCCTCACGTAACATGTGTGCTACAGCATGGCAGCCTGAGTTGCCTGAGCACCACGCAGCTCCCAAGGCAAAGAGATGTGTGAGTTACAAGTGCTTCATGAGGCCCCGGGCTCAAAACTAGTGTGAGTTAAATACAACTCATGTGGCAGTTCATGTGCTAAACTATGTCTTTGCAGTTATTCTTCTTGAATGCAAATAAGATTTGTAGCTTTCAATTTGACTTTTTGTTTTTCCAATGTTAATGCTTATCTCTTAGTTTCTAACCTAGGACTTTTTCTCAACACTTCTCTGTCTAAACATAAAACCAACCCCACTGTGTCAGACTAATAGCAAAGAGAAACTCATGACTACAGAAATCCATGAATGAATTTATTTATTCTGTCTCTTCACTCACAGTGGCTCCCTGACCCCAGGAGATTTGTTTATGCTGTTCCCTCTATATAAAATGCTGTTCCTTCTCCTCCTCACCAGGTTAACTCCTGTCATTTACTCAGAGAAACCTTCCTTATAACTGAGTTGATGCTTCTTTTATCATCTCTAATAGCTTTTTCCCACTCCTTTTCAGAACTCGTGACAGCTGTAATTTTTGTGTTTGTGTGATTATTTAATAGTAGCCTGATTTCCCCTGGACTCCCTGAGATAAGGAATCTGTCTTTACTATCATGTAGTATATGAAATTACATGCAATGTATATGCCTTAAACCCTTTAATATGACTCCCAAGAAGTTGTCTGATTTGGAAATTCCCAACAAAAACTGAAAAAAGAACAAGGACTACTACATAGTGGAAAAGTTTTGCAGATTTTTAAAGAACATTGGATCTGCTTTGGCCAGTATAAATACATTCTAAAATGTATCTGCCTAATCAGATAGCCAAAACTCTGGCAAAACTGCACAAGAAAAAAAAGTGATACAAATCAAATAAACGCTGAATTAAGGACAGAGTAACTACAACACAAGGGAAATAGAGCAATGATAAAAATATTCAGAGCTTAGCTTTAACTAATGTAGAAAATCTAGACAAAATAAATAAATTCCTAGAAAAATATAAAATGCCAAAAAATGCCACAAGAAGAAAGAGAAATATGTGAAAGACCAATAATTATTAAGGCAATTGAATTAAAGTTTGCAAAAAGTACCCAGACCCAAAGGCTATTATGGATGCGTTCTACTCAGCTTTCAAGAAAGATGTCCGAGAAGTCGAACTCACCAACTCATGGCACCAAAAATGGCAAGGTGGCAGTCTGCCCTCAGTTCTTGGTGTGCTCTTGGCCAAAGAATGACCAGACACACCAAAATGTCAAGTTCAGACTATTACCCGGTCCTCTGGCTCCTTGCTTGCAAAAATCACCAGCCAGGCCAGTGCAACAGAATAACCCCAGGCAGGAAGCAGTTTCACAGGAGCAGCTCATTATTGTAGAACAAAACGGGTCTGTCTCCGCGAGTGGAGAGAGAGAGACCAACTCACTCTCTGACTGGCCGACCCACCCTCTAACACTGAATTCTCAGACTGTTTCCTTTTATTAGCCCAGTCCGAGGGTGGGCTCTCAGGAGGTGTGGGCTGTTAGCAAATGATCAACAGGTGATCATTTGCATATAGAAGCTTTCTCTAAGAAAGCCTACCTGGGGGGTGGGGACGAACCACGATGCAGATTAAGCTAAGGGTGTAATAATTACCCCTAGGCTACTCTAGGTCACTTTCTAAAGCCTATCCTGCCTGGGCTGGGGAGGTCCCAGATCAATAAGGCGTGCCCTCCTTCCCCACGTGGAGCAGTTGCTCGGGATATGATTGAGGGTGGGGCAGCACCAAAATGGAGCACTGGCCCTTACCCTTCTTCCCAGGTGGGGCAACTGCTCGAGACCACACCAAAGCAGGGCACCCTTGTCCCAACAAGAGCCAGAGATCCTAACTATCTACCTAACAAAAACAAATTCCCTGTTATATGCTTGATTCCGAAACTGGATAAGGAGAGTACAAGAAAAGTAACAGTTTTATCTACTCACGAACGCTAAACAAAATATTAGCTCACTGAGGACACTGGTTATTGGTAATGATGCTGCACCAGCAAGAAGGGTTATTATTGGAAATTTAAGCATGATTTAGTATCAGAAAAGCAGTCATGTTAAGTAAAGGACTATAGGGAAAAACTCATATGATTATGATAACATCTGCAGAAAAGTACTAGACAACATTCTACACCCATTGATAATTTTTATTTTCAAAAAATCTCAGAGCTAGGAATATAAGAGTACTTTCACATAGTGATGAAAACTAAATACCAAAAAATCAACATACTTAACAAAAACATTGCACATAATAGGAAAACCTAAATATTCCCTTAAAGATTGGAAATGACTACCATTACCACTGCTACTTAATATAAATCCGGAAGCACTGACAATCACTAGTAGATAAGAAAAGGAATAAGAGCTAAAAGAATTTGAAGAGAAGAGCTGAGCCTGTCCTTCTTTTTAGATTTGATAATCTGCGTAGAAAATCCAACAGGGAACTTTCGGTTTCCAGCTGCACATGTGAGGAGCTTAGAAGTCATCACTCCATCCTAACAAGTAAAAAGCTGAATACACTGAAAAATCAATAACTCTTGTAGGTCTGTAAGAGAAGTGAAGTCACAGGGCAAACCACTGTCCCCTGCACTGAGGAGACATGTAGGCAGATACACAGAATCACAACAGACCAGACCAGCAGTCTCCATGGAAACCAGAGCCAGGGAGGACCACCTGGCTGTGATTCATGAATGGCTGGAGACTGACTGTGCGCAAATTGGAGAATTGAAAACTCCAGGGGGACCCAGTCACAGGGGGGCCCACATTTTTGCCAGTTTTATTTTCAGGAGTTTGACCAGGTTCTTACAGTAAATATTAGAAAAAAATCCCCTTGTGCTTCTAGAAGGAGGAGGGGAGAAGAAACCATTTTGAAATATGCCAGAGTTTTCCATTCTTTACAAGGTCCGCCCTCAGGAGAAAGTGCTTAGCCAGAGCCTAACCTCTTGGAATTTTATCAGAGCCTCAGTGACCTAGGGGAAGTGAATTATCCAATGCCAGCCCACTCTAGCCATCCTTAGGGGATGAGGAAAGAACTGAGAAAAACCTATGGGGTTCACAGTCCAGCAGCACAGCTCACTGAAAGACTGAGCCCTAATCGTAGGACTGTAGGACACTTCTCCTCTTCTGGACCACCACACTACAAGGCCTATTCACAGCTCTTTCTTTTATCGATTACACCCTATTAAGAAAAAACTACAAAGCATAATGAAAGGCAAAAATATACTTCAAAGACCCAGAGCAAGCATCAGAGCCAGACATGGCAGAGATGTTGGAATTATCAGATCAGGAATTTAAAACAACTATGATTAATATGCTAAGGGCTTTAATGGAGTAGACTATTTGCAAAAATACATGATCAATGTAAGAAGAGGGATGGAAATCCTGAGGAAAGACCACAGAGAAATGCTAGAGATCAAAAACACTGCAACAGATACAAAGAATACCTTTGATGAGCTTATGTGTAGGCTGGACATGACTGAGGGAAAAAATCTCTGAGCTTGATGATCTATCAGTAGAAACCCTCAAACACTGAGGAAAAATAGAACAGAATATCCAAGAACTATAGGACAACTACAAAATGTGTAATAGGTACATAATGGAAATAGCAGAAGGAAGAAGACAAAAGGGAACAGAAGAAACATTTGAAACAACGACAGAGAATTTCCTCAAATTAATGTCAAACAGCAAACTGCAGACTCAGAAAGCTCAGAGAACACCAAGAAGTAAGGATAAATGCAAAAACCTACACCTAGGCATATTATTTTCAAACTACAGAAAATCAAAGATAAAGAAAAAACCCTGATAGAAGCCAGAGAGAGAGAAAGAAAAAAAAAAACACCTTCCAGATAGAGGAGCAAAAATAAGCATTATATCCCACTTTTCCTTAGAAACCATGCAAGTAAAAAGTGAGTAGAGTGAAATATTCAAAGTGCTGAGAGTGAGGGAAAAAAACCCACAAACCTAGAATTCTGCACCCTGTAAAATTATCTTTCATAGTTGAAGGAGAAATACAGACTTTCTCAGGGAAACAAAAATGGAACAAATTGTGTCCAGTAGACCTGCCTTGCTAGAAATGTTAAAAGAAGCTCTTTAGAGAGAAGGCAAATAATGTAGGTCAGAAATTGGATCTACAGAAAGAAATGAAGAGTATTGAAGGAAGAATAAGTGAAGATAAACTAAAATTTTTATTTTTTTATTCTTAATTGATCTAACATGATAGAGTATTCAAAATAATAATAGCAACAGAGCAAGACGGTAGACTGGGAGATCCCAGGCTGTACTATCCCCCATAGCAAGTTCCACTAGCAGCTACCCACAGCCAAGAGCACCTTGGTGAAAACACTAAAACTTGGAAATAAGCCAGAGACACCTGCATGGCCCACAAAACTAAATAAAAACTGCATTAGAAACATAATAGAAAAAGTCCAATTTTGACCATATCATACCCCGCTGACACACACAGGGGCTTCCCCAAGGCCCGCAGCTCACACACCGTAGAAACAGAGCCAGAGCTGGACATCCAGCTTCTGCCGCATTCCCAGGTGCTTCACGGGAAGCCCACTCTGGTCTCACCTCACAGGGAATGCAGAGAGAAACGGCATGGCTAGACCACCCGGCATCAGGTAGAAACAGAGCAAAAAGAAAGAGCCCACAATGGTCAGCACGCAGATCTTGGTGGTAGCTTTGTGCACCTGCCAGAGCTGGAGTCCAGTCAGAGGCACAAGCTAATAGCATGGCCTCACATCCAGGAGGTTAAGCAGTGCTTAGTGGTCTCAAAGCCCACCCCAAGATCCTGCTCACACAGGGAGGTGACCCCACAGTTTATTCTGGCAAAGTACAAGGGATAGTTCTGCCACACCTAGGGGTTTGAACAACACTCGGCATGGCCTCACAGCCCATCCCAAGACTCCACCCAGAGAGGGAGATGACCACCACAGCACATTTCAGCGAAGTGCCAGGGCTAGTTCTGCCACACTCATAAGTTTAGAAAACACTCAGCTCGGTTTCAAAGCCCACCTCAAATGGGCTTCCCACCCAGGCAGGAAGGCAAAACTCAGCTATGCATTTCTACTGAGCATAACAGCTGGTCCTGTTCAAAGGACCTCAGGGTCCTTTCTGGAACCCTGCTTAAATACAGAATCCAAATAGCCATACGATCTGGCCAGGGAATACATCCTGAGGCCTGGCCTCAGCAGAGGATATTGCAGTGCTCAGCCAACAGCTCTGCCTAATGGCAGACCTCAGCCAGTGATCTTCACAGACAACAGAGCTCAGCCAACTTCCCCACCTGAACTCAGAGCAAAGGTAGTTCAAAAGTAAGCTCTGCCTGTCCAGGATCTTTACTAGCTGGCCCATCATGAATCACAGGCTAGACTAAATAGTGAAGGTTTATTCCAGCCAAAGAACACATGTAAAAGCCAGAAGAGGTGACTGTCTCTTCAAATGAACAGATACCAGTGCAAGTACACAAAGATTACAAAGACTCAGGAAATCATGACACCTGCCAAAGAAACTTAAAAAGCTCCAAAAATGGACTCTCAAGATATCTATGAAATGACAGACAAAGAATTCCAAATACTCATCTTAAAGAAGTTCAGTGAACTACAAGAATATACAGATTAAAAATTAAATAAAATTTGGAAAACAGTATACAATCAAAATGAGTTTGACAAAAAAAGGAAAAAAGAGAAAAATAGAAATCCTAGACATGAAGAATACTATTACTAAACTGAAAAATGCAATGGACAGCTTCAACAGCAGGCTTGATCAAGCAGTAGAAATAATCAGTGAGCTTTAAGATGAAACATTTGAAATTATCCAATCAGATGAGCAATTATAAAAAAGGATGAAGAAAACCTACAGGAACTATGAGACACCATCAAGAGTCCTAACCTACACATAAAAGGAATTCCAGAGGAATAATGAAAAGAAAAAGGTCCAGAAAGCATATTTAAAGAATAATGGCTAAACATTTCCTTAATCTGTGGAAAGATGCCAACATCCAAGTATAGGAAGCACAGAGGTCTCAAATCAAGTTCAGCCAAAGTGGAGTTCATCCACACACATAATAATCAAACTATTAAAAATCAAAGACAAAGAAAAATTCTGAGAGCAGCAAGAGATCAGTGGATTTTTCAGCAGGAAGCAAGCGTGCTAGGAGGCAGTGGCATGATATAGTCAAAGTACTGAAGGAAAAAACCCTGCTAACCATGCGTACATTACACAGCAAATCTGTCTTTCATAAATGAGGGAGAAACAAAAACTTTCCCAGACAAATAAAAGCCAAAAGAGTTCACCAACACTAGGCCTACCTTACCGGAACTGCTAAGGGGGGTTCTTTAAGCTGAAACAAAAGGCCACTAACTAATAACAAAACTTACAAATGCACAAAACTCAATGGTATAAGTAATGCAGAGCCATATTCAGAATATTATGGAACTGTAACGGTGTTATGTAGAGCAACTTTATTCATAGAATTATGGTTAAAAGACAAAGCTATTAATAGCAACAACTATAGCTAAAATAAATTACAAAATGATATAAATTCTGACATCAAAAACATAAAATGTTGGGGGAAGAGTAAAGGTATAGAATTGTTGAATTCAATCAAAGTTACCTCATTATCAGCTTGTAATAGACTGTTATAAGATGTTTTATGTAAGTCTCATGGTAACTACACAAAAAAAATCTATAGTAGATGCACAAAACAAAAATAGAAAGGATTCAAAGCATGTCACTACAGAAAAGCATCAAAATACAAAAGAAGACAAAGCAGGAGAGAAAGAAAAAAACAAAGTATCTATAAAACAAATAGCTAACAATTAACAAAATGGCAGTAGTAAGTCCTTACCTATAAATAATTGCTTTAAATGTAAATGGACTAAATTCTCTAATAAAAAGACATAGAGGATTAACCGCATGAATAAAATTTAAAAGACCCAATGATATGCTGCCTACAAGAGACTCCCTTGTCTTTTAAGGCACACATAGTGAAGGCAGGCATAACAATATTCCATGCAAAGGGAAACCAAAAGACAGCAGAGGTACCTATGTATCAGACAAAATAGACTTTAAGTTAAAAATTGCAAAAAAAAAACCAAAAAAAGATAAGAAAAACATTATATAATAATAAAGGGGTCAATTCATCTAGAGGATGTAACAATTATAAATATATATGCACCCATCAGAGCACCTAAATATGTAAAGCAAATATTAATAGATCTGAAGGAAGAGATAGACAGAAATACAATAATAGTAGAGCCCTCAATTCCCCACTTGCAATAATGGGCAGATCATCAGGACAGAAAGTTAATGAGGAAACATTTGACCTGAACAACACTTTAGACTAAATGCACCTAAAAGACATACACGGGACATTCCATTCAACAGCAGCAGAATACATGTTTTTCTCAGGAGCACAGAGAACATTTTTTAGGATAGCTCATATGTTAGATCACAAGAAAAGTCATAGCAAATTTAATACTGAAATTCGATCAAGTACCTTTTCTGACCACAACAGTGTGAAACAAAATCAATAACAGGAGAAATTTCAGAAAGTTTTCAAATACATATAAATTAAAAAATATGCTTCTGAACAACCAATGGGCCAATAAGGAAATTAAAATGGAAATTTAAAAATATCTGAAGACAAACAAAAATAGAAACACCACAACACAAAACTTATGAGATGTAGCAAAAGCAGTTCTAAGAGTGAAGTTCATAGCAATAAAACCTACATCAAAGAAGAAGAAACATTTAAAATAAACAACCTAACATTATGTCTTAAGAAAATAAAAAAGGAAGAATAAAATAAGCCCAAAGTTAGCAGAAGGAAAGAAATAATAAAGATCAAAATAGAAATAAATGAAATAGAGACTGGAAAAACAATACAAAAGATCAAGAAAACTAAGAGTTGGTTTTTTGAAAAGATAAAACCTGTTGATCTTTAGCTAGACTACATCAGGAAAAAAAGAGAAAAGACTCAAATAAATAAAATCAGAAATGAAAGAGGAGACATTATAACTGACACTACAGAAATGCCAAGAATAAGAAGAGATTGTTATGAACAATTATATGCCAACAAACTGAATAACCTAGAATTGGATAAATTCCTAGATGCATACAACTTACCAGGACTGAATCAGGAATAAATAGGAAGTCTTAACGTGTCATAATGCGTATGGAGTGAATCAGTAATAAAAAGTCTTCTATCAAAGGAGAGCCCAGGACCTGCTGGCTTTACTTCTAAATTTCTACCGAACATTTAAAGAAGAACTAATAGCAATTCTTCACAAACTCTTCCAAAAATCAAAGAGAAGGGAATTCTTGTTAACTCTTTTTATGAGACTAGAATTCCCCTGATACCAACAACAGGGGCATAACAAGAAAATTACAGAGTAATAACCTTAATGAACATAGCTGAAAAAATCACTAACAACATAGTAGCAAACCAAATTCAAAAACACATTAAAATGATCATTCACCATGATCAAATCAGATTTATCCTTCGAATGCAAGAATGGTCCGGCATTCACAAATCAATAAATGTGATACATCACATTATCAGAATGAAGGACAAAAACCCTATGACCATCTCACTGGATACAAAAAAAGCATTTGACAAATCTAACATTCTTTCATAATAAAAGCTTCAAATCAGGCATAGTGGGAATGTACCTCAACACAATAAAGGTTATATATGAGAAGCCCATAGCTAACATTATACTCAACAGTGAAAAACTGAGAGCCTTCTCTCTAAGATCTGGAATGAGACAAGGATGTCCACTCTTGTCAGTTGTATTCAGTATAGAATTGGAAGTCCTTGCCAGAGCAATTAGGCAAGAGAAAGAAATAAAAGGCATATGAATAGAAAAAGAAGTGAAATTGTCACTGTTCGCTGATGACATAACCTTATATATAAAAACCCTAAAGATTCCACCAAAAAACTGTTAGAACTAGTAAAAAAATACAGTAAAGTTTTGAGGATACAAAATCAACACTCAAAAATCAGTAGCATTTCTACATACAAACAACAAATTTTCTGAAAAAGAAATCAAGAAGGTAATCCTATTTATAATGGCTAAAAAAATACTTAGAAATAAATTTAACCAAAGAGGTGAAAGACCTGTGTGCTGAAAACTATAAAATGTTAATAAAATAAATTGAAGAAGAAACAAATAGATGGAAAGATGTCCTGTGTCCATGGATTGGAAGAATTAATATTGTTAAAATGTCCATACTATACTACCCAAAGAGATCTACAGATTCAATGCAATCCCTAAAATTCCAATTTCATTTTTCATATAAATACAAAAAAATGATCCTAGAATTCACAAGGAACCACAGAAAATGGTTCTGTAAAAAATGAAAAATAAAATTACCATATGATCCACCAATCCCACTTTGGGATATTTACCTGAAAGATTTGAAATCAGTATGTCAGAGAGACGTCTACTCCCCCTTGTTCATGGAGGCGCTATTCCCAATAGCCAAGTTACAGAATCAATGTATGCCCATCAGTGGATGAATGGCTAGAGAAAATGTGGTGTATATACACAATGGAATATGATTCGGGCTTGAAAAAGAAAGAAATTCGGTCATTTACAACACTATGGATGGAATTAGGAATTGTGCTCTGAATGTCAATGTTCTAAACGTGCCAGTTAGAGGATAGAGATTGTCTGAGTGGATCAAAAAATAAGACCCAACACAAGTTGTCTACAAGAAACACACTTTAAATATAAAGACACATATAAATTAATAGTAAATGGATAGACAAAGATATACCATGCCAACACTAATCAAAAGAAAATGGGAGTGGCTATCATAATTTCAGACAGAGCAAACTTCAAAGCAAGGAGAGTTATCAGGGATACAGAAGGCGTTACACAAGGATACAGGGTCAGTTCTCCAGGAAGAGATAACAATTCACAACATGTATGTACCTCACAACCGAGAGTCAGAATATGTGAAGCAAAAACTGATATGACTACAAGGTGAAATAGATGAATCTACTATTATTGTTGGAGACTTCAACACTCCTGTATCAGCAATGCATAGATCTAGTAGGCAGGAAATCAGTAAGGACATAGTGGAACTCAACAACATAATCAATCAATTGGACGTAATCAACATCTTTAGACTACTTCACCCAACAAAAGCAGAATACATTCTTCTAAAGAGCATATGGAGCATTCACCAAGAGAGATCACATTTCGGGCCATAAAACACACCTTAACAATGTAAAAAATTAGAAATCATACAATTTCTTCTCTCAGACCACAATGGAATTAAACTAGAAATCAATAACAGAATGATAATTGGGAAATTCAAAAATACATTGATATTAGACAACACATTTCTAAATAACACATAGATTGAAGAAGAAATCTAAAGAGAAATTTAAAAATATTTTGAACTAAATGAAAATGAAAACAGAATTTATCAAAATTTGTGAGATGCAGTGAAAGCAGTGCTTAGAGGGAAATTTGTAGTGTTGAATGCATGTATTAGACAAGTGGAAAGATTAAAATAAATCACCTAATTTTCCACCTTAGGAAATTAGAAGAAGAGCAAATTAATCCAATATAAGAAGAAGTAAAAAATAATAAAAATTACAGTAGAAATCATCAAAATTGAAAGCAGAAAATTAATAGAGAAAATCAATGAAACCAAAAGCTGGTTCTTTGAAAATTTCAATAAAATTGATAATCTTCTAGCCAGGCAGGAAAAAAAAAAGGGAGAGAAGACAGAAAGTACTAAAATCAGAAATGAAAGAGGGTATATCACTACAGCTCCCAGGCACATTAAGGGAATAACACAGGAATATTATGAACAACTCTGTGTCCACAAATTTAATAACCAAGATGAAATTGACCAATTTTTCAAAAGACACAGTCTGCCAAAACACTTGAAGTATTAGACATTCTGAATAGGCCTATATTTATTACAGTGATTGAATCAATAATTGAATCAATAATTAATAACATTCCAAAACAGAAAGCACCAGGCCCAGATGGGTTCACTGGTGAATTCTATCAAATATTTAAGGAAGAAATTATGCCAATTCTCTACAATCTCTTTCAGAAGATAATAACAGAAGGAATATTTCTTAATTCATCCTATGAACCCAGCATTATTTTAAAATCAAAACCAAAAAGAAAAGAAAGCTACAGACCAATATCTCTCATGAACACAGATACAAAGATCCTCAACAAAATATTAGCAAATTGAATTCAGCAACATATTAAAAAAGTTATACATCATGATCAAGAGAGATTTATCCCAGGTACGCAAAGCTGATTCAACCTTCAAAAATCAATTAATGTAATCCACCACATCAACAGGTTAAAGAAAAAAAAATCACATGATCATATCAATAGATGCAGAAAAAGCATTTGAAAAAATCCAGCACCTATTCATAATAAAAGCTATTAGTAACTAGGAATCAAGGGAAACTTCCTCAACTTGATAAAGTATATCTACCCAAAAAACCCACAGCTAACATCATACCTATTGGTGAAACTAGACACTTTCCTATGAAGATTTGGGACAAGGCGAGAATGTCTGGATGTCCTCTTTCACCACTGTTTTTCAGCAACGTACTGGAAATCCTAGCTCATGCAGTAACACAAGAAAAGGAAATAAAAGGAAATAATTGGGAAAGAAGAAATAAAACTGTCTTTGTTTACAGATGACATGATTGTCTATGTAGAAAATCTGAAAGAACTGACAAAAAACAAAAACCCTCTTGGAATTCACAAGCAATACAACAAGGTTGCAGGATACGAGGTTAATAGACAAAAGCCAAAGGTTTTTTATGTGCCAACAATGAACAAGTGGAATTGCTGGAACAACTGGACATTCACATGCAGAAAAAAAAAAAAAAGAATCTAGACACAGACCTTACACCCTTCACGAATATTAACTCAAAATGGATCACAGACCTAAATGTAAAATGCAATACTATAAAACTTGAAGAAGATAACACAGGAGAAAATCTAGATGACTTTGGGTTTGTCAGTGGCTTTTTAGATATAACACAATCCATAAAAGAAATAATTGATAAGCTGAGCTTCATTAAAATTAAAAATTTCTTCACTGCAAAAGACACTGTCAAAAGAATGAAAAGACAAGCTACAGACTAGGAGAAAATATTTGTTAAAGACATATTTAATAAAGGACTTTTATCCAAAATATGTAAAGCACACTTAAAATTTAACAATAAGAAAACAGTCTGGTTGAAAAATGAGCCAAAGATCTTAACAGACTCTTCACCAAAGGAGATATGAAGACAAGCATATGGAAAGACACTCCACGTATTATTTTTTATGTCATCAGGGAAATGCAAATTAAAACAACAAGCAGATGCTGCTACACACCCATTAGAGTGACCAAAATCCAGAACACTGACAATACCAAATACTAGGAAGAATGTGGAGCAACAGGAATTCTTTACTCATTCTTGGTGGAAATGCAAAATGGTACAGCCACTTTGGAAGACACTTTGGCAGTTTCTTACAAAACTAAATATACTCTCGCCATGTGATCCAGCAATTGCACTCCCTGCTAGTCCCACAAAGGAGCTGAGATCTTATGTCCACACAAAAATCTGTACACAACATAGCAGCTTTATTAATAGTTGCCAAAGCTTGGAAGCAACCAAGATGTTTTTCAGTCCATGAGTGGATAAATGAACTATGGTTTATCCAAACAGTGTAATATTACTCAGTGCTAAAAATTAATAAGCAATCAAGACACGGAAAGACATGGAGGAAACTTAAATGCAAATTGGTAAGTGAAGGAAGCCCATCTGAAAGGGCTACATACTGTAGCATTCTATACGATGTTCTGGAAAAGGCAAAACCATGGAGACAGTAAAAGGATCCATGGTTGCCCATGGTTGCCAGGGTTGGCAGGGAGGGAGGGAAGAATAGCAGAGCACAGAGGGTTTTTAGGGCAGTGAAACTACTGTGTGATACTATCATGCTGATACACGTCACATGTCATTACACATTTGTCCAAGTCCATGGAACGTACAACACCAAGAGTGAACCCAAATGTAAAGTATGACCTTTGAGCAACAATGTGTCGATGTAGGCTTACCAGTTACAACAAACGTCCCAGTCTGGCCTGGCGGGAGACGGTGACAGAGAAAGAGGCTCTGTCTGCGGGGGGCCGAGGGCATGTGGGACATATCAGCACAGACCTCTCTATTTTGCTGTAAACCTAAAACTGCTGTAACAATAGACTTCAAAAAAAAAAAACAGGACCATCAGGCAAATTATTATAACTAATAAGAGATTCATCAATATTGAAAAATATCAACTCACAAAAATTAATAGTATTGTTCTTCACCTATGATAGGCAACATTGACATATAATAGAAGATAAGATACCATTCACAATAGTTACAAAAACTATAATGTACCTAGGAATTCATCTAATAATGTAGAACAAAATTAAATATTTTTAATGGATACAAAAGAAAATCTGAATAAATGGTGATATATACTATGTTCATAGATGGATAACTTAACATCCTAAAGTCGATTATTCTCTAATTCATCTTTAAGTTGAGAGCAATTGCCTAACAAAGTTCCAGCTGGATTATCTGAGGAGGTGAAGAGCAAGGGGGGAAATCCATTCTACTGGATATTGACACAATTCGAAACTGCAGTAATAAAAATTTGGTGCTGGTATAATAACATGCCAATAGAAAAGGGAGCAGAAAGTAGAGTTTGGAAGCAGAGATAGTCCCTCCTTGCTACTCGTAGATTCTGTATTTGTGAACCTACCTACTTCCCAAAATGTATTTGCAACACCAAAATCAACTCTCACAGGTATGAGTGGTCATCCCCAGGCATGCACAGAGTAGTGAACGCTTTGAGTGGTCCTACATGCACGGTCCCAGCTCTCAAAACGTAAAATAAGGGTCATTTTCACGGTCTATTCAGTGCCATGTGTTTCACGTGTCTGTGCATTTTGCAGGTGATTTTGCTGTCTAGAATGCTCCCCAAGTGTAGTGCTGAAGTGTCTGCCTAGTGTTCCTGAGTAAGAAGACTGTGGTGCACTTTACTGAAAAAATATAGTGTTAGATAAGTTTAGTTCAGGACTGAGTTGCAGTACTGTTGGCCATGAGTCCAATGTTAATGAATCAATGCACGGTAAGTACATCCAGGAAAAGCGAGAGGAAATCCTCCAGTCTTCACGCGAGGCTGCACCAGAAAGAGCCACAGCAACGTCTAGAGTGCATGGTGAGGGGGCCCATGGAAAAGGGGGAGAAGCAGCCAGATTTGTGAACTCATGAGATGACAACCGACAGGAAATTTATGTGGACAGCATTGTTGTCAAACTGAAAGCCAAAGAAATTTATGTTCACGTTACCAAGGGTCAGGAAAATGTCAAACCGTTCTCGGCAGGTGCTGGCTGCCTCAAAGCTGCAAGAGGCAACACAGTGTGAAAAATGTCAAACTCGCAGGTAAGGCAGGCTCTGCAGATCATGAGGCTGCAGAGCAATGTTTAAAATACCTGTTGAGTGTTAGACAGGAAAGGCGTCACGTGGAAGAGGTTTTCAACACTGATGAGATGGGCTTGTTTGAAAAGGATGTTGGCAAACAAACCTACGTAACACAAACTGTGTCCAAAGCCCCTGGCTTTACATAATTCAAAGACCATAAAATTAATTATTTGTAAGAAATGTGTACAGGCACACCTCATTTTATTGCACCTCACTTTATTGTGCTTTGCAAATACTGCATTTTTTACAAACTGAAGGTTTGTGGCAACTCTATATAGAGCCAGTCTATTGGCACCATTTTTCCAACAGTATGTGCCCACTTCACATCTGTGAGTCACATTTGGGTAATTCTCACAGTATGTCAGACTTTGTTATTGTTGTTACATCTGTCATGGTGACCTGGGATCTGGGATCTTCAATGTTACTGCTGTCGTGGTTTGGGGAAGCCACAAACTGCACCCAAGTAAGGAGGTGAACTTCATCTGTGAGTGCTGTGTGCTCTCACCACTCCACTGACCAGCTGTCCCCCACCTCTCTCCTCTCCCCAGGCCTCCCTATTCTCTAAGACACAATGTTGAAATTGGGCCAATTAACAACCTCACAATGGCCTCTAAGTGTTCAATTGAAAGGAAGAGTCACATGTCTCACTTTAAATCAAAAGCTAGAAACAATTCAGCTTAGTAAAGAAGGCATGTTGAAAGTCAAGGTAGGTCAAAAGCTAGGTCTCGTGCACGAAATAGTTGGCCAAGTTGTGAGTGGAAAGGCAAAGTTCTTGAAAGAAATTAAAAGCACGACTCCAGTGAACACATGAATGGTAAGGAAGTAAAACAGCCTTGTTGCTGATATGGAGGAAGTTTGAGTGGTCCAAGAGGAGGAGCAAAGCAGTGACAACGCTGCCTCATGCCAAAGCCTAATCCGGAACAAGGCCCTAACTCTGTTCCATTCTGTGAAGGAGGAGAGAGGTGAGGCGGCTGCAGAAGAAGGATTGGAAGCCAGCAGAGGCTGGTTATGAGGTTGAAAGAAAGAAGCTGTGTCCGTAACATAAAAGTGCAAGGTGTAGTAGCAAGTGCTGATGTAGAAGCTACACAAAGTACCCAAAAGACCTAGCTGAGATGAAGGTGGCTACACTGAACCAAGGATTTTCAGTGGAGATGAAAGCAGCCTTCTACTGTGAGATGCCATCTAGGACTTTCATAGCTAGAGAGGACAAATCAATGCCTAGTTTCAAAGCTTCAAAAGACAGGCTGATTTTCTTGTTAGGGGCTAAGGCAGCTGGTGACTTTAAGTTGAAGCCAATGCTCATTTACCATTCTGAAAACACCAAGGCCTTTAAAAATTATGCTAAATCTACTTGACCTGTGATTTATAAATGGAACAACAAAGCCTGGATGACAGCACATCTGTTTCCAGCATGATTTACTGAATATTTTAAGCCCACTGTTGAGATCTACTGCTCAGAAAAAAAAAAGAATTTTTTTCAAGATGTTACTGCTCATTGAAATGCAGGTGGTCACCCAAGAGCTCTGTTGGACATGTGCAGCCGATGAATGTTGTTTTCATGCTGCTAACACAACACCCATTCTGCACTCCATGAATCAAGGAGTCATTTTGGCTTTCGAGTCTTACTATTTAAGAAACACATTTGGTAAGGCTATAGCTGCCATAGACAGCGAGTCCTCTGATGCATCTGGGCAAAGTACATTGAAAACCTCTGGAAAGGATTCACTGTTCAAAATGCCATTATGAACATTCATGATCCATAGGAGGAGGTCAAAATATCAATGTTAACAATTTGGAAGAAATTGATTCCAGCCCTCATTGATGACTTCGAGGGGTTCACGACGTCAGTGTAGGAAGCAGCTGCAGGTGTAGTCGAAGTAGCAAAAGAACTAGATCAGATGTGGAGTCAACAATGGGACTGTTCATTTCATGATAAAACTTGAACAGGTGAATTGTGGTTTCTTGAGATGGAATCTACTCCTGGTGAAGGTGATATGAACATTATTAAAATAACAAATGATTCAGAATATTTCAAAAACTTGGTTGATAAAGCAGCAGCAGTGTTTGAGAGGATTGACTCCTATTTTGAAAGTTCTACTGTGGGTAAAATGCTATCAAACAGCTACACATGCTACAGAGAAATCTTTTGTGAAAGGGAGAGACAATCTACTCGGCAAACCTCATTGCTGTCATATTTGAAGAAATTGCCATGGCCACCCCAACCTTGGGCAACCACCCTGTCGGTCAGCAGCTGCCAACATTGCGGTAAGACCCCCACCAGCAAAAAGGCTTAGATGATCATTCGTATTTTTTAGCAATAATGTATTTTTTAAATAAAGTGTATACATTTTTTGACATAACATTATTGCACGCAATAGACTACAGTGTAGTATGAACATAATTTTTATATGTACTGGGAAACAAAATTCATGTGACTCACTTTATTGTTTATTGTTTCACATATGATAAAGTTGGCACCACAAATGAATGCTCTATTGTGGTGGTCTGGAACAGAACCCACAATGCCTCCCAGGTACGCCTGAATTAAATAAGAGGCATTTAAGCAGAAACACACTCAAACAAGGTTATATGTCGATTTGGATGATAAAATGTTGCAACCAAAGGCTCAGAGAAACTTAACCTTGTTTTCCCTGAGTAGAAGTGGTTCCCTATTTGCTTACTCAGGGTTTGTGGTGACTTTTTAGATCATAACTACTGTGAATAATGGGAATGGACCCGTGTGTGTATGCATGTGTGTGCATGTATGCACATGTGTGTGTGTGTGGGGTTCACATATGATAAAGTTGGCACCACAAATTAATGAGAAAAGATCAGATTATTTAGTAGGTAGTGGTGAGAAAATTAATTTACCATATGGAAAACTAAAACTAGCTCCCTATTTATTCATTTATAAAATTGATCCTGGGGGGGCAACAAACCTATAAGACTAATGGAAGAAAATGTAAGAGAGTATCTTTGTGACGCAAGGGCAGAAATGGACTTTTAAACAACACATCAAGAAAATATAAAGTAAAAAGTTGATACATTTGACAGCATAAATGTAAAGATCTCTTCATCATAAAAGACACAATAATCAGAGTTATTTAACATAGACTTGAAGAATATTTTCTATATATAATTCTGATTCATTTCCAGAATATCCAAAAAATCCCTGGAAATGAACAAGAAAAAAAAAAAAAACAAAAAAACAGGAAAACCTATAGAAAAGTTTGGAAAAGGATCTGAATAGGAACTTTACAGATGGGAAATCAAAATGGCTAGGAAAAATATGAAGGGATACACAAGCCTACAATTAAGGACACGCAAATAAAAGTCACAATGAGATCCCATTCATCATATCGGGAGAAGTTGATGTGGATTAAATCAAGTAATAGAACGTGAAAAAGACAGGAACCCCCTTGTGCTGCTGCTGACGGGGGACAACCTGGCCCAGCCACCTGCCAGCGTGGGGTGAGGCCAGTTATGCCTGTAACCCTGACCCGGCAGTGCCCTGGCCCGAGCGCGTAACCCGGAGAAACCCCCACAGAGGACTTGCATGCTGGCGTGTAGGCGGCAGCTGTTTGTTCTTACCAGAAAGCTCAGACATCTGAGTGCTTGCTATTATGAGAAAAGAAACCACTGGAATGCATACTATTGAATTCTATGCAGAATTAGAAACTGCAAAATAGATCTGCATACAGCAACAGGAGGAGGTCTAAAAACATAATGTTGAGTGAAAAAAGGGGGAGGAAATAGAATCAAAAATGCACATCACGTATATTTTCCAAAGTTGCATATGGAGAGTGGCCATAAAAATCTGAAAACATGGATAATATGTATTTTTATATATTGAGTCTCTTTGGTTATTTCTTCTGGGGTACAGTAAAGGCACAGAGTTACTGAGTGTAACTCAGACATAAGTCAGCAGAGCCAGCGCGTTCCAGACATGGTGCAGGCCTGACAAAACGCTGCATTAATGCATTCCTCACCATTTTGTATTAAACTGTGAATTTCTAATTCAGGACAACACCTCGAGCATATCACACATTTTAACGCAATATCACTTAACCATTTATTATGCAGATTTACATGTTTCCAGACTATAGCCACATCGTGTATCTATCAGGGTATATCAAACATATGAGAGCACACGCCTCTGAGGAGAACAGGAATGGAGTCAGAATTGTGGATTAAAGAGGAAAAAAGGAAAATAAGAGAGGGGTGTGGACTGGTGATCAAAGGGTGTGTCATAAATAGAAGAACGAAATCATCTCCACTCTTGGTACTTGAGTTTGGAGCCTGGCCATAGCCGTGTCTCACAAGACGTGCCCAAAGTGGACTTGCCCTAACGCTAAGGGACACAGACAAACTGGAACCTCTGGTCTACATGTTTTTACAATGACCTCTGCTGTAGACAGTTTTTGGTAAAAGAAAATCTGTTTCACTCCATCTTCCCTAAATAATTGTTCAATGCACCTTAATGACCTATCAAAGCCTAGTATAAAACCCGAAACTATAAACTGTCAGAAAAAACCATAGCTGACCTTGGCACAGACCAAAATTTCTTAGACATGACGCTAAAACACTGACAATCCAAGAAAGACAAAAAATGGAGAAATTGGACCTCATCAAAAGTAAGACCTTGGCTCTTCAAAAGACACCACAAAGACATGGAGAAAACAAGCCACAAACTGAGAGACGGTGTCTACGAGTCACGTGTCTGAGAAAGGACCTGTGCAGAGAAAACGCAGAGATCCCTTATGACTCCCCAGACAAGCCAATGTTTGAAACGGACAGAGTATTTGGATAGAAGCATCACCAGAGAAGGCACACAGATGGCAAACGAACACGTGGAAACACCTGGGCAGCACCAGCCAGGAGGGGACTCGAGTTAAAGCCAGGGCAGGACACTGAAATGCCACTACATACATGTTAGAGTGGAGGGAGAAAAGTGACAATAGCAAGTGCTGACAAGACTGGGGTGTACAGGGAACCCCACACATTGCTGTGGGGATGCAAAGTGGTACCGCCACCCCGGACACAGCTGAGCAATTTTTTGTAAAGTGAAATACAAACTTACCATTTGGCCCATAGTCTCACTCCTAGGTATTTACCCAAGTGAAATGAAAACTTATGCTTGCACAAAAACCTGTATGCAAATGTTTCCAGCAGCTTTATTCATAATTGTCAGAATCTGCAAACAACCCAAATGTCCCTCAGGGGTGGGAAAGATGAGCTGTGGTCCATCCCCACCACTAAACGCTAAGCAACAGGAAAAGGAACGACGGGAATGAAATGTAACGGGAAGAGGCCAGATGCCGCTCTGGAGGCGAGAAAGCTACAGGGAGGGAAAGCAGTCAGTGTTTCTGGAGGCTGGTGGGGATAAGGCATCTGGGGAAACTTGGAGAGGATGATGGAATGTTCTATATCTTGATTGGGATGGTGGTTACACAACTGTATACATGATGTCAAAACTCACAGACTGTCCACTAAAAGGGTTAATTTTACTGTAGGTGAATTATACCTTAGTAGGAAAAGAAGTAAGAAAGACAGAGACCATTAGGCTTGAAGGGACACCAAATCCCGTGGCATTAAAGGATACATGCCTGTCTCCAGCAGATCCGAAAGCAGCCAGCCTACACCCTGCACCCTCTGGCTGACGCCTGCCTCTGCCCTGCCGAGTTCTGTCCCTGAAGTATTTCCCAAAGATTGCTGTGAGCATCCGGCTACCCTTGTTCCTAGCCTCTTTTACCCACTGCCTAAGACACACGCGCGTGCACACACACACACAGGCACACACACGCACATGCACATGCACACACAGGCACACACGCATGCACGTGTGTGTACACACACATGCATGCATGCACACTCACATGCACACACAGGCACACACATATGCACACACATGCACATGCACATGCACACACACACACACAAAGGCACACATGCACACATGCACACACACACACAGGCACACACACATACGCACACTCACCCACACACATGCACATGCACGCAGGCTGCCCCTTCCTGCTTTCCCCTCTCCCTGCCCCCTGCTCTGTTGCCCAGGCTTCCTTCAGGGAGTCTCCACCTCTGAGAGGGAGCAGGGTTGAGCGCCTGGAGGAAAGCTTGCACTGTGTGCAGACACCACATGGGACAGTCAAGCTTTTGTGAGTGACCCAAGACCCTAAATTTCCACCAAGCAGAGCACTGTTCTACAGGAAAGTAGCCCAATGAATAAAGAACATGCAGAGCATGCCCTGGTCCTATGCTGAGGCTGTGTATGGTCTCCTTGGAACAACTTACTCCCTTCAGGGTTGCAAACTGGGCCAGGGGTGTAGACAGAGCCAGTAGAGGCCTGGATGTCACCCACCCTGACTGTGCTGTGCCTGAGGAGGGACACGGCACAGCTGAGCACCAGCCAGCCCGGCAAACCGCGCAGCTGGTGGAGGTACAGCCTTTCATTCTGCTTTCCCACCACTGTGGCTTGGCTGTGACCCCAATCCACGTGCTGGCATCTTAATGCCCGCTGCGATGGGGTGAAGAGGTGAACCTTCAGGAGGTGAATGAGTTAATGCCATCATGGGCTGAGTGAGTGGTCTCGGGGGTGGGTTCTTGGTGAGAAGGATGAGCTGCTCTGTCTCGTGCGCT
Source organism: Lemur catta (assembly GCF_020740605.2). Lineage (NCBI taxonomy): Eukaryota > Metazoa > Chordata > Mammalia > Primates > Lemuridae > Lemur > Lemur catta. The sequence continues at coordinate 122,248,949 of NC_059128.1, read as the reverse complement.
CCTTTCTGCCTTCCGCCTTCCCACCGTGGATGCCCTTTGCCAACCTCCCGACTGGGAGCCAAACAAACTTCTTTTCTTTATAAATTTCCCAGCCTACGGCATTCTGTTACTGCAGCATAAGAGGGACTCGGGCACCCACTCTCTTCCCTCAGGTACCCAGCTCTGTGGCACTGTCTCCACACTCACATACGGCATCTTGTCTTGGAAAGTCTGACGCAAACTCTTCCATACCGAGCTGCAAAGCCTCATGAGAGCAAAGAAAGGACTTCTCCTAGGACTTCACCTTTATCAGGGAAAGAAGCCAAAGCCTCTCACGTCACAATTATAGGACTGCCGTTTATTCGTGGAAGAGGCAGTGAGGGGACAGAGGCTTCTTGTGCATCCGCTAGGTATTTGGGGGAACACCAATTCCCCCTATGCATACAGGAGTCTCCCCACCCCAGCCTGAGCCCCTACCCTCCCCAGACCCGGCCTCAGCCTCAGCAGCCTTCCTGGCACCAAAGAGCAGCCCGAGGCTGCAGTCACCAGGACCACGGATGACTGGCAGGACCCAGCCACTAACATGAGCTGAGGTCTTCAGCAGTACAGCGTTCAACAGGGTCTCTCTGTCGGAATAACCCAGGGAAGATCCCAGGGCATTAGGTTTCCTAGACCAGAGAATCCAGCTTCTCCTGCAGGGGCTGGCACTGGTGGGATCCTTGGCTCCAGGGTAGGCTGGGGGAGCCCCAACCTCTTCCTCCTGCAGTTGTGGCTCAGCACTCTCCAGAGGTAAGTGGTAGGACTGTCACCATCGTCCTGTCCATCAGCAGCTCACGGTGGTCAAGGGAGAAGTGGCCCGGATGTCCCCTGCTGGCTTAAACTGCTAGGGGTTCCCCGAGGCCTTCAGGGTTAAACACAGACCCTCAAACTGTGGCTGAGGCTCCTGCCGCCCGCCCACCTCCCACAGCCAGCAGGCCAGGCCCCAAATGCCCTCATCCCTCGGCCTAAAATGTGCCCTCCACGCACCCTTCCTTGCCAGCCTGGCCAAAGCCCCTCACTCCTCAGCACTTCTCTCCCCGCAGGGGGCTCACTCAGCTGCCCATCCTGTGCCCTCCCAGGGAACTTAACACAGCACACCCTCGCTGGGCCTGGTGGCTGTGTCCTCCTCTGCACGGCCACCTCCAACCAGCATCTTTCATCTGCGTCCTCATCGAACCGTTCTTTAAAAATAGGTCAGACTCCCGGCTGCCTGCAGCAAGCCTACCGGAAGCGGGGGACGGCTGAGATGACTTGCTGGTGTTGAACTAAATACAGCCAAACCACGCGGTGCAGGTGGTCCGTCGTGACCTGGCCTGGAGGAGCACGTAACCTTCCTTTCATCTTGGATCTGTCCTCTGCCCTGAGATCCTCCTTCGTTACACGTGGTCTTGGGCAGGCCTTTCATCCTGTGTTTGTGAGACATCCAAGAGTGATGTCCAGACTCCCTGTGGGCCCTGTGCGTGTGACAGGTCTCTCCGCTGGGTGTCTGGGCCTCGGGCGCATGGCAGTGACAGGCAGGGGCTTTCTCTGTGAAGTCTCGCAGTGAGTCATCAGCCACAGCCTCGGGGACGACAGGGCTTCCCTGTGCTGCAGTGTGACTCAGGCTCGCTGTAGATTACCTGCAACAAAGGAGAAATTTAGCGTGGCTGTGATCGGGCCAAGCCTGCCCTAGACCCCATGGCAGGGCCTTTAAACAAAGGCCTGAAGACTTTCTGGCCAGGTGGGGTCGGAAGAACCAGCTGCTGCCGATAATACTTGCGTTCCAGCCACGGGAGCTTCTGGGCACACTGTGCCCCACAGTCCCGTCTGCCCAACTGGACTGAGGTTTGGTCCATGAAACTTAACTGACACCAGAGGCCAGGGCGGGTCCAAGGAGTGGAGAGATGAGGAGGCTCTGGGGTTCGAAACCTCAAGGAGAGCATGGAGTGAAGTCAGCTGCGACCTTCCACACGTCACTTAACCTCTCCAGACCTCGGAGTCCTCATCTGTGGTCTCTCTGTCTGAACACCCCAGGGAAGCAGCCCAGGGCAAGTTTTCTAGACCAGAGCGTCTAGCTCTCAGTGGGGTGGATGACAATCTTTACGATGAAATGAGAAAATGTCTACAAAAGCAGCTGTGTAGTGTGGCAGGGACAGTGACTAAAAGGGGAACTTGGCTGCCTGGGCTTTCCTTTTATTTCTCTGTCATTTCCCCTCTGGGGCAAACCCAGAGAGATGAGTCTGTCGCAGCTTGAGAGCCAAGAACCCCAGAGGGCTCTTCTGATCCCTCAGCCTCCCTCACGCAGTTCATAGATTTATCCAGAAATCAGACTTCCCCGTCTATCTGTGGCATGATCCTATCACCTGCCTCGGCTCCCGGAGGCCTTGGCATTAGCCTGACTTTAATGCGGAAGGAACAGGACGCAGCCCATTTAGGGGAACCAGAACATCTCAGAAATGTCCTTTCTTCCCGTTCCAGCTGCGCCATGATGACATTTACACAGAATGGGATGAGATAATAACATTTTTCGAGAACCCTGATTCCCCAGCTCTGTGCTGCAGAATGAAATTAGCGCAATTTAATTACAGATGACAAATGGCCGTGGTCATCTCCGTGGCACAGAAGCCCCAGGAGCCCTCGGTGGGCACCCGCCTCCTGACTTCTGGGCCAGAGACCCTTCTGTGGGGCCCACACGCCTCCCTCAGGGCTCCCCAGGAGGGAGTGAGCCGGGTGCAAGCTTCCTCAGCTGTTTACCTTGGCAACGGTTGCCAGGGCCGGTGGATTTGAATTGCTGGAGCAGATGGGGTAGGGCAGAAACGAAGAGCCCCAGAGAGCACCTAGGGTGCAGGGCTCCCAGCCCCCTGCCCCAGAGCACGGGGCCTTCACTGGGCACAGCCTCCCCTGCTCCCGGTCACCTGGTGCAACCTGCAGCTGCCTTGTCCGCTGTGACCAGCCCTGCAAAGCCATGGGCAAGCCTGCTGCAGGGAATGCCCCTAGTCCTCCAACAGCCTGCCCCAGTGCCATGCGGTCCTTTCTGCCTGAGCTGTGGCCACCCTTGCCACGATAAGGCAATGGTCTCTTGGTGACAGTCACTCCTGCCCTGTGGCCTGTCTGCAAGCCCAGGGTCTGTCTGCAGTTGCCTGTCATGTGTCTCTAGCATGTCCTCTGAGCAGGCCCTGTGCAGGTGCCGGGGACTCCGGTGCATTGGCGCAGTCAATACCACCCCGCAGAGCTCCTATCTGATCGTCTGAAAGGACAAGACAGCTGCTGCCCTTGTCCCGCAACAACCAGGGATGTCCCTCCTCTTCCCAATCCAGAAGCGTCCTTGGATGCAGGAGCTTCCTGAGCCGCTGAGCAAACGTCTGACAGCTTTTGGCCTGTCTTCACCCTGAAGCTCCCGAAGGTAGCGCTTCCCGAAACGTGAGCAAAACAACAGCTAAATATAAGCTCCTGAGTGACGAAGGGGAGGGCGATGGAACGGGGTGTCCCCACACAGGAAAAGCCACTTGCTAACAAATGGGGGCGTGGGGGAGGGCCCGCTCCCGCCCTGGCCCTGCAGGGTGGGCCCAGAGACGCTGGGCGTCCTCAGGGAACCGTGGTTATCGCCGACAGGTGAAGGAGGTGGCTTCCGGAATGGGAGTTGTTCAGAGTCACTAACTCTGATTTGTCTGTGGACAACGACAGTGGTTATTTCACTGGAAGACGCGGATACGCACGATCTATGGAGATGGAAGAAACCAGCCTCCTCTCTCCAACTCTGTGGGTCATTTTCTCTTGTTGGCCCTGAGTGAAACTGCTCGGTCAGGTGCCAGCTTACTGCCCTGTACCCCAACACTACATGGTGGTGGGTGGGGGTGAGGTGGGGGCAGGGGATGCATCCTTCCAGGAGCAGGAAGCTGGGCTTGGGAAGCAAATTCTGTAGGGGGCGTGGCTGCCTGGCGCTCACCTGAGCTCTTGGGCACTGCCCCTGCTCACCTCAGGGAGGACACCCCAACGTGAAAGCAGGGCGCCCTGCAAGGAATTAGCCTGCCATCCCCAGTGTCATCCCCATTCCCTGCTGGGCTGGTGTGAGGGAACAACGGGGACCGCCAGCGGTGCAAGGGGAGCAGGAAATGCCAGCTCCCCTCCCTGCCTTGAGCAGCTGGGGGCTGGGTCTTGTTTGTCACCAAGACCTGCCCAACTGCTGGGTGTGTCCAGGGCCCTGAGAAGAACTCGGAGGAAGTGGAGGAGCGAGAGGGAGCAGCCCCTGCGCCCCTACCCCGGCTGTGGCCCCCACCTGCGCACACCCACATGTGACAAGCTGTGCGGCCACCCTGCCGCCTTCCCCAGGCTGCAATCTGGAAGGAGCACATGCCATCTCAAGCCCCAAAGCCCACAGATGCCAGCCAACGGCAAGACCACCAGCGATGGGAACGGGAACCGCGTCCTGGCCCCAGACTCTGCCCCAAAGTTTCCCAGCAAACTTGCCTGAGGCCCGCAGCTTCCTGGGCCTCGGTTTCCTGGTCTGGACAACAGGGACTGGGCATCTGGACAAGAAGTAAAAGCTCCGCCAATCGGGGCTGGTGGCTCTGCTCTGCTCTGCTCGCCCCCCGGCCCCCAGCCTGGCCCTGCACTGGGTGGTGAGTTGAGGTCATGTCCATTCTGCTCAGCCCAATTAATCTTCATTCCAGCCTCCCCCTGGGCAGGCCCGGTCCTGCCACAGGCCCTGTGATTTCATGTTTCTTAGGCAGCCAAGGGTGAGAAGCTGTCGTCGTTTCCCTCTCTGAAAGCTGAGGAATAAGCACTTTCTCGGCTGCTAAACCAGGAAGAAAGAGCATTCCTGGAACTCCTGATGACTTCCCTGCACCTCTCCTGTGCCTTTCTCTTCTTCCTTCCAACAGCAGAGGACAACTGCCAAGGGCCACTTGGCCATTCCCATTAGCGGCCAATAACAATCTTTTCAGAAGGTTACCTCCTGGAATCTACTGCAGTTTAAATTGTACATATCCTTTGACTTAGTGTCCTACAGAAAGAAATACCTGAGGATATGTGTGCTAGACTGTTCAGTGCAGCATTGGCTACAGTGACAAAAAAGGAAATAACTTATATACTCAGTTGAGGGGAGCAGACAAAAATGTATCACATCCATACTGTGAAATCTGTGCTGTACTATGAGATATTGTGCAATTTTAAAAAGAATAGCTTAGAGGCACATATAAACAAGTTCATTAAGTATTGGAAACAAGCAGAAAATACTGTGTATAGAATGATTTCATTTCTGTTGAAAAAAATCAAAGGTGGGTGGGAAGGAAGAAAAGTTTGCATGTTTTTGAATGACTCTCCAGAAAGGCATGGAAGAATACACAGCCAGCTGTTCATATGAGTCCCCTGGGGGCGTACCTTTGTATAGCTTGACATGTTTTAAGCAAGTATTTTGAAATTCAAAAGATCAATATAGTACAAAAGTTTAATGAAAAAAAATGTGGCAGAGGCTGCTTGCTGTCCCCTCGGGGCTCACTCACCCCTTCCTGCACAGCCAGAAGTCTCGCTGGCTGGCTGGGTCTGTGGCTGCGCTGCAGAGTGAGAGCTGGTAAAGGAAGGGTGAGGCTTTCCCTCCCACCTGCTCCCTCCTGCTCTGGGGGCATGGGCGAGAGGCTCCAAAACCTCCGGGGCAGCAGAGCAGGCGGCCTGGAGAGCTTGGTTTGGGGATGACCACAGAACCATTGTGCCACCAAGTACTTTCATCTAGACTTTTGCAGTACAAGGAAAGAAACTATCTTGTTTAAGCCACTGTTATTTGGGGTCTCTATGACACACAGCCAGATAAATCCTACCTAATACTAATATAAGAAACAGAAAAATTAGACTCCTTCCTGGTCATCAGAGATTCTGCCGTGATACCACCCCCAGGGACAGATGGGAACACATCCAGGAACTGGAAAGACAGGAGGGCAACAGCTAGAGGGTGGCAGACCAGCCTGGGATGCAGGATTCTGGGTTAGCACGCGGCCCTGAGCTATGCTGCCTTGGGTCCCAGCTTGGGGCGCCCTGGAAGGGAGGGCTGGTGACCTCAGGCACGCAGGCGGCCAAGGACAGCCCCGCAGGAGCACAGTTCTCGGGGTGAACACCGCCCTGCCCTCAAGGCCCGTGTCCATATTGGGCCCAGGGGCCTGCTCAGGGCCTGCAGCCCTTTCTGCCCCTCCCCTGCCTGTGAGCTCATTCCTTAACCTCCGTGGCAAGGCTTTCTGGAAGGAAAGGCGGCGTCTGCGGTGAGTTTTGGCAAAAACTGAGTTTTAGCTCCTTTATGTTAAGCCCCTCAGCTGCAATTTCACCGTCATCTGCAAGGTACGGCCCCGTCTCAGGGACAGGTACTGACCTGGATGCGGGAGGGGAAAGCTGCTCCCTCCTTGAGAGCGACCGTCGGGGGCACCCTCCAGGGCGTCTGCGAGAGGAAGAGGAAGGAAGCTTTATCCCCAGTCGGAGGAGCCAAGGCCAGGAAGCCAGACGTGTGCTCCCACGCCTCACTTTGTTGCTCCAATTGCCCACATCTGCTGGTGGACAGGCATCTGGTGTCAAACTTGCAAATTCTCCGGAATGAATCTGACTGACCCAATGCCCATTTGGTCCCTCATAGTCCTATGTCCACCCCACGTGGACTCCAGGGCTGTTCTTTGGGGGTTTTCCGAGGGAAGAAAGACCAATGTTAAATTCCACAAAGGCAGCTATTGGCTGGAGGCCTCCGTTGTGCCCCTGACGTGCCTGCAGTTCCTTGACACGTGGACTTCTCCAACATGGTGGTATCTTTCATTAAGCTGTTAAGGGGAGTCTCCAGCTTCAGCCTGCTAAGAGAGCCTTATACAATGTACCTGACCGTGAGAGTGACATCCCATGACCTTCGTCATATTCCATCAGATAGGAGCAAGTCATAGGTCCTGCTCAGGCTCAGGGGCTTATACAGTCATGGACTTCAGGAGGTGGGTCACAGAGGCCACCCTAAAATCTCTCCAGCACAGTCTTTAGAATTTGTTTTTGAGCAATGGCCGCAAAAATGCTTGTATAGAATTTTAGGAAAAGATCACAGTAGGGAAAAGAGAGGCAGGGTCCAGTGAGGAGAAGATATTGCTGGGCCAGAGCCCGCAGCTAAGCAACAGTTGCTAAGGCCCCCAGAGCCCACCTGCCCCAGCCCTGCTCAGGGCCCGCTGGCTTAAGTAAAGGGAAGGTACCAGGGTGGATGAAGGACTTGGCCTTTTTCTCATGCAAAGAAGCATAGACCCTTAGAGCTCAAGAGACATTCGTTATCACCTACTCTAGTTCCTCATTTTGAAAATTTTGCAAAAACGAAGGTCCAGGGGGAGAGGTGACTTGTCCTAAATGACACAGGTGGCCGTGAGCAGATCTACTCCTGGAAACATGTTTCAGTCAACCAGCTGCAGGGGGCACCATGCTGGTCCAGGCTGCTGCTGGGCAGTGGGGATCTAGGATGAAAAAGACCCAGGCCATGGCCGGAGGGGTCACTGTCGTGGGCCCCTAGTCACACCCTCACACTACAGTCCTGTGCCCCAGCTTCATCTTTTAAGAAGATGGCTGTGCTGGCTCCAGCTACTTCCAGGAGGGACCTTCCAAGGAATACCACTGAAAAAACATTCCCAGGAAGGCCACATGGCAAGGACAGGTGCATCGCACCTGCAATGCTAGAAGTGTGGGACATGCAAATGCACAGCTCCAGCCAGAAGTCTACGCTAAGAACTAAACCATGGGGGCACAGAAAGACTATGATTTTGCTGTTCAGGGGAAGAAATGACTTGTCAGCAATTAGGAAGTTTAGGGAGAAAGAGAGGGAGTTCAAGATTGCCCTTGGAGGCTGGATTAGGATTGAGACAGGCTAGGAGGAGAGGGAAAGCAACATAGTGGAGTCTGGGGCATTATCTGGCTTCAGCAGAGGGTGATTCTAGAAGGGTAAGTTGGAATCAGATTATAAACACGTATAACAATCTAATTTGAATTGATACCTACTTAACTTTGATCACACACAAAAAGTAATCCTATACAGCTCCATCCTCTCCATGGTATTGATGTAAAAAATTACAGCTTTGTACATTTAGTGCCCAATAATACATTTATAATTATTTTATACATTCTTCTTTTAAATCCTGCAGAAAAATAAAAAGTGAGGTTACAAATCAAAATTGCAATATTTGCTTTTAAGTTTGCTCATATATTTCCCTTTACCAGAGATGTCATATTTTTTGGACTACTGTCTAGAGTTCTTTTATTTCAACCTGTAGGACTCCCTTTAGACTTTCTCATTGAGCAGGACTAGTGGCAAAGAACTCCCTCATCTTTTGTTTATCTGGGAATATTTTAATTTCTCCCTCATTTTTGAGGGATAGTTTTGCCATATATAGAATTCCTGTTTGACAGGGTTGTTTTTTTTCTTTTAGTACCTTAAATAAATTATACCATAACCTTTTGCCTTCTATGGCTTCTAATGAGAAATCAGCTGATAACCTTATTGATGATCCCTGTATGTGATGTCACTTTTCTCTTGCTACTTTCAAGATTCTCTCTTGGTCATTGGTTTTCGATAGTTCTATCATTATGTGTCTTGATGTGAGTCCCTTTAGGCTGATTCTTCTTGGAGTTTGTTGAGCTTCTTGAATTTATAAATTCATGCCTTTCCTCAAATTTGGAAAGTTTTCAGCCACTATTTCTCCAAATAATCTCTGACCCATTCCCTTTCTCTTCTCATTCTAGAGATGTATAGGTTGGCCACTTAAAAGTGTCCCATAAGTCCCTTCTGTTGTGATCACTTTTCTTCACTTTTTTTTTAGGCAGGGTCTTTCCTGCTCTGTCACCCAGGCTGGAGTGCAGTGGTGTCATCATAGCTCACTGCAACCTCCAACTCCTGGGCTCAAGCGTTCCTCCTGCCTCAGCCTCCCAAGTAGCCGAGATTACAAGTGTGTGCCATCATGCCCAGCTAATTTTTCTATTTTTTGTAGAGACAGGGTCTCACTTTGTTGCCCAGGCTGGTCTTGAACTCCTGTCCTCAAGCGGTCCTCCAGCCTCAGCCTTCCAAATTGCTAGGATTATAGGCATTAGCCACTGTGCCTGGCCTTCTTCATTTTTTTTGTCCTCTTCCTCAGACGCAGTACTTTCAATTGTCCTATCTTTAAGCTTGCTGGATCTTTCTTTTGCCTGCTCCAATATGCTGTTGCACTTCTCTAGTATATTTTTTATTTCAGTCATTGTATTTTTAAGCTCCAGAATTTCTGTTTGATTCTTTTTTATAATTTCTATCTCTTTTTTGAGATTCTCATTTTGTTCATATATCATTTTTCTGATTCCATTTAGTTCTTTGTCCATGTTCTGGCTTAGGTTTTTGGCCATATTTAAGATTATTGTTTTAAAGTCTTTGTCTAGTGCTTCTGAAGCCTAGGCTTCTTCAGGTACAGCTTCTTTCAATTATGTTGTTCCTTTGAGTGATTCATGCATTCTTGTTTCTTTGTATGCCTTGTGAGTTTCTTTTGCTGTTGAAAATTTGGC